>NC_029792.2:77922512-78006365 GCF_000816755.2 Arachis ipaensis
TTCCCAGATCCTACTCGGAATACCACAGACAAGGTTTAGACTTTCCGGATCTCAAGAATGACCGCCAATAATTCTAGCCTATCCCACGAAGGTTCCAATCTTAGATTAGAAACCCAAGAGATATGCATTCAAGCCATTGCTAGTAGAACAGAGGTGGTTGTCAAGCACATGTTCATAGGTGAGAATGATGATGAGTGTCACGAATCATCACATTCATCAAGTTGAAGAACGAATGAATATCTTGGAGAAAAAATAGACGTGAATTAAATAGAAAAATAGTAGTACTTTGTATTAATTCATGAAGAACAGCAGAGCTCCACACCTTAATCTATGGTGTGTAGAAACTCCACCGTTGAGAATACATAAGAACAAGGTCTAGGCATGGCCGAATGGCCAGCCTCCAAACGTGTCTAAGATAGCATAAGACTTCTCAAAGATTAAAAGTATAAGGTCCTATTTATAGAGAACTAATAGCCTAGGGTTTACAGAAATCATTTATTAATGCAAAAATCTTCTTCCGGGCCCACTTGGTGTGTGCTTGGGCTGAGCATTGAAGCTTTCATGTGTAGAGACTTTTCTTGGAGTTAAACGCCAGCTTTTGTGCCAGTTTGGGCGTTTAACTCCAGCTTTTGTGCCAGTTATGGAGTTAAACGCCAGAATTCTTGAGCTGACTTGGAACGCCGGTTTAAGCCATCAAATCTTGGGCAAAGTATAGACTATTATATATTTCTGGAAAGCCCAAGATGTCTACTTTCCAACACAATTAAGAGCGCGCCAATTGGGCTTCTGTAGCTCCAGAAAATCCACTTTGAGTGCAGGGAGCTCAGAATCCAACAACATTTGCAGTCCTTTTTCAGCCTCTGAATAAGATTTTTGCTCAGGTCCCTCAATTTCAGCCGGAAAATACCTGAAATCACAGAAAAACACACAAACACATAGTAAAGTCCAGAAGAGTGATTTTTATTTAAAAACTAATAAAAATATAATAAAAACTAATTAAAATATACTAAAAACATACTAAAAACAATGCCAAAAAGCGTATAAATTATCCGCTCATCAGTGCTTAATTTAATCAATTTTATTCCACTTTTATTCCATTCAATGCCTTGATGTATTTGATGAGTGATTTCAGATGTAATAGGTAGGAATGGCTTGATGAGAGTGGAAGAGAAGCATGGAATTAGGAGAAAACATGAAGAAATCAAAAGAAAGAAGCATTTCAGAGTGTGCCCATGCACAACTTCTGTGTGTGCACACAGGAGAAAAATCAGCAAGTGTGCGTACGCCCACACCTGTGCGTACGCACAAGTCCCCGCCCATGACTTCATTAAAAGTCATGTGGCTCGCAATTTGAGGGGCTTTTTGGCCCATTTCTGAAGGCTTTGGTGCATATTTGAAGGGGGAAGCAACACCATACACTACCATACATTATACAACACATTTTAGGAGTAATTTTAGGGTAGTTTGGTTTAGGTTTTTCATTCAATTTTCCTTAGGTTTAATTAGGGTTTATCTACAATTTTGCAATTTTCCAATTTCGATCTTGAATCCTAGCTTGTTTCCATTGTAAGTATCTCTTTAATTTCCTCTTTTATCACATTACTTGTTCTACACTTTCTTATATTTTCTAATTTCCTTTGTCAATATATACATAGTCTTGCAATTTTGAGTTTTGGTTAATGAATTTGATGTTGGATGGTTTTTATATGTTTATTGGATTGCTATTGTTGATTTTGTTCATTTGTGGTTCATAGTTTTTATTATTTTTCCAATTTTTTTCATGTTTTATGATTATGCCCACTATGTGTTTGATGAAATACCAATTTTGATTATGGGATAGATTTCCACCCTTTGGCTTGGGGAAATGAAATTATGGAATGCTAGAGTCATAATGTCCGACATTTAGTGATAATTCTTGGGTTGTTAGTTGTTATTGTTTCCAATAACGCTAATAACTTACTAAGGTAATTAGTAAGTTAGCTAAGATTTCTGGATTAATAATAATTATGCTCACTTGACTTACTCTTCGATGTTAAGGATAGACTAAGTGAGATTAATCCATCATAATTATCATAGTTGTGGTTATGGCAAGGAAGGAATTCCATAACTCATCCCAAGTCAAGGTTTCATTTATGTTTTGAACCACTTATCAATCACTTTAAAGCTTTACTTGTCTATATTACATACATAGTTCTTTAATTCCTTCTATAGTTTATTAATTGCAATTTTGATCGTTCTTTAATTCCTTTTGCTTTCATCATTGAAAACCCTTTGTTCTTGCAACCAAAATTGTGCACTAATTGTCACTAGTTCCTAGGGAAGACGATTACTCTCAGTTAATTTGAATTATAAATTTTAAACTTTGATTGAGAGGATCCATTGCCGGTTTGGACTATGCTACCGACGAAGAAATTGTTTTGCTAAATTTCTGAACCGTCATAATCCTTTCACATCAACTACAAAATACCCAAACTCATAAAAATTATTTTAAATTCCTAATTTATCCTCCTTATCATTATCACTACCATCATCATCTTAAACCTGCATCCTCTTTATCTCTCTCCACTTTCTTTTTTTCTTTCTTTCATTTTTTCTTCAAAATCAAAATTAAGATTTTTAGAAAAATACCTTTCTTGCATGTTTGCTCACTTATGAAAGAATCAAACAAAAATAAAAGCTCAAGATTTCCAGGAAAGGGCTTCAACCTATTGTTCTCCGTTGTCATCCTTAACCCCACTACTTCTACTCAAAAGAACCAAACAAATGACAAAAAAAAAAAAATTTGAAGATAAATTAAGATAGAAACGCAAGAGAATCAAAATATGTAAGCAGCAATTATGAAAATTTACCTATTGTAAGTGTTGTAAGTGATAGAGATGAGATAATTAGATTTGGGAAAATGCGAATGCGAGAGAGAAGGAATGGAGAGGATTCCAAATGCAAGAAGGCTGAGAACGACAAAGGTGAAGACCACAAGAAACAAAAGCAACAACGTCAACGACGATAACTTCCGAGGCTTCAAGCGAGAGTACCTGCCCTTCACCATTGTTGAAAAAGTGTTCAAGATTTGGATATGATGATACTTTGAATAACAACAAGATCTAAAAAATTTTTGAACTAATCTCTCAGACAAAAAAAAAAAAGAAGAAGACTTGGTTGTTGTAGTGGTAGCAATGGTGGCTAGCATTTTGTTTTAATCTTTTTATTTTTATGTTTCTATTTTTCTTTATGCTTCAAAAATTTAGTTGAGCACTCCTTTTAACTAAGGTTATGTGTTGTTAGGGAAACTTTTTTATTTCGGAGATTGTATGTCAATTTGATTTTTGGTAATATTATTAGAATGTAGTAATCTGGAACTTAGTGACTATGGTGGTTGTAAACCCCAGTTCATTAATAAATAATTAACTGATAAATTAATTGTAAGACAAAAAAATTAGGAAATTAAATTTTATAATATGAAGAAGTAAAAATATTTAGAATACGAAAGAAAACACTAATTTTAAAGATTTTGGCCCAAAATTGGACCAACGGGCTAAACTGAATGAACCGGGCCCAAGCTCACTGACACAACCCACACATATGAGCTTGGAATTCAGCCTTCTCCCCCTTCTTAATTTCATTTTACGCTGAAGAGAAGGAGGAAGAGAACCAAAACCTAACCACTATTCACCCCAAATTTTAATTGCTCATATCTCTCAATCCGTAGCTTCTATTGACGAGCCATTTGTGACCATGCATTTGTCTTGAAATTCTTTTCAATTCTAACTAAATAAAGTGGTAAGGATCTCTGAATTTCTTTTCCGGTTCTCTATTCCTTTCATTTTTAACTTTTTAGTTTGGATATTGAGAGATTTTCATGATTTTGGTAGTTTAGGTGCAATCTAGCATTGGGTGATTATTGGGTATCAGCCCAATCATCAGTGGGTAGGGTAAGAAACCAATAAACCCTTGTGAATTATTGAATTGGTAAACTCTAGTATTGATATGATGAAATTGTATAAAATTAGATTATATATATGTGAATTAAAGTCAAATTGGTGAACTAGAGTGCTTGGAATAAAGCTTTGGAGGCTAGAACTTGTTGGTTTGATTTAGAGACTTGGAGGCTTGTGAAGAAAAGGTTTTGGTGGTATTTAGAGCTTAGGAGAAATCAGCCAAGGTAAGGTTTCGGTTTCTTGTAAATAGTATATAAGGTTGTGCAAAACTTAGGCTAGTTATCTGTAAGATAGGTTGAATTGTGTGAATTATTGATTTTATTGAGAATTGAGAGTGTATGTTGATTGAGGGTGAAATGAGTTGTATGATAGAAATTTAATATGATGGTATGTGAATGATAGTTGTTGATGTGATAATGATTGATAAGAATTATTGAAATTGGTGGAATTATGAATGAAAATGTTTGAATGAATTGAAAAACTTAGGTGTTGGAATGATTGTGAAGTGATTGAAGAGCATGTGATAATGTGTAGGAGTACTGATTTTGGAATGATTGGTTTTGTTTCGGATTAAGAGTTTTGAAAACTAGAGGATTTGGCAAATTTTGGTGAAAACTTAATTTTAACCAACTTCAATAGGTCATAACTTGGTTTCCGTACCCCCAATTTTTGTAAAACTTATCTTGAATGAAAATTGAGTCTGTGGAGTTTATAACGTTTAAAGAATGGACAAAAAATTATTTTTAACGAAAAAGTTATGCACTTTTGAAGTTTAGGGTTAAATACTGAATTCTGCAGAAGTTATAGAAAATTGAGGTCATGCGTACGCATGATGGGTGTTACAGATGTCAAGGAGCTTTGTGCGAGTTTTGTTCACATACCATGCATATGCATGATGACATGTCATCATGTCGAGTTTTTCTATGCTTTTTCATACAAGAAATTGATGATTAGTGCTTAAATATTGAATGTTTTTGTGCTTAAATGATATATTTCTTTGATCATTTGTTTTTATAAATTTTGAAGGAAATAAGTGGAAAAAGAAGCAAAATAGCACAAAATCAGCTCAAAAGAAGAAAAGAAGAATTTTGGGGCACATTTTAGATATCAGACGCACTTTGGAGCCTTAGGCCACGCTTTTAAAAGCGTGGCCCATGACTAAATCAAAGAAGCGTGACAATCAGCGCTCATTTGCCAAGTGAGTGCCATGCTCACTAATTGAGCGTTTTCGTGAATTTTCAGCTTGGAAGCAAGCTTTTTGCTGTCCGAGCGCTCACTAAGTTAACTTGGCGCTGACAGCACGACCATGCCTTCTTTAAGGGACCATAACTTGAGCTACAAATGTCCAATTGATGCGCTTTCAGTTGCGTTGGAAAGCTGACATTCAGAGCTTTCTAACAATATATAATAATCTCTATTTGGCATGAAATTTAAGCATAAGTGATAGGTATCTTTAAAGCCCTAAAACACATTTGGGGTAGTGCTCCATAAGCTAGCGCAGCGCTCACAAAGAGAGCGCCAAGTGAGGAAGGTGCGCACCAAAGGAAGCATGCTGAGGGAGTGAACGAGGCGCTCACTTTGTGAACTGAGCGTTCCACTGGGAGCATCAACAAATGCATCCTGATCCACTTCATATAAGGCCAAACCAACAAAAGCCCATTGAAGCCCCAAAGAGCCCAATTGACATCACTCAAAGGCACAAGGATCAATTAGATTAGGAATTTCATTTAATTATAATTTGTTTTCAATTTCAATTTCATTTTGTAAAAGCCTATATAAAGGCATCAGTGTCATTTCGTGAAAGGAAGGCAAGCTCTGCTAGAGAGCAATAGGAGTAGGAGTAGGAGTAGAATAGAAGACTCTCTTTGATACACTTTTATTTTTCTGCACTTTACATTTCAAGTATTGAATTCAATTTGGCTTATGAAATTTCAGTTTCTGATAATCCTCTGCTACAATTTCTTTTTCTGCAACTTTACAATTCTGTTCATGATTCCGCCTGACTTAAATTTTCCTGCAATTTAAATTTCCTGTTACTTGTTCTCAAGATCTCTTCGATTGCTTGATTTACTGTTTCCTTTAAATTCCCTGCACCCAATTCCCTTTTCATTTACTGTACTTTACATTTCTTGCTCTTTAAGATTTTGTCAAATTTACTTCCTGCAATTTATAATTCCTGCAATTTACTTTCTGTTGCTTCAATTTCATCCAATTCACCACTATTAGCTTGACTAAACTAATCACCTCACTAAAGTTGCTTGATCCATCAATCCCTGTTGGATCGACCTCACTCTTGTGAGTTATTACTACTTGATGTGACCCGGTACACTTGCCGGTGAGTTTGTGAGGAAATCTAACTTTGACCCATGCATACGCACAACTTGCATTTCCGAAATGAATCTTTTTCGTGTGCATTTCGCACGTACGCACAAAAAGGAGTTCATGCGTACATGGTGCGAGAATTAATGTCTATTTAGAATTTCACAAAAATAATTCTGTTGCAAGTATAGTTCCAAACTAGCAATTAACTCTCGATCGAAGTTTAATTTGTTTGTCACAGTTCAAACTGATAAGAGCGAAATCATCGGTTCAGAATTTTCTTCTCAATAAGAGAATCGCTTCGTTGCAAGTATAGTTCCAAACCAACAATCAACCCACGTCAAAGTTTAATTTGTTTGTTACGAATGCAAACCAATAAAAACCGAGACTATTAGATCTCGGGTCGTCTCTCAAAGAAATTGCAGTGAGGTGTGCATATTTTCGGTTATGAGGTTCAAGGGTGTGGTTTGCATATAAGAAGATGAGAATTTAAATTACTATAAAATAAAGAAAACAACTAAAGATGAGAAATACTAAAGAGGCATTCATGGCAAGAATTGAGAATCAAGGTTTTATATCCTAGTCATTAATCATAACACAATAATTAACAAGAGTTAAGCCTATTACGTTATCTCCAACATTGGGAAAAAGTCAAATATGCCTAGTTAACCCCAGTCCATAAGTAATGTCAATGGAAACAAGATTAACTAACAACTTTAGATCACCAATCTAAATTGGGTATTAATGACTCAAGATTGCCAAACTCCTCTTTCCAAGCCAAGAATGCTCAAAATCTACTCTAAAACTAAAGGAGACATTTTAACAAACACTTAACATGCATAAAAGAAAGGCATATTAAAATAGCAAGAAATATAAAATCTAAAACTACCCAATGCAAGAAATCAATAACAATAACTCAAACAAGCATTAAGAGAACATAAAACATCAAATCGCATTAAAGGAATCAAAATTAACACGAGTGTTCATAAACTAAAAAGTGACATAAAAGAGAAATTAACAATGTAAACTAAAAGAATAAAGATATAAAAACAAAAAATTGCAAGGAAAACTAATTGAAAACAAGAATTAAAACTTAAATTTAAGAGAGATTAACCTAATTCTATCCTAATTCTAGAGAGAAAGGGGAGCTTCTCTCTCTAGAAAACTACCCTAAAACATGTTTCTAACCTACACTAATTGCTCCCCCTTGTTCCTTCTTGAATTCTGCTTCAAATACTTCAGAAATGAGTTGGATTTGGCTTGAATAAGCTCAAAAATTGCCCCCAGCATATTTCTTTAAGTTTGTCTTATGACCAGTGTCACGCGTACGCGGGATGTCACGCGTACTGATGCGCGGGAATTTGCCTCTCAACAAATTTCCTTCCGGCAAGTGCACCGGATTGTCATCAAGTAAAACCTCACTGTAGAGTGAGGTCGAATCCCATAGGGATTGGTAGATTGAGCAATGTTAATTGGAGAATTATGCTAGTTGAGCGAAATCAGAAGTGAATTGAGACTTGCAGAAAGTAAAATTGGCGGGAAACTTAAATTACAAGAAATTAAATGACAGAGAATTAAATTGCTGGAATTAAAGAACAGGAACTTAAATTGCAAGAAATTAAAAGGGAATGGGTATTTAACATGAAATTAAAGAGTAGTAAGTAAATAGAATGGGTAGATCAGAGATGGGGATTCATTGGGTTTCAGGAGATATTGAATTCTCCGGATCAAATCATTTTCACCTCTTACTCAATCAATGCATTCATTGACATTGCTTGGCAATATTAGATGATTGGATCCCAATGTCTTGGCTCACCAATCTCTCTAAGCATGAACAATTGCCCAATGTCTTGATTTAATTTCTCATGGGAAGAGTTAAAGTTTGGTCACTGACTATACTACACAAATTCATAGATTAAAGTATTGGTAGGATTACATGTCACTATATCCATCCAACCCCCAATCTAATCCAATATGAGAAAGCAATTCTAGCATGAACTCTTCATTCCTCTCTCGAGGCTCCAAAGAATTCCAATTATGGATAGCTTCTCTCTCAAGACAACTATCCAATTGAATTAAGACCGAAAGCTTTCTAACAGAATCAAGAGAAAAGAGAGAAGAAGAAGATGTAAACTACTATTGATCCATTGAATTACAATAGAGCTCCCTAACCCAATGAAAGGGGTTTAGTTGTTCATAGCTCTCAAAATGGAAATTGGAATTGAAAGATACATTCTAAAATTAACAAAACAGAGAATGAAAATTACAATCGAATGTAAAAGTGCCCAGTAAAGTAAAAGTAAAAAAAAAAGTCATCTCTAACTTAAATTCTAAGCTATTTATACACTTTCTTCCATTGATCTTCAAGCTTTGAATTGGGCTCTTGGCCTTGATGAAATTGGGTTAAAAATGGCTTGAATTGGTTTTCCTTGGTGTTGGAAAGAGATCCATGTGAATTTTGAATTCTGATGCTTCAGGTTTGAGTCAATGTTTAAGGGCCAACGTTGACTCAAACCCCATTTTGAACAAAACCAGAAAAACCAGAAAGATTGCTGTCATTGGCATTTGACTCAACGTTGGAGGGCCAATGTCAGCAAACCCACGCGTACATGTGTCTTGTGCTTCGGCGCAAAAGGGGCAAAAATACTCATCCACGCGTGCGTGTGGATGCAAGATTTTTATTTTGCAGTTTTAAAACAAAGCAGGGGACGTTGGCTTCAGTGTTGGACCTCCAACATTCCCTCTAACATTGGCATTTTCATGCATACGCGTACTCCATGCTTACGCGTGCATTGGTATTTTTTTTTCGTCCGCGCGTACGGGTGCTTCACGCTTACGCGTGCATTGCCTTTTTTTCTATCCATGCATATGCGTCAGTGACGCGTAGGCGTCAATTCAAAATTCTCAACTCCAATTTCTGGGCTTGGCATCACGGACGTTGGAGGCAGCGTTTGAGGCAACATTGGACCTCCAACGTTCGATTTTGACACGTACGCGTGGATGGTCAATTTTTGCCATTCCACGCTGATGGTTGAAAATTAGATTTCCACACAAACTCACCGGCATGTGTACCGGGTCACATCAAGTAGAAATAACTCACAAGAGTGAGGTTGATCCCATAGGGATTGATGGATTGAGTAATTTTAGTTTGGTGATGAATTTAGTTAAGCGAATATTTGATGATTTGAGTGAAACTTGATTAACAGAAGCTAAATTGCAAGTAAATAAAAGGGTGAGGATAAATTGGCTGAATCTTAAAGTGCAGAAGAAGTAAATTACAGAAACTTAAAAAGCAAGAAAGTAAAAGAGCTGAAACTTAAATTGCAAGAAAAGTAAATGACTGAAACTTAAATTGCTGAATCTAAATTGCTTGGAAATGTAAATTGCTTGAAGAATAAAAGTGATTTGGGTACTGGGATTCAGAATTGAACTAGAAAATATAAATTGAAGTAAATCAGAGAGCTATGAGATGAAGAGATTCAGCTCAGTAGCAAAACAGAAATGGAAAATTTCTTGAAGAAATAAACAGCAAGAAAACTTAGCTCAATTATGAAATTCTAAAAGAGAAATTCAAAATTGAAGAAGAGCAATGAGAACAGAAAGCAGATCTAGATCTCAATTACTCTCTTGACAAAACAGAAAAGAAATTGTAGAAGAAATGAAAATGAAAACAGACAAGGAAATTCAGATCCAACTTTCAATTCTTAGAACTATCAAAAGAAAAGTAACAGATGGTTCTCAGATGAAGAACTTCAATGGAATTCTTCAATCTGAATTCAAGAACCCAAAACAGAAAGTAGAAGTTGCAGAAGCAAGAACAAACTGAAAGAAAACTGGGTCTAATCCCAATTCCCAAATTCCAAATGAAAATTAAAGTGTAAAACTAAAAACGAGCTAAGGGTCTTTCTCAAATCAAATTTGTTCCTATTTATACACTTTTCTATTTTGGTCTTCAAAGCTTGGAGTGGGCCTTTTTAATTTTGGATTTGGCCTTGAAATGGAAAATGGGTTAGGGGTGATGCATGCGTCAGTGGAGTGCTCAGTTCACTAAGTGAACGCTACGTTCACTGGTCCAAGCATGCTTCCTCACGTGCTTCCTTGGTGGGCGTTTCTTCATTAGCATTACATTAGTGAACACTGCCCCTTGTGTCTTTGATGCGCCCCTTTGGTTCCTTGGCCAAAATCACAAAAATGTTCGCTATAGTGAACGTGGCGTTCACTTGTTTGAATGTTTATCCTTGGTGCCTTTGTGTTGTGCAATTGTGTTCATGGGCCAAAGTCACGAAAACGTTCACTTTTATGAACGTGGCGTTCACTTGTTTAAACGCTGCTGCTTGGCATGCACATTGGTGCGCGAGTTCCCTTAATTCATGGGTGCTCTAGTTGATGAGCGCTCCGTTTGCAATTTTGAGAGCTATTGATGAGCGGATAATTTATACCCTTTTTGGCATTGTTTTTAGGTAGTTTTTAGTATGTTTTAGTTACTTTTTATTATAATTTTATTAGTTTTTAGGCAAAAATCACATTTCTGGACTTTACTATGAGTTTGTGTATTTTTCTATAATTTCAGGTATTTTCTGGCTGAAATTGAGGGACCTGAGCAAAAAATTGATTAAGAGGCTGAGAAAGGACTGCAATTGCTGTTGGATTCTGACCCTCCTGCACTCGAAGTGGAGTTTCTGGAGTTACAAAAGCCCAATTGGTGCGCTTTCAATTGCATTAGAAAGTAGACATATTGGGATTTCCAGCAATATATAATAGTCCATACTTTGTCCTAGATTTGATTGTCCAAACTGGCGTTAAACGCCAGCCAGAGACCCTTTTCTGGAGTAAAACGCCAGAACTAGCACCAAAACTAGAGTTAAACGCCCAAAATGACACCCAAGCTGGCGTTTAACTCCAAGAATGGCCTATGCACGTGAAAGCTTCAATTCTCAGCCCTAGCACACACCAAGTAGGCCCCGGAAGTGGATTTCTGCACTATCTGTACTTAGTTACTTATTTTCTGTAAACCTAAGTTACTAGTTTAGTATAAAAACTACTTTTAGAGATTCATTTTGTAACTCATGACATTTTATATTTCATATTGTATCTCCTACGGTATGAGTCTCTAAACCCCAAAGGTGGGGGTGAGGAGCTCTGCTATGTTTCAATGGATTAATACAATTACTACTGTTTTCTATTTAATCACGCTTGATTTTATTCTAAGATACTCATTCGTACTTCAATATAGAGAATATAATGATTCGTGACACTCATTATCATTCTCAAATTTATGAACGTGTGCCTGATAACTACTCCCGTTCTATCTGAGCTCAACATAGTCATTGGGCGACAGCTTGAGTGCGTATTTCTTGGGTCTCTGATCCACGGACCGAGTCCGTGAGATTAGAACCTTCGTGGTAGAGGCTAGAACCAATTGGCAGCATTCCTGGGATCCGAAAAGTCTAAACCTTGTCTGTGGTATTCCAAGTAGGATCTGGGAAGGGATGACTGTGACGAGTTTCAAACTCACGAATGTTGGGCACAGTGACAGTGTGCAAAAGGATAGAGAGATCCTATTCCGACGCTAGTGAGAACCGACAGATGATTAGTCGTGCGGTAGCTGTACCTGGTATTTTTCATCCGAGACGAGAAATCCGACAGTTGATTAGCCGTGTAGACATTGCACCTGGTATTTTTCATTCGAGAGGATCATACAGCTTGCCATTGAAGGAAGCCATGCGTGTTTGGAGAAGAAGACAGTAGGAAAGCAGAGATTTAGACAACAGAGCATCTCCGGAGCCTCAACCTGTTCCTCATTACTGAAACACAAGTACCATTTATTTCATGTTATTTACTTTTCTTAAACCAAATCATTTTTATCATTAATCTCCTGGCTAAGATTTACAAGATAACCAGAGCTTGCTTCAAGCTGACAATCTCTGTGGGATCGACCCTTACTCACGTAAGGTATTACTTGGACGACCCAGTGCACTTGCTGGTTAGTTGTGCGGAGTTGTGAAAAGTGTAATCACAATTTCGTGTACCAAGTTTTTGGCGCCGTTGCCGGGGATTGTTCGAGTTTAGACAACTGACGGTTCATCTTGTTGCTTAGATTAGGAAAAATTTATCTTTTTTGGTTTAGAGTCACTAAAATTGAGTCTTCTGTTATTGTTTTTGTTAAAATTTTCCAATCCTTTTCGAAAACTTTTAATAAATAGATAAAACCAATAAACTAATAATTGAGTCTTCTGTTTGAGTTTAGTTTCATATTTTAAGTTTGGTGTTAATTGCATGTTTTTATTTTTATTCATATTTTTAATTACATGTTCTTTGTTTTCTCTTGATCTTCAAATTGTTCTTGATAATTTTCCTTATTTGATCTTTAAATTTTCTTGTTTGGTGTCTGTTGTTGTTTATCTTATACATTTTCGAATTATTAGTGTCCAAAGTATAAAAATTTTTAAGTTTGGTGTCCCTTGTGTTTTTATTTTCTTAAAGATTTCCAAAATTTGTTCTTCGTGTTCATCTTGATCTTCAAAGTATTCTTGGTGTTCATCTTGATATTCAAAGTTTTCTTGTTTGTTTTCTTTGTGTTGATCTAAAAATTCTAAGTTTTTTGTCATTTTATTATTTTTCTTTTTCCTCATTAAATTCAAAAAAAAATAATATCCTTTCCTTTATTTACTCAACAATTTCGAATTCCTTGGGTTGACTTAGTCAAAATTTTTAAAATTTGGTAGTTTCTTGTCAGTCAAGTCAAAATTTCAATTTTAAAAATTTTTTCTTTTTAAATCTTTTTCAACACAAATTCTTTTTCAATTTTTTTTTTATATTTTTCTAAAATTTTTCAAAATCTTTTTCTTTTTTCTATAATTTTCGAATTACTTGTGCTATTTTATTATTTTGATTGAAAAATTTTAAGTTTGGTATTTTCTTGTTAAGAAAGTTTCAATCTTTAAAATTTTAAAATCATATCTTTTTCAAAACTTCCTAACCACTTTCTCTCTCTTCATTTTTCAAAAATCCTCACCCACAATTTTTCGAATCTTTTTAATTAGTTAATTATTTTAGTTTTCAATTTTCTTTTATTTTTTTTCTAATTTTTGAACTTATATTCAGTTTTTCATATAATTTATTTTATTTTATTTTATTTCATTTTCTTTTAATTTCGGTTTTCAAAAAAAAATAGAGAAAAGTATAAAATTCTTATTTACAATCCACATCATCTCCCTTTCTCCATAATGGACCTAAGTGGAAATGAACAGTCCAGAAGGACTCTGGGGTCATATGCTAACCCCACTACTGCTTCCTATGGGAGTAGTATCTGTATACCCCCCATCAGAGCCAGCAGTTTTGAGCTAAACCCTTAGCTCATTATCATGGTGCAGCAAAATTGTCAGTATTCCGGTCTTTTACAGGAGGAACCTACTGAGTTTCTGGCATAGTTCTTACAAATTACTGACACAGTACGTGATAAGGAAGTAGATCAGGATATCTACAGATTATTACTATTTCCATTTGCTGTAAAAGATCAAGCTAAGAGGTGGTTAAATAACCAACCCACAGCAAGCATAAGAACATAGAAACAGTTATTAGACAAATTCCTGAATCAATATTTCCCTCCAAAAAGGATGACACAGCTAAGGCTGGACATCCAAGACTTTAAACAAGAGGATAATGAATCTCTTTATAATGCCTGGGAGAGGTACAGAGATATGCTAAGGAAATGCCCCTCTGAAATATTTTCAGAATGGGTGTAGTTAGACATCTTCTACTACGGGCTTACAGAAAGCGCCCAGATGTCTCTAGACCACTCAGCTGGTGGATCTATACACATGAGAAAGACAATTGAAGAGGCTCAAGAGCTCATTGATACAATTGCTAGAAATCAGCATCTGTACTTAAGTAGTGAGTCCTCCATGAAAGAAGAGGCCAAAGCACTATCCACTGAACTTAGCCCTCCAGAACAAGTTGTTGAACTCAATCAGCAATTGCTTCTTATAACAAAATAGTTTGCATAATTTAAAGAGATGCTACAAGACACTAAAAATGCCAACAAGAATATGGAAGCACAATTGAACCAGACAAGCAGCTATCTAAACAGATAACAAAAGAGTGCCAAGTTGTTCAGTTAAGAAGTGGGAAGACATTGAATGTCTCAACTCAAGGTAGCAGAAAGCCAAGGAAGGAACAACTGACAGAGGATAACCAAACTACTGCCCAAAATCCCTCTGAGGACGGTAAGAGCCTAGAGAGGAATGATTCTGGCATTCAAACGCCAGAAAAGGAAAAAAAATTGGCATTAAACGCCCAATGGATGGCCAGTTCTGGCGTCCAAACGCCAGAAAAGGGTGAAAATCTGGCGTTAAACGCCCAAAACGCACCCAATTCTGGCGTTTAAATGCCAATGGAGGATCAGACACGTGCAAGTGCTGATAACAACCCCCTTAAGCAGGCTTCTCCAACCACTTCTGTAGGAAGTAAACCTGCAGCAACTAAGGTTGAAGAATATAAAGCCAAGATGCCTTATCCTCAGAAACTCCGCCAAGCAGAACAGGATAAACAATTTGCCTGCTTTGCAAACTATCTCCGGACTCTTGAAATAAAGATTCCGTTTGCAGAGGCACTTGAGCAAATACCCTCTTATGCTAAGTTCATGAAAGAGATCTTAAGTTATAAGAAGGATTGGAGAGAAACTGAAAAGGTTTTCCTCACTGAAGAATACAGTGCAGTCATTCTAGAAAGCTTACCAGAGAAGCTTAAGGATCCCGGAAGCTTTATGATACCATGCACATTAGAGGATGCTTGTACCAAGACAGCTCTATGTGATCTTGGGGCAAGTATCAACCTAATACCTGCATCCACTATCAAAAAGCTTGGTTTTACTGATGAAGTTAAACTAACCCGGATATGCCTCCAACTTGCTAATGGCTCTATTAAAATTCCATCAAGCGTAATTGAGGACATGATTGTCAAGGTTGGGCCATTCGCCTTTCCCACTGACTTTGTAGTGGTGGAAATGGAGGAGCACAAGAGTGTAACTCTCATTCTAGGAAGACCTTTCCTAGCAACTGGATTAACCCTCATTGACGTCCAAAAAGGGGAGATAACCTTGAGATTCAATGAGGATGAGTTTAAGTTGAATGCTGTCAAGGCTATGCAGCATCCAGACACATCAAAAGACTGCATGAGCGCTGATATCATTGACTCCCTGGTGGAAGAGGTCAATATGACTAAGAGTCTCGAATTAGAGCTAGAGGACATTTTTAAAGATGTTAAGCCTGATCTGGAGGAACCAGAGAAAACAGAAGAACCTCTGAAAAATCCTCAGGAAGAGGAAAAGCCTCCTAAACCAGAGCTCAAACCACTACCACCATCCCTAAAATATGCATTTTTGGGAGAAGATCACACTTTTCCTATGATTATAAGCTCTACTTTAGAACCACAGGAAGAGAAAGCATTAATTCAAGTGGTAAGGACACACAAGATAGCTCTTGGGTGGTTGGTGCACGAAGTTTTGATCATCAATGGCGCCAACAACTTGGTACGCACAATTGTAATCTCAACTCTTTATCACAACTTCGCACAACTAACCAGCAAGTGCACTGGGTCGTTCAATTAATAAACCTTACGTGAGTAAGGGTCGATCCCACGGAGATTGTCGACCTGAAGCAAGCTATGGTCACCTTGTAAAACTTAGTCAGGCGGATTCAAATGGGTATGGTGAATTGATAATAAAAACATAAATAAAATATAAACTGGGATAGAGATACTTATGTAATTTATTGGTGAGAATTTCAGATAAGCGTATAGAGATGCTCTCGTTCCTCCTGAACCTCTGCTTTCCTGCTGTCTTCATCCAATCATTCCTACTCCTTTCCATGGCAAGCTTTATGTAGGGCATCACCGCTGTCAATGGCTACATCCCATCCTCTTTGTGAAAATTGTTCAATGCCCTGTCACTGCATGGCTAATCATCTGTCGGTTCTCGATCATACTGGAATAGGATTTACTATCCTTTTGTGTCTGTCACTACGCCCAGCACTCGCGAGTTTGAAGCTCGTCACAGCCATCCCTTCCCAGATCTTACTCGGAATACCACAGACAAGGTTTAGACTTTTTGGTTCTCAAGAATGGCCGTCCATGGGTTCTAACTTATACCAAGAAGATTCTAATATCTCGGACTCGGTCCTCTATATTAGATATCTAAGAGATATTCATTCTAGCTTGTTTGCATGTAGAACGGAAGTGTTTGTCAGGAACGCGTTCATAAGTGAGAATGATGATGAGCGTTACATAATCATCACATTCATCATGTTCTTGGGTGTGAATGGATATCATAGAATAGGAATAAGCTTGAATTGAATAGAAAAACGATAGTACTTTGTATTAATTCATGAGGAACAGCAGAGCTCCACACCTTAATCTATGGTGTGTAGAAACTCTACCGTTGAGAATACATAAGTGATGAAGGTTCAGGCATGGCCGAGAGGCCAGCCCCCAAACGTGATCTAAAGATGAAACTAAAGATGTAAATACAATAGTAAAAAGTCCTATTTATGCTAAACTAGTTACTAGGGTTTACAGAAATGAGTAAATGATGCAGAAATCCACTTCCGAGGCCCACTTGGTGTGTGCTTGGGCTGAGCATTGAGCTATACACATGTAGAGGCTTCTCTTGGAGTTGAACGCCAGTTTGTAACCTGTTTCTTGCGTTTAACTCCACTTTGCAACCTGTTTCTGGCGTTGACTCCAGAATGCAGCATGGAACTGGCGTTCAATGCCAGTTTGCATCGTCTAAACTCGGGCAAAGTATAGACTATTATATATTTCTGGAAAGCCTTGGATGTCTAATTTCCAACGCAATTGAGAGCGCGCCATTTGGAGTTCTGTAGCTCCAGAAAATCTACTTTGAGTGTAGGGAGGTCAGAATCCAACAACATCTGGAGTCCTTCTTCAACCTCTGAATCTGATTTTTGCTCAGGTCCCTCAATTTCAGCCAGAAAATACCTGAAATCATAGAAAAACACAAAAATTCATGGTAAAGTCCAGAAATGTGAATTTTAATTAAAAACTAATAAAAATATACTAAAAACTAACTAAATCATACTAAAAACTATGTAAAAAACAATGCCAAAAAGCGTATAAATTATCTGCTCATCACAACACCAAACTTAAATTGTTGCTTGTCCCCAAGCAACTGAAAATAAAATAGGATAAAAAGAAGAGAATATACTATAAATTCCAAAATATCAATGAATCTTAGCTCCAATCAGATGAGCGGGACTTGTAGCTTTTTGCCTCTTGAATAGTTTTGGCATCTCACTTTATCCATTGAGGTTTAGAATGATTGGCATCTATAGGAACTTAGAATTCAAATAGTGTTATTGATTCTCCTATTTAGTATGTTGATTATTGAACACAGCTACTTTATGAGTCTTGGCTGTGGCCCTAAGCACTTTGTTTTCCAGTATTACCACCGGATACATAAATGCCATAGACACATAACTGGGTGAACCTTTTCAGATTGTGACTCAACTTTGCTAAAGTCCCCAATTAGAGGTGTCTAGGGTTCTTAAGCACACTTTGTTTTTGCTTTGGACCTTGACTTTAACCGCTTAGTCTCAAGTTTTCACTTGACACCTTCACGCCACAAGCACATGGTTAGGGACAGCTTGGTTTTGCTGCTTAGGCCAGGATTTTATTCCTTTAGGCCCTCCTATCCACTAATTCTCAAAGCCTTGGATCCTTTTAATTACCCTTGCCTTTTGGTTTTAAGGGCTATTGGCTTTTTGCTCTTGCCTTTTGGTTTAAAGAGCTTTTGGCTTTTTCTGCTTGCTTTTTCTTTTTCTTTTTTTTTTCGCCATTTTTCTGTTCTCTTTTTTTTTTTCTGCAAGCTTTTGTATTCACTGCTTTTTCTTTCTTCAAGAATCATTTTTATGATTTTTCAGATTATCAAATAACATTTCTCTTTTTTCATCATTCTTTCAAGAGCCAATATATTTAACATTCATAAACAACAACTTCAAAAGACATATGCACTGTTCAAGCATTCATTCAGAAAACAAAAAGTGTTGCCACCACATCAAAATAATTAAACTAGTTTCAAGGATGAATTCGAAACCATGTACTTCTTGTTCTTTTGTAATTAAAACATTTTTCATTCAAGAGAGGTAATGGATTCATATTCATAACTTTAAGGCATAGACACTTAGACACAAATATAAATAAACATAAAGCTCAAAAATCGAAAAACAGGAAAATAAATAAACAAGGAGATTAAGGAATGAGTCCACCTTAGTGAGGGTGGCGTCTTCCTCTTCTTGAAGAACCAATGGTGCTCTTGAGCTCCTCTATGTCTCTTCCTTGTCTTTCTTGCTCCTCCCTCATAGCTCTTTGATCTTCTCTAATTTCATGGAGGATGATGGAGTGCTCTTGGTTCTCCACCCTTAGTTGTCCCATGTTGGAACTTAATTCTCCTAGGGAGGTGTTGATTTGTTCCCAATAATTTTGTGGAGGAAAGTGCATTCCTTGAGGCATCTCAGGGATTTCATAGTGAGGAATCTCCTCATGCTCATGTTGAGGTCCATGATCTCTTATTTGCTCCATCCTTTTCTTAGTGATGGGCTTATCCTCTTCAATGAGGATGTCTCCCTCTATGTCAATTCCAGCTGAATTACAGAGGTGACAGATGAGGTGAGGAAAGGCTAACCTTGCCAAAGTGGAGGACTTGTCAGCCACCTTGTTGAGTTCTCGAGGTATAATCTCATGAACTTCCACCTCCTCTCCAATCATGATACTATGGATCATGATGGCCCGGTCTATAGTAACTTCAGACCGGTTACTGGTAGGAATAATTGAGCGTTGAATGAACTCTAGCCATCCCCTAGCCACTGGTTTGAGGTCATGCCTTCTCAATTGAACCGGCTTGCCTCTTGAGTCAATTTTCCATTGAGCTCCTTCCTCATATATGTCTATGAGGACTTGGTCCAACCTTTGATCAAAGTTGACCCTTCTTGTGTAGGGGCGTGCGTTCTCTTCCATCATTGGCAAGTTGAACGCCAGCCTTACATTTTTTGCACTGAAATCTAAGTATTTCCCCCGAACCATGGTGAGCCAATGCTTTGGATTTGGGTTCACACTTTGATCATGGTTCCTAGTGATCCATGCGTTTGCATAGAACTCTTGAACCATTAGGATCCTGACTTGTTGAATGGGGTTGGTGAGAACTTCCAAACCTCTCCTTTGGATCTCAAGTCGGATCTCCGAATACTCATTCTTTTTGAGCTTGAAAGGGACCTCAGGGATCACTTTCTTCTTGGCCACAACTTCATAGAAGTGGTCTTGATGGACCTTTGAGATGAATCTCTCCATCTTCCATTACTCAGAGGTGGAAGCAATTGCCTTCCCTTTTCTCTTTCTAGAGGTTTCTCTGGTCTTAGGTGCCATAAATGGTTATGGAAAAACAAAAAGCTATGCTTTTACCACACCAAACTTAAAATGTTTGCTCGTCCCTGAGCAAAAGAAGAAAGAAAGTAGTAGAAGAAGAAGAAAATGGAGGAGATGGGCGAAGAAGATGTATTCGGCCAAGGAGAAGAAGAGAGGGTTGTGTTGTGTGAAAATGAAGGAGTGAGGGGTTTATATAGGAGTGAGGGGGGGTGTAGGGTTCGGCCATTAGGGTTGGGTTTGGGAGGGAAATTATTTTGAATTTTGAAGGTAGGTGGGGTTTATGGGGAAGAGAGGATGGATGTGAGTGGTGAAGAGGTCATGGGAAAGAGCGATTGAGGTGATTGGTGAAGGGTATTTGGGGAAGAGAGTTATGAAATGGTGTGAAGAGGAGAGAAAAAAATGTGGGGATCCTATGGGGTCCACAGATCCAGTAGGGACAAGGACTTAACATCCCTGCTCCAATTAGGCGTGTAAAACGCCCTTGCTGTGCAATTCTGGCGTTTAACGCCAGACTGTTGCCTGTTTCTAGCGTTAAACGCCCAAATGTAGCTTGTTTCTGGCGTTTAACGCTAGGAAAATGCTTGTTTCTGGCATTAAACGCCAGCTTGGTGCCTGTTTCTGGCGTTAAACGCCAGACAGATGCTTGTTTCTGGCGTTTAAACGCCAGACTACTCTCCTCCAGGGTGTGCTATTTTCAATGCTGTTTTTCATTCTTGTTTTGATTTTTCAGTAGTTTTTGTGACTTCACATGATCATCAACCTAATAAAACACGAAATAACAAAGAGAAAATAAAATAGATATAATTAAATAACATTGGGTTGCCTCCCAACAAGCGCTTCTTTAATGTTAATAGCTTGATAGTGAGCTCTCATGGAGCCTCACAGATAATCAGGTCAAGGTTGGAACCTCCCAACACCAAACTTAGAGTTTGATTGTGGGGGCTTTGGTTGACTCTGTAGTGAGAGAAGCTTTTCATGCTTCCTCTCCATGGTTACAGAAGGAGATTCTTGAGTTTCAAACACAAGGTTGTCCTCATTAAGTTGAAGGATCAACTCTCCTCTGTCCACATCAATTACAGCTCTTGCTGTGGCAAGGAAGGGTCTTCCAAGGATGATAGATTCATCCTCATCATTCCCAGTGTCTAAGATTATGAAATCAGCAGGGATGTAAAGGCCTTCAACCTTTACTAACACATCCTCTACTAGTTCATAAGCCTATTTTCTTGAGTTGTCTGCCATCTCTAATGAGATTCTGGCAGCTTGCACCTCAAAGATTCCCAGTTTCTCCATTACAGAGAGTGGCGTGAGGTTTATCCCTGACCCAAGGTCACATAGAGCCTTCTCAAAGGTCATGGTGCCTATGGTACAAGGTATTAAGAACTTTTCAGGGTCCTGTTTCTTCTGAGGCAATGTCAGTTGATCCAGATCACTCAGTTCATTGATGAGCAAGGGAGGTTAATCTTCCCAAGTCTCATTACCAAATAACTTGGCATTCAACTTCATGATTGCACCAAGGTACTTGGCAACTTGCTCTTCAGTAACATCCTCATTCTCTTCAGAAGAAGAATACTCATCAGAGCTCATGAATGGCATAAGGAGGTTCAATGGAATCTCTATGGTCTCTAGATGAGACTCAGATTCCTTTGGTTCCTCAGAGGGAAACTCCTTGTTGATCACTCGACGTCCCAGGAGGTCTTCCTCACTGGGATTCACATCCTCTCCCTCCCTTGTAGGTTCGGCCATGCTGCTTAAATCAATGGCCTTGCACTCTCTTTTTGGATTCTCTTCTGTATTGCTTGGGAGAGTACTAGGAGGAGTTTCAGTGACTCTTTTACTTAGCTGGCCCACTTGTGCCTCCAAATTTCTAATGGAGGACCTTGTTTCATTCATGAAACTTAAAGTGGCCTTAGATAGATCAGAGACTATATTTGCTAAGCTAGATGGATTCTGCTCAGAATTCTCTATTTGTTGCTGAGTGGATGATGGAAAAGACTTGCTATTGCTGAACCTGTTTTTTCCACCATTGTTAAAGCCTTGTTGAGGCTTTTGTTGATCCTTCCATGAGAAATTTGGATGATTTCTCCATGAGGGATTATAGATGTTTCCATAGGGTTCACCCATGTAATTCACCTCTGCTATTGCAGGGTTCTCAGGATCATAAGCTTCTTCTTCAGAAGATGCCTCTTTAGTATTGTTGGATGATTCCTTCAATCCATTCAGACTCTGAGAGATCATATTGACTTGCTGAGTCAATATTTTATTCTGAGCCAATATGGCATTCAGAGTATCAATTTCAAGAACTCCCTTCCTCATAGGCGTCCCATTACTCACAAGATTCCTTTCAGAAGTGTACATGAACTGGTTATTTGCAACCATGCCAATGAGTTCTTGAGCTTCTGCAGGTATTTTCTTAAGGTGAATGGATCCACCTGCAGAATGGTCCAATGACATCTTTGATAATTCAGACAGACCATCATAGAATATATCCAGGATGGTCCATTCTGAAAGCATGTTAGAAGGACACTTTTTGGTCAGTTCCTTGTATCTCTCCCAAGCTTCATAGAGGGATTCACCTTCCTTTTGTCTGAAGGTCTGAACATCCACTCTAAGCTTGCTAAGCTTTTGAGGAGGAAAGAACCTTGGCTAAAAAAGCTGTGACCAGCTTATCCCAAGAGTTCAGGCTATCTTTAGGTTGAGAGTCCAACCACACTCTAGCTCTGTCTCTTACAGCAAACGGGAAAAGCATAAACCTGTAGACCTCGGGATCAACCCCATTGGTCTTAACAGTATCACAGATCTGCAAGAATTCAGTTAAGAACTGAAAAGGATCTTCTGATGGAAGTCCATGAAACTTGCAATTCTATTGCATCAGAGAAACTAATTGAGGTTTAAGCTCAAAGTTGTTTGCTCCAACGGCAGGGATTGAGATGCTTCTTCCATGTAAATTGGAATTTGGTGCAGTAAAGTCACCAAGCATCTTCCTTGCATTGTTATTATTTTTGGCCATGTCTCCTTCTTTTTCGAAATTTTCTGTCAGATTTTCTCCAGAGAATTGTGCTTTAGCTTCCCTTAGCTTCCTTTTCAGAGTCCTTTCAGGTTCAGGATCAGCTTCAACAAGAATGTTCTTATCCTTGTTCCTGCTCATATGAAAAAGAAGAAAACAGAAAAGAAAATATGGAATCCTCTATGTCACAGTATAGAGATTTCTTTATGTGAGTAGAAGAAGATATGAATAGAAGATGGAGAATCCAAACACAAGGGTGAGAAGTAGGTTCGAATTCTTAGATGAAGAGGAGTGTTAGTAGATAAATAAATAATTAGAAGGAGGTGAGAGAGAAGAACTTTTCGAAAATAATTGAAAAAAAGAAAAAAATTTTTGTTTTTAATTTAAAATTAAAGTTAAAATTCAAAAATAAAAAAAGAAAAATTAAATTAAATTAAATTAAAGTTTAAAATAATTAGTTAATTTAAAAAGGAATTTTGAAAAAGAGGAAGGTGATTTTCAAAAATTAGAGAGATAATTAGTTAGGTAGTTTTGAAAAAGATATGATTGAAATAAAAAGATAGGATTAGTTTGAAAAAGATTTGAAAATTGATTTTGAAAAGATAAGAAGTTTAGAAGAGATTTTGAAATTGATTTTGAAAAAGATATGATTGAAAGTTAATTTGAAAAAGATTTGAAAAAAGAAATTTAAAAATATTTGATTTTGAAATTAAAGTTGATTACTTGACTAACAAGAAACTAAAAAGATATGATTTTAAAATTTAAAGATTGAACCTTTCTTAATAGGCAAGTAACAACTTGAAATTTTTGAATCTAAAAATTAAATGTTAGTGAGATTTTCGAAAATATGAAGTAAGAATAGGAAAAAGATTTTGAAAATCAATTTTTTTTAAAAAAAAAAATTTTGAAAATATATAAAAATAAATGAAAAAGATTTGATTTTTGAAAAAAATTTGAAAAGATAGAATTTTGAAATTGAAATTTATGAGTAAAACAAGGAAAGATATAATTTTTATTTTTGAATTTTTAATGATGAGAGAGGAAAACACTAAATTGAAACAAAACTTAAAAATTATGAATCAAAGCAACAGATGCATACAAGAACACTTTGAATGTCAAGATGAACACCAAGAACACTTTGAAGATCAAGATGAACATCAAGACTTATTTTTGAAAATTTTTAAGAAAAGAAAAACATGCAAGATACCAAACTTGGAAATTTTCAAACTTTAGACACTAATAATTCAAGAATGCATATGAAAAACAAGAAAAGACACAAAACAAGAAAAATTAAAGATCAAACAAGAAGACATATCAAGAACAACTTGAAGATCATGAAGAACAAGAAAGAAACTCAATGCATGTGTTTTCGAAAAAATTTTTAAGAAAAATAAAAGGATACAATTGGCACCAAACTTAAAAATTGACACAAGACTCAAACAAGAAACACAAAATTATTTTTGATTTTATGGTTTTATTAAATTTTTTTTTATTTTTCAAAAATTAATTGGGAAAAACGAAAAAGAAGAAAAAAATTTTTTTTTTTGTATTTTTCGAAAATAAGAAATAAAAAGCTTAAAATTAAAATAAAATTACCTAATCTGAGCAACAAGATGAACCGTCAGTTGTCCAAACTCGAACAATCCCCGGCAACGGCGCCAAAAACTTGGTGCACGAAGTTTTGATCATCAATGGCGCCAACAACTTGGTACGCACAATTGTAATCTCAACTCTTTATCACAACTTCACACAACTAACCAGCAAGTGCACTGGGTCGTCCAAGTAATAAACCTTACGTGAGTAAGGGTCGATCCCACGGAGATTGTCGGCCTGAAGCAAGCTATGGTCACCTTGTAAATCTCAGTCAGGCAGATTCAAATGGGTATGGTGAATTGATAATAAAAACATAAATAAAATATAAACTGGGATAGAGATACTTATGTAATTCATTGGTGAGAATTTCAGATAAGCGTATAGAGATGCTCTCGTTCCTCCTGAACCTTTGCTTTCCTGCTGTCTTCATCCAATCATTCCTACTCCTTTCCATGGCAAGCTTTATGTAGGGCATCACCGTTGTCAATGGCTACATCCCATCCTCTTTGTGAAAATGGTCCAATGTGCTGTCACTGCATGGCTAATCATCTGTCGGTTCTCGATCATACTGGAATAGGATTTACTATCCTTTTGCGTCTGTCCCTACGCCCAGCACTCGCGAGTTTGAAGCTCGTCACAGCCATCCCTTCCCAGATCCTACTCGGAATACCACAGACAAGGTTTAGACTTTCCAGATCTTTGGAATGGCCGTCCATGGGTTCTAACTTATACCATGAAGATTCTAATATCTCGGACTCAGTCCTCTGTATTAGATATCTAAGAGATATTCATTCTAGCTTGTTTGCATGTAGAACGGAAGTGTTTGTCAGGCACGCGTTCATAAGTGAGAATGATGATGAGAGTCACATAATCATCACATTCATCATGTTCTTAGGTGCGAATGGATATCTTAGAATAGGAATAAGCTTGAATTGAATAGAAAAACAATAGTACTTTGTATTAATTCATGAGAAACAGCAGAGCTCCACACCTTAATCTATGGTGTGTAGAAACTCTACCGTTGAGAATACATAAGTGATGAAGGTTCAGGCATGGCCGAGAGGCCAGCCCCCAAACGTGATCTAAAGATGAAACTAAATATGTAAATACAATAGTAAGAAGTCCTATTTATGCTAAACTAGTTACTAGGGTTTACAGAAATGAGTAAATGATGCAGAACTCCACTTCCTGGGCCCACTTGGTGTGTGCTTGGGCTGAGCATTGAGCTTTACACGTGTAGAGGCTTCTCTTGGAGTTGAACGCCAGTTTTTAACCTGTTTCTGGCGTTTAACTCCACTTTGCAACCTGTTTCTGGCGTTTGACTCCAGAATGCAGCATGGAACTGGCGTTCAACGCCAGTTTACGTCGTCTAAACTCGGGCAAAGTATGGACTATTATATATTTCTGGAAATCCCTGGATGTCTACTTTCCAACGCAATGGAGAGCGCACCATTTGAAGTTTTGTAGCTCCAGAAAATCCACTTTGAGTTCAGGAAGGTCAGAATCCAATAGCATCTGCAGTCCTTCTTCAACCTCTGAATCTGATTTTTGCTCAGGTCCCTCAATTTCAGCTAGAAAATACCTGAAATCATAGAAAAACACACAAACACATAGTAAACTCTAGAAATGTGAATTTTAATTAAAAACTAATAAAAATATACTAAAAACTAACTAAATCATACTAAAAACTATGTAAAAAACAATGCCAAAAAGCGTATAAATTATCTGCTCATCAGTGGTCCATAAGTGATATTAAGGGCATTAGCCTAGCCAGATGCATGCACAAGATCCTATTGGAGGATGATGCTAAGCCAGTGGTTCAACCACAGAGGCGACTGAATCCAGCCGTGAAGGAAGTGGTGCAAAAAGAGGTCACTAAGTTACTAGAGGCTGGGATATTTATCCTATTTTTGATAGACCCTGGGTGAGCCCTGTCCAAGTTGTCTCCAAGAAGGGAGGCATGACAGTGGTTCATAATGAAAAGAATGAACTGGTTCCTACAAGAACAGTTACAGGGTGGCGTATGTGTATTGACTATAGAAGGCTCAATAAAGCCACTAGAAAGGATCATTTTCCTTTACCATTCAAAGACCAGATGCTAGAGAGACTAGTAGGTCATGACTACTATTGCTTTTTGGATGGCTATTGAAGTTACAACCAAATTGCCGTAGCTCCTCAAGAGCAAGAGAAAACAGCATTCACATGCCCATCTGGAGTGTATGCCTACAGAAGGATGCCATTTGGTCTGTGCAACGCACCTGCAACCTTTCAGAGGTGCTTGCTCTTTATCTTCTCAGATATGGTAGAGAAATTTCTGGAAGTCTTCATGGATGACTTCTCAGTATTTGGAGACTCATTCAGCTCCTGTCTTGATCATCTAGCACTTGTTCTGAAAAGGTGCTAAGAGACTAACCTGGTTTTAAACTGGGAGAAATGTCACTTCATGGTGACTGAAAGAATTGTCCTTGGGCACAAAATTTCGAATAAGGGAATTGAGGTGGATCAAGCTAAGGTAGAGGTAATTGAAAAATTACCACCACCTGCCAATGTTAAGGCAATCAGAAGCTTTCTGGGGCATGTAGGATTCTATAGGAGATTTATAAAGGATTTTTCAAAAATTACAAAACCTTTAAGCAATCTGCTAGCTGCTGATACACCATTTATCTTTGACACAGAGTGTCTGCAGGCGTTTGAGACTCTGAAAGCCAAGCTGGTCACGACATCAGTCATTTCTGCACCAGACTGGACATTACCATTTGAACTAATGTGTGATGCCAGTGACCATGCCATTGGTGCAGTATTGGGACAGAGCCATGACAAGCTTCTGCATGTCATTTATTATGCTAGCCGTAATGACGCACAGAAGAATTACACAACCACAGAAAAGGAGTTGCTTGTAGTGGTTTATGCCATTGACAAGTTCAGATCTTATTTAGTAGGATCAAAAGTGATTGTGTACACTGACCATGTTGCTCTTAAATATCTCATCACAAAGCAGGATTCAAAACCCAGACTCATAAGATGGGTGCTGCTTCTGCAAGAGTTTGATATAGAAATAAGAGATAGAAAAGTGACCAAAAACCAAGTAGCTGATCACTTGTCCTGGATAGAACCAGTAGTAGGAGCGTCCCTCCTTCCTACTGAAATCTCTGAAACCTTTCCGGATGAGCAACTCTTTGCCATTCAGGAGATACCATGGTTTGCAGACATTGCAAACTTTAAAGCTGTGAGATTCATACCCAAAAAGTACAGTAAGCAACAAACGAAAAAATTAATTTCTGATGCAATGTACTACTTATGGGATGAACCATATCTCTTTAAGAGGTGTGCAGACGGAGTAATCCGTAGATGTGTGCCTAGAGAAGAGGCATAGAAGATCGTATGGCATTGCCATAGATCACAATATGGAGGACATTTCAAAGGTGAACAAATAGCCATAAAAGTTCTCCAATGTGGCTTCTACTGGCCTACTCTCTATAGAGACTCCCAAGAGTTTGTACATAACCGTGATAGTTGCCAGAGAGCTGGTAATCTGCCTCACGGTTATGCCATGAATCAGTAAGGGATCTTAGAGATTGAGCTGTTTGATGTATGGGGTATTGAATTTATAGGACCTTTCACACCATCATATTCAAACACTTATATTCTAGTGGCAGTAGACTATGTATCTAAATGGGTAGAGGCAATTGCAACACACACTAATGATACTAAGACAGTAATGAAGTTCCTCCAGAAGCATATTTTCAGCAGGTTCGATGTCCCTAGGGTACTGATCAGTGATGGAGGAACTCATTTCTGCAATAAACAGCTTGACTCTACTCTAGTCTGATATGGAATTAACCACAAAGTGGCAACTCCATATCATCCACAGACAAATGGGCAGGCTGAAGTCTCAAATAGAGAACTAAAGCAAATCCTGGAATGGACTGTAAGTACCCGTAGAAGGGATTGGGCAAGAAGTCTGGATGACGCTCTATGGGCATATAGAACAGCATTCAAAACACCTATAGGGACCTCTCCATACCAGCTTGTGTATGGAAAAGCCTATCATCTGCCAGCGGAATTGGAACACAAAGCTTACTGGGCAACCAGGTTCCTAAACCTTAATGCTAAGGTAGCTGGAGAGAAAAGATTACTGCAGTTGAATGAGATGGAGGAATTCAGACTTAATGCTTTCGAAAATGCTAAAATTTACAAGGAGAAAGCAAAAAGATGGCACGACAGAAAGCTGTCATTGATGCACGGAAAACTTGTCTCGTAACAAATTTCCTTCGGCAAGTGTACCGAATTCGTCGTCAAGTAAAAACTCACAATAGAGTGAGGTCGAATCCCACAGGGATTGATTGATCAAGCAACTTTAATTAGAGGAATGTTCTAGTTGAGCGAACCAGAATTTGAGTTGAGAATTGCAGAAAATTAAATGGCGGGAAAGTAAACAGCAGAAACAGTAAATGCTAGAAATAAAGAGCTGAATGTAAATGGCGGAAAGTAAATTACAAAATCTTAAATGGGAATGGGGTAATTGCTCATAAAAGTAAATGGCAGAAATTAAAGAGAATGGGTGAGATCAGAAAAGGGGAGTTCATTGGGCATCGGGAGATGTTGCATTCTCCGGATCAAGTTTATTTTCATCTCTTCCTCAATCAATGCATTCATTGATCTCCTTGGCAATCTTAAGTGATTGAATTACAATTCCTTGCAATTCAATCTCTCAAATCTTGATCAATAGCCAATTCCTTGGTCAATTGCTCATGAGAAGAGATGAAGTATGGTCACTGATTATACCACATGCATTTCCCAAACCAAGTGCTGAAGGATTATAGTCACATACCCATTCAAACCCAATTTGGTCCAGCATGAGAAAGCATTTCTAGCATGATCTCTTCATTCCTCTTTCAAGGTTCAGAAGAGATCCAAGTTTGAATAGCTTCTTTTCCAAGATAACTACCCAATTGGATGAAGATCGAAAGCTTTCTAGTAAAATCAAGAGAAAAGATAGAAGAAGAAGAATGAAAACTAATATTGATCCATCAAATTACAACAGAGCTCCCTAACCCAATGAAAGGGGTTTAGTTGTTCATTGCTCTGGAAAATAAAAAAAAGATGGAGAATACATGATGAAAGAAAAACTAGAAATGTAGAGAAAGTAAATACAGAGAGTAGTTCTATGCCAAAGGCTCCCTAAAGTTTCCCCCACAGCCCTCAACTAATTCAAAGCTACTCCTATATATACTACTCTTCTGATCTTTTAGTTGGCTCTTCAAGTCTTGGGTATGGGCCTTTGGATCTTGAGTTTGAAGCAGTTCTCTTCTTCTTTGGGCTTAGCTTTACTTGCAGAGAGAAAGTGTGAAGTGGGCAGGGACCTTGGCTCAGGACGTTAGTGGTGTTAACGTTAAGTGAAAGTGTGGTTCGAGAACGTTAGTGACAATCACCTTTTTCACTAACGTTCCTCACCCAAGTATGAGCCACGTTAACCTCAACGTTAGTGGCACAAACGTTACCACTAACGTTGCTTCTTGGTCCTTTGCACACATTATTGGGACTTACCTTTCCCAATAACGTTGAGAAGCCTCCCCCTTTATTACGTTAGAGTCCACGTTAACTTAGTTAACGTGGCTCTTAACGTTAGCTTGCCAATCCTTCGAGAACGTTAGTGACACTTACCTTTGTCACTAATGTTCCAATGTGCTCTTATTTCCCACGTTAGAGTCCACGTTAACTAGGTTAACGTGGCTTCTAATGTAGCAATGCTAGCCATCTCCAACGTTAGTGACAAAGGTGAGTGTCACTAACGTTGGCTCATCATTCCCTTATCCACGTTAGCTTCCACGTTAACTAATTTAACGTGGGAGTTAACGTGGCTCAGAGTGGCTTCTGTGGGTTCATTCCAACGTTAGTCACAAAGGTGGGTGTCACTAACGTTGGTGATCACATGCTATCTCCACGTTAGCTTCCACGTTAACTAAGTTAACGTGGGAGTTAACGTGGCTTAATGAGGCTTGGCCAACGTTAGTGACAAAGGTAAATGTCACTAACGTTGGCTTCTCTTTTTGCTGCTTAATGTTAGAGTCCATGTTAACTAAGTTAACGTGGCTCTTAACGTCGCCACTTATGAGCTTAGTCCAACGTTAGTGACAAAGGTAAGTGTCACTAACGTTAGCTCCATTTTCTTTCTTCCACGTTAGAGTTCACGATAACTTAGTTAACGTGACTCTTAACGTGGGTTATGATGGCTTCGAGGGCGTTATTGGTGATTACTTTTCTCATTAACTTTGCAAGTTAGCTCCCATTCCACATTAGAGGTCACGTTAGTTGGATTAACGTGGCTGCTAACGTGGTTCCTCCTTGCTTCGTTTGTCCTGAAATTAAGCAATAAAGTGCATCAAAGTTCTAGTCCAAGTCATGGGAAATGCAACATCCAATTTGTCATTAAATTCATGCAAAATCCTCATGAAAATAATGTAAAGTGCAACATGTATGCTTGAATCAAGATATAAGTGAATATCTACCCAAAACTAGCTTATTTTCTAAGAAAATGCCTGAAACTACCCTAAAAACAGTAAAGAAAAGGTCAGTGAAACTGGCCAAAATGCCCTGGCATCAGTCATCTAGAGTCTTTGAGACAGGACAAAAAGTTCTGTTGTTTAATGCCAGGCTCAGATTATTCCCTGGGAAATTGAAATCCTGGTGATTACAAGTGTGTCACCATATGGATATGTGGAGCTTCAGGATATTGATTCTGACAAAAAGTTCATTGTTAATGGACAGAGAGTCAAACATTATCTTGAAGGCAATGTTGAGCAAGAGTGCTCAAAACTGAGACTAAATTAACAGCTCAGTAAAAGTCCAGCTAAAGACAGTAAAGAAGCACTTGCTGGGAGGCAACCCAGCCATTATAAAAAATTAGATGTTTATAACAATTATATAAGTCCATTTAATTTTGTTATTCATGTTTGTTAATGCTTTTCAGTGAACAAGTCAAGGAAATAAATATTCAGAACATAAAGCAGAGGAATCACAGAGAAAAAGAGCCTACTGGCATTAAAACGCCAGTAAAGAGGCAATTTGGGCGTTAAACGCCAGAATGACTACTGTTCCGAGGGTTACCTGAAACTGTAGGTCAATCTCGGACGAGATCTTCTATACTGGCCGGAGATGACGTGTCCGGCTGGTGGGTGGCGGCCGGAGCTATCGTGTCCGATTCGTGGGACTGGCTGCACTGCTGATCCTTCGTCACTGGAGGGTAGGGGGTACCTGCAAGAGACTCCGATGCTTAAGTTAGCATGGGTATTAAGTAGGTTTTATGTAGAATCAGAGTATGAGTTATACCTGGGTGCTCTAGTGTATTTATAGTTGATGAGGCTGACCTTTCTGATAAGATAAGTTAGTTATCTTATCCTATCTTATCTTTATTTTGAGTGAAGTCATCTTATCTTCAAGGGAACCACCTTTATCTCTATAGGCTTGGATTGCCTTTGGATTTGGGTCGTGTTCCTCTATTTGGGCCCTTTATTGGGCTCTCCTGTTGATTTGGCCGACCTCTTTGATAAGAGGTCGGGTAGCCTGACCTGAAGAGGTCGGTCACTTTGTCGCTAATCATCACAGGTCGGTTAGATCGACCCAGGGTATGAACAGTGCCCCTGCTTGAGCTCGGTCTTTTTGTTGAGGTCGAGTCTTTGACTTTGGTCCTTCTCTGACGAAGCCGAACTCAAGTATTTTGTCGATTTCTTCCTTTTGTAGAATCTTTTGAATGTAGAACGTTTTCCTCTAAAAGCGCGTGCTTTTATATCAGCGCTTTGTTCTTGGGAACGTGAGAGGATTTAATACCTTCATTAATTGGTATTAATTGCCCCATTTTCTCTTGGCTTTTTATTTTGAATTTTTCAATCAAAAACGGTTTCTCTTCTTCGCTCTTCTTCGTAACTTCTCCCTTTACTCTCTCATTTTCTATTTCTTTCCTGGAGTTCATAGTTCCTTCCCGCAACGTCTGTTCTGCTACTGCTTTCTGTGGAAGAGGGGTGATTTCCAGATTTCTCCTTCCATCTTCGTAGTTTTCCGCTTCGAGGGGTGGCTTTGTTGCTTCTGCTCTTCAGCTTTCCTTCGAGGTTTTCTTCTATTCTCCAGATTCGATTTTTCTTCCTCTGTTTCTTTATATGTCTGTTTTAGAAAGTTTGATTTTTGCTCAGAGAAAGTTTGGATCTTTATGCTTTTCCTGTGCCTGATTGTTGCATGTTCTGGAATTTCTTCGTTTTTTGTGCGAATCTTTTTGCTTTTCTTGTTGCTTGAATTTTTTTAGGGCTTTTGCATGTTATCGCCGTTTCTGCTTTCACCTTCGATGATGGTTTTTGCTTGATTCTGAAAAAGGTTACATCTTTGATGATTTTCTATTTGGCATTTTTGATGTTTGACAATGCTTTTTGCTGATAGACTGTAGAAAGGTAGTGACTTAGATGACTTTGTGTTTTTACTTCCTTTGTTTCATTTGAAACCTTATTTTCTTGTTTGATGAGTGCCGGGACATAAGCTGTAGAAATTTCCTGAAACCTTGCTTTGTTACTGCCTCCAAAGGATGCCCTAGGACTTTGGTTTGAGTCTTAGGGTTTTCTTTTTCTGTTTGTTCGCCTGTATCATATTAGTCAAGTTGTTTTGCCCCATGTCCCAGATGTTTTTTCAGTGATCCAATCTTCTTTTCTTATTTGTAAGATTAGTCGGCCTCATGTCTTCTCGCCATAACATTGTAGAGGTGTCTTCTAAAGTTCCTGAGGGGATGTCCGATTTGCTGGACTCCCTTGTCTTGATGTGTGTCTCAGTCGTGGATGCTGAATTTTGTGTAGAGCTGAGGAAACGTCATAGAATCTGTGGTAACAATGCTCGGGAGGGGGATTATGAGCTTGTAGCTCCTAACTCTGATGAGAGGGCTTGTTTCCCTACTTTCGTCGAGGGGGAGCGTCCCTTCTTCTACGCCTATGAGTATTTCTTCAGCCAGTTAGATGTTACCTTTCCTTTTACTGCATTTGAGACCGACTTGTTGTGGTCATGTAACATTGCTCCATCCTAGCTTCATCCGAATTCCTGGGGTTTTATCAAAATATTTCAACTGCTTTGCCAAGAGTTGGGCATAACACCTTCTGAAACTCTTTTTCTCTATCTTTTTGTTTCCGCCAAGCCTGGTGGTTCTTCGAAAAAGAAAGCTTCCTGGGTTTCTTTCAGGTCTGCCCAGGGCCATAAAGTGTTTGATATGTATGATGAGTCCTTTAAGGATTTTAAGAATTACTTCTTTAAAGTTCGTGCTGTCGAGGGGGTCCGCCCCTTCTTTCTTGATGAGAATGACGAGCCTGCTTTTCCTCTGGAGTGGCAAAAGAATGTGAGAGTACCACGTTATACATGGGAGATGCTTAATGAGGTTGAGCGGGCTTTTGTAGTTGTTCTTGAAGATTTATGGGGGAACCACCCCATCTGGATACGAAAAGATTCTTGAGTGATCCATCTTTAGTTCGAACTGCTTTGGGTACTGTCTGACTTGTTTTTATACTTGCTTCTGAACTTTTCTTCTCCTGTGTTGTAACTCGTCAATACGGTTGATTCTGTATTTTCAGAGATGTCGAAAAATAATGATTCTATGAAGGCCAACAAGAAGGCGAAGAAAGCTGCTGCTGCTCAAAATATCTCGGCCAAGGCGGTCGGAGAGGGATCTTCACAAGTTCAGGTAAAGCCGTCCGTACCGAGCTCTCCTGGGCCTAGGAAGGTGATTTCGACTCCTCGGGTTCGTCTGGCCGAGCCTCCACAGTCTTCAGCTACTACTTCTGGTGCTCCTCCCAATAAGAAACAAAAAACAACTGAGGCCTTCAACCTTGACGCCCCTGATTTTAATGCAATCGAATTTGTAGATCAGCAGATCGGTCCCTACGGTACCCTCCCCATGGATGATGTGTCAATCCTTCGCCATCTGGATTTTATGACCCAAAACAGTGTTAAAATGGCATACATGGGGGCTGCCTTGTACCGAACTGCTCAGAATCTTTCTCTCCAGGCCACTAAGGAATTTATGGAGGAGGTTAAACAGGAGTTCGACCGGATAAAGGGCCTGAAGGAAGAGCTTGAGGTAAAGGTAGCCAAGTTGGAGAAGGATCTGGAGAATGAGAAGGCGAGTTCTCTCTCTCTGGCGGCTTCGGTGAGGCTGGCCGAGGATACGGCTATGAGACATAAGGACAGTTATGTGACATCTTATCGGGAGGTGGTGCGCCTGAGGGAGGAGTTGGAGAATGCCCGAGCTGATTACTCCGAGCTTCAAGGTCATCTTCTTGGCAGCGTAACTGCTGCTTATGAGAACCTGAAAGAGCAGGTTCGGGTTATTGCTCCCGAGGCCGACCTCACTCTCTTCAGCCTGGATAATGTTGTTAGGGATGGTAAGATTGTCCCTGATGACGAGGATGATGATGATGTCGAACCTCTCCCTGTGTCTTCTGCCAAAGTGTCGACCTCTTCAGTTCCTCCGGTTATGTCTGATCCGGATTGCCAGATTCTGAACCGGGATGATGGAACCGTAGATGCTGTGCCTATCCAGACTCGGCCTCCTTCTCCTCGTAATGATGCTGCCGGGAAGACTCCCGATCTTTGCTAATTTCCATTTGGATATTTGTGTGGTTGGCCCGGCTTGCGGGCTAGTCTAAACTCTTTATTCGTGGTTTGAATATTTTGCTGTCTGTTGATATTCCTTTGGGTTGCTTGTTTAGCAACTTTTATTTTGAAAAACAACAAGTATCTTTCAAGCTTTTGGGGCTTGACCTGAGGCTTTATAATATTGTATTCTATATCCCGTTTGTTTGCGCCTGTCTTAGCTTTTATATGTTTTGAGGATGTTGAAGCCTTGTTGCTCAGCCTCTTTGAACTGCTTTGTACTTGGAGGTTGTAGATGCGTGGATCCGATTAGCAATCCATGACCGGCTTCTTTATCCTTTTCCAAGTAGTTGACCGACATCGTCATGTCGGTCTTTTCTCGGCTACTTTTAGTAATCTTCTTTTTGGACCTTGGTCAGGTCTCTTTCAGAGATTACTTGTAGGAAACCGACTTCGTTATGTCGATCTCTTCTAAGTTATTTTTGTAATCCTCTTTCTTGGATCTTTGTCGGATCTCTTTCAGGGATTACTTTTATAACTTGTTTGTTGTAGTGGACCGACTTCATTATGTCGATCTCTTCTAAGTTATTTTTGTAATCCTCTTTCTTGGATCTTTGTCAGATCTCTTTCAGGGATTACTTTTATAACTTGTTTGTAGGAGGTTGACTTCTTTGCGTTGTCCTCTTTCTAAGTTATTTTTGTAGTCCTCTTTTTTGGACCTTTGTCAGGTCTCTTTCAGGGACTAATTTTATAACTTTTCATTTTGGGCTGACTTTGTCATGTCGGGCCTTTCTAAGTTATTTTTGTAATCCTCTTTCTTGGATCTTTGTCAGATCTCTTTTAGGGATTACTTTTATAACTTGTTTGTAGGAGGTCGACTTCTTTGCATCATCCTCTTTCTAAGTTATTTTTGTAGTCCTCTTTCTTGGACCTTTGTCAGGTCTCTTTCAGGGACTACTTTTATAACTTTTCATTTTGGGCAGACTTTGTCATGTCGGGCCCTTCTAAGTTAAAGTAATCCTCTTTAATAGGGTTGGCCAGACCTCTTTCCAGGGTTTACTTGTAACTTGGGTTGACTTGGTCCGACTTCTTAACGTCGGCCAGTCTTTAAGTTATTATTTAGCAATCCATAAGACCTCGTCTGGTTCTTTTTCGGATCACTTTCGATAACGTCTTACATTATTCTGTGTTCATCTTTGCCGATTTGTAGAAGGTGGTTGCTATCTTTAGATCGTCTTTTAGGTGAATTGCGTTTTCACCTTTATCGGACGATTGTCTTTATCGTGATCGTGCAGTGAAATTGTTTTTCACTTTATGCCGATCTGTTGCTTTATAATCGGATGATGAATGCTTCAGATTAATGCGTCTTGGAAACTTGTAGAATATCTAAAATATATATTTTATTTAAAGGAAAGTGCAAATATATACATATGGGAATTTTTCATCCCTTTAAGTCGAATAGTGTCTGAGTCTCAACTTGGTGCCTCATTAAAAAACCCTTTCAGGAAAAAGAGTGCATCCAATAGTGAGATCTCTTACTTTTTCTAGCTGTAGTACCTTCTTAGGTTTCAAGCATTCCATGATCTGGGAAGCTCTCGTCCATCGAGTTCGGACAGTCTGTAGTAGCCCTTCCCAAGTACTTCTACAACTCGGTAGGGTCCTTTCCAGTTTGCTTCCAACTTTCCTTCTCCTGGTCGAGTTGTTCCAATATCATTTCGGATTAGGATGAGATCATTCTCTGCGAAACTCCTTGGCACTTCCCTTTGATTATATCTAGAAGCCATTCGATGTTTTAGTGCTTCTTCCCTGATCTGAGCTCTTTCATGGATTTCAGGTAGTAGGTCGAGCTCTTCCCTCTGAAGTTGGGAGTTTGCTCCCTCATTGTAATGAACCACTCTAGGCGATCCTTCCTCAATCTCTACTGGAATCATCGCCTCTATTCCGTATGCTAACCGGAAGGGGGATTCCTTTGTGGTGGAGTGTGGCATCGTTCGATATGCCCATAGAACTTGTGGAAGCTCTTCTGCCCAAGCTCCCTTTGCGTCTTGTAATCTCCATTTTAACCCGGCCAATATGACTTTGTTGGCAGCTTTAGCTTGTCCATTGGCTTGCGGATGTTCCATGGAGGTGTACTGGTGCTTTATATTCAAGTCGGCTACTAATTTTCTGAAGCCTGCATCTGTGAATTCAGTGCCATTGTCTGTGGTGATGGAGTGTGGAACCCCGAACCTCGTGACAATGTTTCTATATAGGAATTTCCGGCTTCTTTGAGCAGTGGCGTTGGCTAGGGGCTCTGCCTCGATCCATTTTGGGAAATAGTCTACCCCTACTATGAGGAATTTAACTTGTCCTGATCCCTGGGGGAAGGGTCCGAGAAGATCAAGTCCCCATTTTGCAAACGGCCAAGGCGAAGTTATGCTGATGAGCTCTTATGGCGGGGCGATGTGAAAGTTGGCATGTTTCTGACATGGTGGACATGTCTTTACAAATTCTGTAGCTTCTTTCTGTAGAGTTGGCCAATAAAATCCCGCCCGGAGTACTTTTTTGGCAAGAGCTCGTGCCCCAAGATGGTTGCCGCAAATGCCGCCGTGTACTTCTTCTGGCACTTCCTTTGTGTTGTTGGTCGGCACACATTTTAGTAATGGTATTGAGATCCCTCTTTTGTACAGGATGTTGTTTATAATAGTGTAGTACTGTGCCTCCCTTTTTAACCTCTTTGCCTCCTTTTCTTCTGTGGGTAGTATTTCTGCTTTGAGGTAGTTAATTATGGGGGTCATCTATCCTTGGTCCTGACTTATTATGGCTAGGACTTTTTCCTCTTCTGAGATTGACGGGTTCTATAGCATTTCCTGGATGAGGCTTCTATTGTTGCCCCCTGGTTTAGTGCTGGCTAGTTTTGAGAGTGCGTTAGCTCGGGCATTTTGTTCGCGGGGTATGTGGTAGATCTTATATTCCCCTAGTTGTCCGAGCTGTTCTTTGGTTTTGTCCAAATACTTTTTCATGGTGGGATCTTTGGCTTGGTAGCTCCCTGTTATCTGTGAGGTGACTACTTGTGAATCACTGTAGATGTTGAGTTTTTGAGCTCCAACCTCTTTAACCAGCTTCAAACCAGCTAATAACGCTTCATATTCCGCCTGGTTGTTTGAAGCTGGGAACCCGAACTTGAGGGAGAGTTCAACTTGGGCTCCTTGGTTGCTTTCTATTATCACACCTGCACCACTTCCAGTCTTATTTGAAGAACCGTCCACATAGAGATTCTATTCTGTGGGGATTTCCAGGACATCTGTGAATTCTGCGACGAAGTCGGCCAGATACTGTGACTTGATGGCCGTCCGAGCTTCATATTGGAGGTCGAACTCGGATAACTCGACCGCCCATTGTAAAATTCTGCCTGCTAAATCTGTTTTCTGTAATATTTCTTTTATGGGCTGGTTAGTTCGAACCCTAATGGTGTGAGCCTGAAAGTACGGGCAAAGTCGTCGGGACGTTAGAATGAGGTTGTAGGCAAACTTTTCTATTTTCTGGTATTTCAACTCGGATCCCTGTAGTGCTTTACTAATGAAGTAGACGGGTTGTTGCCCACTTTTCTCTTCTCTGACTAGTGCTGAGGCTATTGCCCGGCTTCCTACTGCGAGATATAATATGAGTGGTTCTCCTTCTCGTGGCCGAGATAGGATAGGTGGCCGTCCTAAGAATTCCTTGAAGTTTTGGAAGGCTTGTTCACATTCTGTTGTTCATTCGAACTGCCTTCCCTTCCTCAAAGTAGCATAAAAGGGGAGAGATCTTATCGCTGATCCTGCTAAGAACCTGGATAGGGCGGCCAATCTCCCGTTGAGTTGCTGTACTTCTTTGACACAGGTTGGGCTCTTCATGTTGAGTATGGATTGACATTTATCCGGATTTGCTTCAATTCTTCTTTGTGTGAGCATGAAACCTAAGAGTTTGCCTGCTTCTACTGCAAAGGTGCATTTCGCAGGATTGAGTCGCATGTCATGCTTCCTTATAGTGTTGAACACTTGAGCCAGGTCAGACAATAATGTCTCTTCGCTTTGTGTCTTTATTAACATGTCGTCTACATAGACATCCATGATTTTTCCAATATGATCTGAGAAGACTTTATTCATTAGCCTTTGATAAGTTTCTCCCGCATTCTTGAGACCGAAAGGCATCACAATGTAGCAGTAATTTGCTTTTGGCGTTAAAAATGAAGTCTTTCCTTGATCTGGTGGGTACATGGGGATTTGGTTGTATCCCGAGTATGCGTCTATAAACGAGAGGTATCTATATCCGGAGGAAGCATCTACTAGAGTGTCGATACTTGGGAGTGGGTAAGGATCTTTTGGGCAGGCTTTGTTGAGATCGGTGTAATCGGTGCCCATTCGCCACTTCCCATTTGATTTTCTCACCAAGACGACGTTGGCTAGCCATAATGGGTACTTGACTTCTCTTATGAATCCTGCCTCCAGTAATGCTTGTACCTGTTCTTCCACAGCTCGGGATCGCTCTGGCCCAAGTTTTCTTCGTCTCTGCTATACCGGCCGAGATCTTGGGTAGACTGCCAACTTGTGGCACATTAGTTTGGGGTCTATGCCTGGCATGTCTGCGGCTTTCCATGCGAAGAGATTGACATTGTCTCGTAAGAATTGTACCAGTAATTCTTTTGAGTCTCCTTTCAGGATAGTGCCGATATTAGTTGTTTTATCCGAGGTGTCTCCAATCTGAACCTTCTCTATCTCACCTTCTGGCTGCGGACGAAGTTCTTCTCATCTCTGAACTCTGCCAAGCTCAATTGCATGAAACTCTTCTCCTCTGCGTCTGAGGTTTAGACTTTCGTTATAACAGCGGCGTGCCATCTTTTGATCTGCTTTTATTGTGGCTATCCCCTCTGTAGTTGGAAATTTCATGCAAAGATGTGGAGTTGAGACTATTGCGCCGAGTTGATTCAGTGTTGTCCGACCTATCAGCGCATTGTAGGTTGAACTCACGTCTACCACAATGTAGTCTATCTTGAGTGTTCTGGATTGGTTTCCTTTTCTGAAAGTTGTATGTAGTGACACGTATCCTAGTGGTTGTACCGAGGTATCTCCCAGTCCGAACAGACTATTCGGGTATGCCCTAAGCTCCTTGTCTTCTAGGCCGAGCTTGTCGAAGGCAGTTTTGAATAAGATGTCGGCGGAGCTCCCTTGGTCTATTAATGTGCAGTACAGATTGGCGTTTGCCAGTATGATGGTGATAACCATGGGGTCGTCATGTCCCGAGATGATATCGGATGCGTCCTCTTTTGTGAATGTGATTGCAGGGATGTCGGGCGCTTCTTCCTTTTCCTCGACATGGTATACTTCTTTGAGATATCTTTTGCAAGATGATTTGGAGATTCCTCCCCCTGCGAATTCGCCGTGTATCATGTGGACGTGTCTTTCCGGTGTACGAGGTGATCGCGCGGTTCATCCGATATCTTCGTCCCTTCGTCTCTTTCTTTGGTCGTCATCTCGGGTGGCTAGAAACCGATCTAGTTTTCCTTCCCTCACAAATTTTTCTATGATGTTCTTTAGATCGAAGCACTCGTTGGTGGAGTGCCCTCGCACTCGATGATATTCGCAATATTCATTCCGGTTTCCTCCTCCTCTTTTGCCTTTGAGTGGCCGAGCTGGGGGTATTTTCTCTGTATGGCTGACTTCTTTGTATACGTCGACTAGGGATGCCCTGAGAGGGGGTGTAATTGTGGTATTTTTTTATTTTCTCCCCTTGTCGATCTTCTTTCCTTTTGGATTCCTTGTCTTTGTCTCGGCAGGGGACCCCAGATTTTGAGGTTTCTCCCAACCGAGCGTTTTCTTCCATGTTGATGTATTTTTCTGCTCATTCCTGCACTTCGTCTAAGGAGGTAGGGTACTTCTTTGATATGGATTGGCTAAAAGGTCCTTCTCGTAGGCCATTGAGGAGTCCCATGATGGCGGCCTCTGTTGGCAAGCTTTGTATGTCCATGCATGTTTTGTTGAATCTTTTCATGTAGTTGCGGAGGCTCTTTCGATCTCCTTGCTTGATCCCCAGTAAACTGGGGTCGTGCTTGGCCTTATCTTTCTGGATGGAGAATCTGGCTAAGAATTTTTTGGCCAGGTCGTCGAAGTTTGAGATGGACTTTGGAGGTAGGTTGTCGAACCATCTGATTGCTGTCTTCATGAGAGTTGTTGAAAAGCTTTGCAGCAAACGACATCTGAGGCGTCGGTGAGGAGATCTCAAACCAATAAGCTAAAGAGAGGAGATCTCAAACCAATTGCTAGAGGTTAGCTGGATTTGATTGGGCGTTCTATACTTCCAACCAGCAACCGTTCTGAAGTCACTGTCAAGAGAGCAGTGATGATTAACTGTGTTATGCTGGGGAAAGAAGTAGAGATTCATTAGCTGATTCTTGGTGAAATTTATATATTTGCAAACAAGGAATACACTGATACTAAATTGGCTTACCCAAGTTTGATCAGTCTATTATGTAAAGATGCAGGGGTGCAGATAGGCGTGGATGAATATATCCCAGTTGAACACCCAATAACCAAAAAGATGATGGATGGACCTCAAGTTTAAGACAACTCCATCAAGAGGAGGGCGCATGAGCTCCTCCCAGAAATTCCTCAATTTGAATATTGGACCCGCTTAGAAGCATCTGTCACCAAGCTGTAGGAAGCTATGGATCAACCCAAAGAAGAGCAGCAAAATCAAAACAACATGCTCTGCAAACTTCTCAAAGAGCAAGAGAAACAAGCGCGTGAGATACAGGAGCTAACGCGCCAGAAGCTGCCCCTTGAAGAGCTAGACGTCCCACAGATTGAAGGAGCAAGTATCTCTCAAAATAAAGGTTGTTGAGTCATAACTCTGTGATAACTTTTGTCATTAGAGACCTATTTTAAGAGCTACATGAGCATTAGTATTAGAGTCATTTATTTTTATGTCTTGAATTTCCTTTCTTTTATTGTTATTTGTCTGCTTTTATGTTTAGTTCTGCCTTGTCTTTATTTTTATTACATGATTATTAATGTTTAGTGTTTATGTCTTAAAGCTATGAATGATTCCATGAATCCCCCACCTTTCTTAAAAGAAAAATGTTTTTATTTGCAAAAGAACATGAAGTGCATAATTTCGAAATTTATCTTGAAATTAGTTTAATTATGTTGATGTGGTGACAATACTTTTTGTTTTCTAAATGAATGCTTGAACAGTGCATATTTTTTATAGTGAAGTTTATGAATGTTAAAATTGTTGGCTCTTGAAAGAATCATGAAAAAAGAGAAATGTTATTGATAGTCTAAAAAATCATAAAATTGATTCTTGAAGCAAGAAAAAGCTGTGAAAAACACAAAGCTTGCGAAAAAATGGCAAAAAAATACAGAAAAGGAAAAAGGAAGCAGAAAAAGCCAATAGCTCTTTAAACTAAAAGGCAAGGGTAAAAATGATCCAAGGCTTTGAGCATTAATGGATAGGAGGGCCCAAAGGAATAAAATCCTGGCCTAAGCGGCTAAATCAAGCTGTTCCTAACCATGTGCTTGTGTCATGAAGGTCCAAGTGAAAAGCTTGAGACTGAGTGGTTAAGATCATAGTCCAAAGCAAAAAGAGTGTGCTTAAGAGCTCTGGGCACCTCTAACTGGGGACCCTAGCAAAGCTGAGTCACAATCTGAAAAGGTTCACCTAGTTTTGTGTCTGTGGCATTTATGTATCCGGTTGTAATACTGGAAAACAAAACGCTTAGGGTCACAGCCAAGACTCATAAAGTAGCCGTGTTCAAGAATCAACATACTGAACTAGGAGAATCAATAACACTATCTGAATTCTAAGTTCCTATGGATGCCAATCATTCTGAATATCAAAGGATAAAGTGAGATGCCAAAACTGTTTAGAAGCAAAAAGCTCCTAGTCCCGCTCATTTAATTGGAACTAAGCTTCATTGATATTTTGAAATTTATTGTATATTCTCTTCTTTTTATCCTATTTTGTTTTTAGTTGCTTGGGGACAAGCAACAATTTAAGTTTGGTGTTGTGATGAGCGGATAATTTATACTCTTTTTGGCATTGTTTTTAGGTAGTTTTTAGTATGTTTTAGTTACTTTTATTATAATTTTATTAGTTTTTAGGCAAAAATTACATTTCTGGACTTTACTATGAGTTTGTGTGTTTTTTTGTAATTTTAGGTATTTTCTGGCTGAAATTGAGGGACATTTCTGGACCTGAGCAATTGTTGTTGGATTCTGACCCTGCTGCACTCGAAGTGGATTTTCTAGAGTTACAGAAGCCGAATCGGTGCTCTCTCAATTGTGTTAGAAAGTAAACATCTTGGGCTTTCTAGAAATATATAATAGTCCATATTTTGTTTGAGATTTGATGGCCCAAACTGGCATTAAATGCCAGCCAGAGACCCTTTTTTAGAGTAAAACGCCAGAACTGGAACCAAAACCGGAGTTAAATGCCCAAACTGGCACCCAAGCTGGCGTTTTACTCCAAGAATGGCCTATGCACGTGAAAGCTTCAATGCTCAGCCCTAGCACACACCAAGTGGGCCCTGAAAGTGGATTTTTGCACTATCTGCACTTAGTTACTTATTTTCTGTAAACCTAAGTTACTAGTTTAGTATAAAAACTACTTTTAGAGATTCATTTTGTGACTCATGATATTTTACATTTCATATTATATCTCCTACAGCATGAGTCTCTAAACCCCATAGGTGGGGGTGAGGAGCTCTACTGTGTTTCAATGGATTAATGCAATTACTACTATTTTCTATTCAATCACGCTTGATTCTATTCTAAGATACTCATTCGTACTTCAATATAGAGAATATGATGATCCGTGACATTCATTATCATTCTCAAATTTATGAACGCGTGCCTGACAACCACTCCTGTTCTATCTGAGCTCAACGTAGTCATTGGGTGACAGCTTGAGTGCGTCTCTCTTGGGTCTTTGATCCACGGACCGAGTCCGTGAGATTAGAACCTTCGTGGTAGAGGCTAGAACCAATTGGCAGCATTACTGGGATCCAAAAAATCTAAACCATGTCTGTAGTATTCCGAGTAGGATCTAGGAAGGAATGACTGTGACGAGCTTCAAACTCACGAATGTTGGGTGCAGTGACAGTGTGCAACAGGATAGAGAGATCCTATTCCGACGCTAGTGATAATCGACATATTATTAGCCGTGCGGTAGCTGTACCTGGTATTTTTCATCCGAGACGAGAAATCCGACAGTTGATTACCGGTGCAGACATCGCACTTGGTATTTTTCATCCGAGAGGATCATACAGCTTGCCATTGAAGGAAGCCATGCGTGTTTGGAGAAGAAGACAGTAGGAAAGCAGAGATTCAGACAATAGAGCATCTCCGGAACCTCAACATGTTCCTCATCACTGAATCACAAGTACCATTTATTTCATGTTATTTACTTTTCTTAAACAAAATCATTTTTATCATTAATCTCCTGACTAAGATTTACAAGATAACCAAAGCTTGCTTCAAGCCGACAATCTCCGTAGGATCGACCCTTACTCACGTAAGGTATTACTTGGACGACCCAGTGCACTTGCTGGTTAGTTGTGCAGAGTTGTGAAAAGTGTAATCACGATTTCGTGCACCAGCTACCTAGTTCGTGCTTCCTTTCCCTTAGCTTGGCTAGCGTTGCCTTAGTGAACTTCACGTTCACTTGAGTGAACGTGTCTTCTTGGTTGAGCGCTTGGTTTGGTTGATTCCTTGCCTAGCATTGCCTTAATGAATGCCACGTTTGGTAATGCAACACTTTCCTGGTTCTTTCCTTTCTTCATTATTTCTTCAACTACAAGTAACCAAACAACCAATCAAAGTCTCACCAAAATCACAAGATCTTTGCATCATTCATAAAATCAATTAATTCTATCATAAACCTATGATTTTGTGTAAAATAATTGATGTTTGAATGATTCAAGATAATCATGAAAAATCCACTCCAATTACTTACTTATTGTGCAAGAAAGTGCATAAAACCTAATGAAACTAATGAAAAATGCTTGTAAAACTAGCATAAGATGACTTGTCATCACACGCGTGCGTGTGACGCACTCTTCCGCGTGGATATCAAAATTTGCTTTTTCATGCGTACGCATCATGGACGCGTATGCGCCACTCTAAATTCACTTAGCTCTAGAATTGAAGTTTTTATCACCACGTTGGGGGTAACGTTGGATGTCCAACGCTACCTCAAACGTGAGCATCAACAGTGTTTACAAAGAAGTGCTCTGTTTCTCTTCCAACGTTTGAGGCAACGTTGGTGGTCCAACTTGGCCACCAACATTACTTCCTCTTCATCCTTTCCATGCTCCTTCTTCAACCTTCCTCCATGCTTTCCTTCACCTATCATCAACCAATAAATGCATCAAAGCCTTGCTAAAGTCAAGAGAATTCTTATCATTCTTAGCATACAAGTAATCATAGCATAAATCATCATGAAATTGCATCAAATTACTCATGGTTGAATGAATCTAGGCATATATGAATTTCTACCCAATTTGCTTACTTATAACTCAAGAAAGTGCATAAAACCTATTAAAAACAAAGAAAAAGGCTAGTGAAACTAGCCTAAGATGCCCTGGAATCACAACACCAAACTTAAATCTTGCCTGTCCCTAAGCAAGTACTGAATTTATTAAGAAGAAAGAATGAAACAGAAGTGGATGTTCATATCAGTAAGTCATTATTATTAGTTAATGGTGTTTTATGCAGAAAAATGCAACAACTTACTTATTATGGATCTTTAGGCATAGAAAGTCTCCTTCAAGCATCAATTATCATACTGCTATGACCTTTTATTATTCATTCATCCTTGGTTTGTTTTTTTTTTTCTTCATTTTCTTTTCTTGTAGACTTTAGCTCAGTGTCATTTGTTGTAACAGTTTCTTAGCGTATTTGTACTTAACACATTTTCTACTACAGACACTTGGCTCACAAATCTTCTTAAGATATTGATGCCCAGCACCTCTTTGGGTTACTAAATGTCTTGTAGCTAGGTTGCTCTTGATAATGGACTTTCGGTTGATAATCTTGGGTTAGTTAACCTAAGTTACCAAGTGTTAAAGCACTCCATAGAACCTAATCATCCAAGCAGATCCTAGTACACTGACACCACAGGCATATGTCCTAAGGTCCAAGCTATTGGTGTCTAGCCTTATTCATTGCTTTCTTCTGTTTTTGGTTGCCACTTTTGGCTTTTCTTTTTCTTTCTTTTTGTTTGTTTTCCTTTTCAACCAAGGATTTTTATTTACTAAGATTCATAGACAGTAAGCTAATTTATACTAAAATGGAAACAATCTACCCTTTTATTCATTGTAAGTGAGCTACTACACAATCAAACTGGTGCACGAATTGTGAATCACACTTTTCACAACTCGTACCACTAACCAGCAAGTGCACTGGGTCGTCCAAGTAATACCTTACGTGAGTAAGGGTCGAATCCCACGGAGATTATTGGTTTGAAGCAATCTATGGTTATCTTGCAATTCTTAGTCAGGAAGTCAATTATATTTATCAGTTGAATTGCGAATGAACAAGAGAGCATGGGTTAAAAGTTACTTGTTATGCAGTAATGGAGAATATGTTAGAGTTTTGGAGATGTTTTGTCTTCTGAATCTCTGCTTTTCTCTGTTTTCTGATTCACGCACGCACGTCCTTCTATGGCAAGCTGTGTGTTGGGGCATCACCGTTGTCAATGGTTACATCCCCTCCTCTTGTGAAAATGGTCCAAATGCTCTGTCACAGCACGGCTAATCATCTGAGGTTCCCGATTCCCGATGAGCTCCTCACCCCCAACAATGGAGTTTAGAGACTCATGCCCTCAAAGAGTACGAAGTTTAGATCTAAATGTCATGAGATACAAAATAAGTCTCTAAAAGTTGTTTAAATACTAAACTAGTAGCCTAGGTTTACAAAAAGTGAGTAGACTATGACAGATGGTGCAGAGATCCACTTCTGGGGCCCACTTGGTGTGTGCTGGGGCTGAGACTTAAGTAATTCACGTGCATAAGGCCATTTTGGGCGTTCAACGCCAGGTTTGGATCCATTTCTGGCGTTGAACTCCAACTTTTAATCCTTTTCTGGCGCTGGACACCAGAATTGGGCAGAGAACTGGCGTTAAACGCCAGTTTACGTCGTCTATCCTTGAGCAAAGTATGAACTATTATATATTTCTGGAAAGCCCTGGATGTCTACGTTTCAACGCAATTGGAAGCACACCATTTCGAGTTCTGTAGCTCCAGAAAATCCACTTTGAGTGCAGGGAGGTCAGAATCCAACAGCATCAGCAGTCCTTTTTCAGCCTGAATTAGATTTTTGCTCAGCTCCCTCAATTTCAGCCAGAAAAATACCTGAAATTACAGAAAAACACACAACTCATAGTAAAGTCCAGAAATATGAATTTTTCCTAAAAAATAATGAAAATAAACTAAAAACTAACTAAAACATACTAAAAACTATATGAAGTTAACCCCAAAAAGCGTATAAAATATCCGCTCATCATAACACCAAACTTAAACTATTGCTTGTCCTCAAGCAACTAGACAAATAAAATAGAAGACTAATGGGTTGAGAAGCAATAATATCTCAGAGTTTTTGAGTGAAGCTCAGATTCCAATTAGATGAGCGGGACTAGTAGCTTTTTGCTTCCGAACAGTTTTGGCATCTCACTTTATCCATTGAAGCTCAGAGTGATTGGCATCTATGAGAACTTAGCATTCAGATAGTTTTATTGATTCTCCTATTTTAGTATGATGATTCTTGAACACAGCTATTTCATGAGTCTTGGCCGTGGCCCTAAGCACTTTGTTTTTCAGTATTACCACCGGATACATAAATGCCACAGACACATAATTGGGTGAACCCTTTGGATTGTAACTCAGCTTTGCTAAAGTCCCCAATTAGAGGCGTCCAGAGTTCTTAAGCACACTCTTCTTTTTGCTTTGGACCTTGACTTTAACCGCTCAGTCTCAAGTTTTCACTTGACACCTTCACGCCACAAGCACATGGTTAGGGACAACTTGATTTAGCCGCTTAGGCCAGGATTTTATTCCCTTAGGCCCTCCTATCCACTGATGCTCAAAGCCTTGGGATCCTTTTTATTACCCTTGCCTTTTGATTTTAAGGGCTATTGGCTTTTTCTGCTTTTCTCTCTCTTTTCTTTTCTTTTCTTTTTTTTTTTTTGCTGCTTTTTCTTGCTTCAAGAATCATTTTTATGATTTTTCAGATTATCAATAACATGTCTCATGTTCACCATTCTTTCAAGAGCCAAAATATTTAATAGTCTTAAACAACAAATTCAAAAGACATATGCACTTTTCAAGCATTCATTCAGAAGACAGAAAGTATTACCACCACATGTAACTAATGAGAATTTCTCTTATTAAAACTCAAAATTTTGTTGCCTCTTATTCAAAAGATCTACTATTTTATTCATGTTTGCTGATGATGACAAAAATAAACTATGACTTAATTAGAGATAAAATCAAAATAGATACTAATTACTACTATATGACTCCTAAGGTGAACTTCTATAACGACACTATCACAGAGTTAAAGCATAAATTGGAATTTAACAACCTTTGTTCTGGGAAATGGGTGTTCCTCTGATCCGTGAGGTGCTTGATTCTTCAAGAGAAAACTTCTGGCGCTTCAATTCCCTTAAGTCACGCCCTTGCTCCTCTTGTTCTTTAAACATATAGGTCAGCATTTGACTGTGTTCCTTCTGTTCTTTTATTATTTGCTCCATAGCCTCCCGGATCTTGGTGACAGACGTCTCAAGATACTCCCAGTATTCAGATTGAGGGATTTCTGGGAGAAATTCCTGTGTTTTCTTCTTGGTGGGATCCTCCTGCGCTTGTTGTTTTTCCATTGATGCTTTGGTGATTGGTTTCTCAACTAAGATATACTCAGTTATTCCCATTCTTTCTCCGGCGTCCTTGCAGAGCAGATAAATCACGCTTGGATAAGCCAACCTGGCCTCTTTAAAATTTTTGTTAGCAATTTTGTAGAATTCAGCTGAGATCAACTGATGAACCTCCACTTCCTTTCCCATCATGATGCAATAGATCATCACTGCTCTTTTAACTGTGACTTCAGAACGGTTGCTAGTAGGCAACAGAGAATGCCCAATGAAGTCTAGCCATCCTCTGGCGACTGGGTTGAGATCCTCTCTCTTGAGTTGATTTGGGACACCCTTTGTGTTGGTGGTCCACCTGGCTCCAGGGATACATATGTCCTCTAGAATCTTATCCAGGCCCTTGTCTATTCTCATCATTCTCCTGTTGAAGGAGTCTGGATCGTCTTTCAGCTGAGGTAGCTTTAAGATCTCTCTGATCTTATCAGGTATGGTATGAACAATCTTTCCTCTGACCATGGTCCGATATTCATAGAAAGCAATTCCAGATAGTTTTTGCTTGTCAGTCTGCCACATATTAGCACAGAACTCATGGACCATATTCCTTCCCACTTTCGTTTCAGGATTAGCTAGGACTTCCCAGTTCCTGATTCGAATTTGCTCCTGGATCTCCGGATATTCATCTTCTTTTAGATCGAATCTAACTTCCGGGATCACTGATCTCAGACCCATTATTTTGTTATAATGGTCCGAATGTTCTTTAGATAAGAACTTCCCTTTATTCCAAAGTGGTTTTGGAACGCTCTCTTTCTTGCCTCTTGGAGTGGGTTGTTTTCCTTTGGGAGCCATGATCTTAGTGATCGCGGATATACACACCAAACCTAGAGGTTTGCTTGTCCTCAAGCAAAAGAAAAGAAAGGAGAGGGATAGAAGGAGAGCTAGGTGCAATTGTTGATGGGAGGGGAGGGAGGCCGAACTCAAATTTATAGGGAGGGTGGGTTTTCGAAAAAGAGATAAAGATATGATAAAAAGATTTATTTGGAAAAGATAAGATAGAAGATATGATAAGAGAAGAGCCCATTTCTGGCGTTGAACGCCCAGATTGCTACCATTACTGGCGTTCAACGCCCAGTGGATACCCATTTTGGGCGTTGAACGCCCAAAATACACTTTTACTGGCATTTTCTTGCCAGTGAGCTCTTTTTCTCTGTTTTGTGCGCCGAGTCCTTCTGTAACTCTGTGGACTTATACAAATGATTCCTCACCTTAGTGTCAGTGAACTTTATATAAACAAATAAAAATAAAAATAGGGCAAAATGCTTAGAGGATTGTTGCCCCATGGCTGGGTTGCCTCCCAGCAAGCGCTTCTTTATTGTCTTTAGCTGGACCTTGCTGAGCTTTTAATCTAGCTTCAGCCTTGAGCACTCTTGCTCAATGTTGCCCTCAAGATAGTGCTTGATTCTCTGTCCATTGACAATGAACTTCTTATCAGAATCAATATCTTGAAGGTCCACATAACCATATGGTGATACACTTGTAATCACGTATGGTCCCCTCCACCGGGATTTCAGTTTCCCGGGGAATAGCCTGAGTCTATAGTTAAACAACAGAACCTTCTGTCCTGGTTCAAAGATTCTAGATGACAGCTTTCTGTCATGCCACTTTTTTTATTTCTCTTTATAAAGCTTGGCATTTTCGAAAGCTGTGAATCTGAATTCCTCTAGCTCATTTAACTGGAGCAATCATTTTTCTCCTGCTAATTTGGCATCAAAGTTTAGGAATCTGGTTGTCCAGTAGGCCTTATGTTCCAGTTCCACGGGCAGGTGACATGCCTTACCATACACGAGTTGGTATGGAGAGGTCCCTATAGGGGTCTTGAATGCTGTTCTGTAAGCCCACAGAGCATCATCCAAGCTCCGTGCCCAATCCTTTCTACGGGTATTTACTGTCCGTTCCAGGATTCTCTTTAATTCTCTGTTAGAGACTTCAGCTTGCCCATTAGTTTGTGGACGATATGGAGTAGCCACCTTGTGGCGAATCCCATACCGAACCATGACAGAGTAAAGCTGTTTATTGCAGAAGTGGGTGCCCCCATCACTGATTAGTACTCTAGGGACACCAAACCTGCTAAAGATATATTTCTGGAGGAACTTCAGCACCGTTTTAGTATCATTGGTGGGTGTGGCAATGGTCTCAACCCATTTTGATACATAATCAACTGCCACCAGAATATAAGTGTTTGAGTATGATGGTGGGAAAGGTCCCATGAAGTCAATTCCCCATACGTCAAACAACTCAATCTCCAAGATTCCTTGTTGAGGCATGGCGTAACCATGAGGTAGATTGCCAGCTCTTTGGCAACTGTCACAGTTACGTACAAACTCTCGGGAATCTTTATAGAGTGTGGGCCAATAGAAGCCACATTGGAGGACCTTGGTGGCTGTTCGCTCACCTCCGAAATGGCCTCCATATTGTGATCCATGGCAGTGCCATAGGATCCTCTGTGCTTCTTCTCTAGGCACACACCTACGGATTATTCCGTCTGCACATCTCTTAAAGAGATAGGGTTCATCCCACAAGTAGTACTGATGACATGTCACCATGTCATATTTTTTTATGCTTTTTCCTTTGTTTTCAATAGGTTTTATGCACTTTCTTAAGCCATAAGCAAGCCAATTGGGTAGATTTCCATGTTTCCTTTGATTTAATCAACCATGTATGAATTAATGCTATTTCATGAGGTTTTATGCTATAATTGTCACATATTATGAAAGAATGACAAACTCATGATTTTGAGCATAGCTTTGATGTGTTTGGTTGATTGATGATAGGTGAAGAAAGCTTGGAGAAAGGTTGAAGCAAGGAGGAATGGCTAGGAGGAAGAGAGGACAAAAAGTTTGAGCAAAAGTTTGCCTCAAACTTTAGTTCAAACTTTTGGATTAATTGAAAATGAACCAGGGAGCAAAAAGCTGGAGCAAAAGTTAGCCTCAAACTTTTTGGCTAACTTTTGGCATCACAAATCAACACCCTGGATAGCAAAAGTTTGCGCCAACGTTAGCCCCTAACTTTTTGGCTAACGTTGGCGCATGAAAAACACACCCTGGAGAGCAAAATTTTGCGCCAACGTTAGCCTCTAACTTTTTGGCTAACGTTGGCGCCATAAGGCATACAAGGGGTATACTTCCAACATGAATAACTTGAGCTACAGAGCTCCAAATGAGGTGATTCAAAAAGCAATGGAAAGTAGGAATCAAGAGCTTTCCAGGCATATATGGCACTGCATGGTGGACACTAAAATTGAGGGAGAAAACTGCCCCGAAATGTGCATAAACGAATATGGTGGCAACATGTAGTGAGGCCAACTGACCTCTGCACCTTCGACGGAGTATAACTCGAGCTGTAGAGTTCCAAATGATGTGCTTCCAAAGGAATTGGAAAGTAGACATTTAAGGCTTTCCAACAATGTAGAATAGTATGGGGTGAACAATGCGTTTGAGCCTCCAGAACTGGCGTTTTCGTCCACGTTTGAGGCAAACTTTACCTCAAACGCTGCACACCAAGGCTAGCGACCTTGTCCTCTTCAAATGAGCATAACTTGAGTTGTAGATGTTCAATTGAGGTGATTCCAATTGGGTTAAAAAGCTGACATTCAGAGCTTTCCAACCATCTATAATAGTCTATAGTTGGCATGAAATTGGCAACGTTGACAAGAGGACAAAGTAGCACCCCACACATGCACACAAGGGGGCCAACTTTGGAGCAAAAGTTTGACCCCTAACTTTTGCCCCAACGTTGGTATCAGCAAAGAAGGGTGGCTGATGTGAAAAGTTGGAGTAAAAGTTAGCCTCAAACTTTTACTCAAACTTTTACTCAGGCTCTCATGATTCCAAACCCGGTTCAATTCGGTTCTTCTCCAAACTCCAAGAGCAATCAACCAAGGCCTCTATCAACCCAATTCCATCAAGAGCAAGGGCCCAATTGTCATCACTCAAAGGCACAAGAGATAGTTAGAATAGAAATTTCATTTTAATTGTAATTTGTTTTGAATTTCATTTTCATTTTGTAAAAATGCCTATAAATAGGCATCTGTTTCATTTTACTAGGGGAGGAGCTCCACTAGGGAGCATTAGGAATACAGAGCTCTCTCTCTGAGTTTCATTTTCTGTTTTGAATCTTGAATTGAGATTGAAAGGAATTCTGTTTTCATTCTCTATTAACAACTTCTCTTTACTTCTTCTGCAATCTTTTTTTTACTCTCTGCAACTTTTCTCTTGTTGGATCAAGGAAGGATCCACTCCTGAGATCTTCAACATCCTTTTAAATTTCTGCAAATTAAGCACAGTCACTTTGCTCTCTGATCTCCTTGTTCCCAATTACTTTGCATCAGTAATTACTTTCTTCTTTTGTATCCTGTTGTACTCCTTGGGTATGAACCTTGCAGCTTTATAGTTTGCAATATCGGCAAACCATGGTGTTTCCTGAATGGCAAATAAATGCTCATCCGGAAAAGTCTCAGAGATCTCAAGAGAGGGGAGGGGCGTCCCTTCTGCTGGCTCTATCCGGGACAGATGATCAGCTACTTGGTTCTCTGTCCCTTTTCTGTCTCTTATTTCTATATCAAACTCTTGCAGAAGCAACACCCATCTGATGAGCCTGGGTTTTGAACCCTGCTTTGTGAGTAGATATTTAAGAGCAGCATGGTCAGTATACACAATCACTTTTAATCCTACTTAGTATGATCTGAACTTGTCAATGGCGTAAACCACTGCAAGTAATTCTTTTTCTGTGGTTGTGTAATTTTTTTGGGCATCATTTAAAACGCGACTATCATAATAAATGACATGCAGAAGCTTGTCATGCCTCTGTCCCAATACTGCACCAATGGCGTGATCACTGGCATCACACATTAGCTCAAATGGTAACGTCCAGTCTGGTGCAGAGATGACTGGTGCTGTGACCAGCTTAGCTTTCAGCGTTTCGAACGCCTGCNTATGAAGTGACATTTTTCCCAGTTTAAAACTAGGTTGGTTTCTTGGCATCTTTTCAGAACAAGTTTCAGGTGATCAAGACAATAAACGCCAGTCCTGCCTTGTTTCTGGCGTTGAACGCCAGTCCTTGCTTGTTACTGGCGTTGAACGCCAGTCTTGGGCATGGTCTGGGCGTTCAGCGCCAGCCTTCCACCATATTTCTGGCGTTTTGGTTCCAGAATTAATTTTCCCTGGGCTCTTACTGTCCTCGGGTGAATTTTGGGTGGTTTGCTCATTTCTTAGCTTTTTGCTGCCTTGAGGTGGGGTATTTAATGTTTTTCCACTTCTTAGTTGAACTGCTTGGTATTCTTCTGTTATTTGCCTTGACAGCTGCTGCTTTGTTTGCTTAAACTGTTCGTCCATGTGTATATTAGCCATCCTTGTCTCCTGTAGTCTATCTTTGAATTCGGCTAACTACTTTGTTAGAAAGTCCAATTGCTGATTGAATTCAGCAGCTTGTTTTACAGGACTGAGTTCAGCAGTTGCTGTTTTAACCTCTTCTTTCATGGAAGGGTCATTGCTTAGGTACAGATGCTGATTCCTGGCAACTGTATCAATTAGCTCTTGAGCTTCTTCAATTGTCTTTCTCATGTGGATAGATCCACCAGCTGAGTAGTCCAAAGACATCTGAGCTCCTTCTGCAAGCCCATAATAGAAGATGTCTAACTGAACCCACTCTGAAAACATTTCAGAGGGGCATTTTCGTAGCATCTCTCTGTATCTCTCCCAGGCATCATAAAGAGATTCATTATCTCCTTGTTTGAAGCCTTGGATGTCCAGCCTTAGATGTGTCATCCGTTTTGGGGGAAAGTATTGATTCAGGAATTTTTCTGTCAGCTGTTTCCATGTCCTTATGCTGGCCTTAGGTTGGTTATTTAACCACCTCTTAGCTTGATCTTTTACAGCAAATGAAAACAGTAATAGTCTGTAGACATCTTGATCTATTTCTTTATCATGTACTGTGTTAGCAATCTGTAGAAACTGTGCCAGAAACTCTGTAGGTTCTTCCTGTGGAAGACCGGAATACTGGCAACTTTGCTGCACCATGATAATGAGCTGAGAATTCAACTCAAAGCTACTGACTCCAATAGAGGGTATGCAGATACTACTACCATATGAAGCAGTAGAGGGGTTAGAAAAGCAAACACTCCAGATGGAAATGTGAATGCTGTTTTCTCTTGATCCTGAGGATCTACTGCAATCTGATTATAGCCTGAGTAGCCGTCCAAAAGGCAGTAATAATCATGACCTGCTAGTCTTTCTAGCATCTGGTCTATGAATGGTAAAGGAAAATGATCCTTTCTGGTGGCTGTATTGAGCCTTTTGTAGTCAATACACATGCGCCACCCTTTAACTGTTCTTGTAGGAACCAGTTCATTCTTTTCATACCTTCTCCCAGAAACGCATATTTCAAGGATGGTGGTAATGTCTTGAGCTCGGGTTTAGGAGGTTTTTCCTCTTCCAGAAGAAATTTCAGAGGCTCTTTCATGTCCTCTAAATCCTCTAAATCAGGCTGAACATCTTTAAGGATGTTTTCCAACTCTGATTCAAGACTCTCAGCCATGTTGATTTCTTCTACCAAAGAGTCAATAAGATCAACTTTCATGCAGTCTTTTGATGTGTCTAGATGCTACATGGCTTTGACAGCGTTCAACTTAAACTCATCATCATTGACTCTCAGGGTTATTTCCCCCTGTTGGACGTCAATGAGGGATCGTCCAGTTGCTAGGAAGGGTCTTCCTAGAATGAGAGTAGCACTCTTGTACTCCTCCATTTCCAACACAACAAAGTCAGTGGGAAAGGCGAATGGCCCAACTCTGACAATCATGTCTTGAATCACGCCTGATGGGTATTTAGTGGAGTCATCAGCAAGTTGGAGACATATCTTGGTTGGTTTAACTTCTTCAGTTAAGCCAAGCTTTCTGATAGTGGATGCAGGTATTAGGTTGATGCTTGCCCCAAGATCGCATAAAGCTGTCTTGGTGCATTGACCTTCTAATATGCATGGTATCAGAAAATTCCCAGGATCTTTGAGCTTCTCAAGAAAGCTTTTCAGAATGACTGCACTGCATTCTTCAGTGAGGAGAACTCTTTCTGTTTCTCTCCAATCCTTTTTATGACTCAAGATAATAAAGAGAAAATATATTTTTGAATTTAAAGAGAAAAGAGAAAAACAATAAGATAGCACAAGATTTAAAATTTTTAGATCTAATGCTCCTTATTTTCGAAAATTTTGGAGGGAAAACACCAAGGAACACCAAACTTAAAAATTTTAAGATCAAGACAAAAGAAAAACTCAAGAACACTTTGAAGACTCACAAGAACACAAGAACATGAAAGAAGAACACCAAACTTAAAATTTTTAGAAAACCAAACCAAAATTTTCGAAAACCAAAGGGAAATCAACAAGAAAACACCAAACTTAAAGTTTGGCACAAGATTTAATAGAGAAATTATTATTTATGAAAAAGAAGATTTTGAAAAGAATATAAAAGATTCTAACCCAATTACTAAGAACACAGATTAACGCTCTAGCCAAATGAGTTATGAATGGAACACTTGTTTTGAAGAAGTAATTTTTTGAAAACTAATGTTTTGAAACGACACAAGAAAAACAAGAAAAATTCTATTATATATTTCTGGAAAGCCCTGGATGTCTACTTTCTAACGCAATTAAAAGCACGCCATTTCGAGTTCTTTAGCTCCAGAAAATCCACTTTGAGTGCAGGGAGGTCAGAATCCAATAGCATCAGCAGTCCTTTTTCAGCCTGAATCAGATTTTTGCTCAGCTCCCTCAATTTCAGCCAGAAAAATACCTAAAATTACAGAAAAATACACAACTCATAGTAAAGTCCAGAAATATAAATTTTTCCTAAAAACTAATGAAAATAAACTAAAAACTAACTAAAACATACTAAAAACTATATGAAATTAACCCCAAAAAGCGTATAAAATATCCGCTCATCACAAACATACATACCACCACTTACTATTATTTCAATTCTTGCTAAAAAATCTATTCCACTTCTTGTTCAAACATTTCTTTTATTGAAATTGAAAAGACTCAGGGGACAAGACAAGCATTTAATCAAGTGAGAGTGAAAGCACACACACCTAGGCTAGCATACTTATTGCAAACTTAAACACATAGAATGCAAAACAGCTTAAACTACAATTAACTGTTGACATGGGCACATTCTTCTCTGGAGCTTCTTGTTTATCCATCAAGGAAATCTCCAGATGTTGGCCCTGTGGTTCCTTTCTGTTCTCCTTTAGGGGACTCTCAATGTGCTCTTCCTTTAATTCCTTGCTCTCTTGCTCAGATTCATGCACGGGCTTGAAGGCCTGGAAATTGAGCTGCTCATCATGTATTCTCAGTATCAATTCTCCTTGTTCCATATCAATGAGAGTTCTACCAGTAGCTAGAAATGGTCTCCTCAGAATAATGGGATGGAGGTAACTTTTCTCCATATCCAAAACAACAAAGTCTGTGGGGAGGAAGTAGTTTCCCACTTTTACCAACACATTTTCCACTATTCCTTCAGCCTGCTTCTGAGTTTTATCAGTCAATTGTATGATTACATCCGTGGATTTCAGCTCATTGATTTGCAACTTCTTCATAAGAGATAGAGGCATCACATTTATGCTGGCACCTAAGTCGCAGAATCCTCTATCAAATTTTGTCTCTCCTATGGCACATGGAATATGAAAGCTCCCTGGATCTTTTTTCTTCATGAGTATGTCTTTCTTGATGACGGCACTACATTCCTTGTTCATTGTCACTATTTGTCCCCTTTTTAAGGTTCCTTTCTTAGTCAACAATTCTTTCATGCACTTGATCTACGTTGGCATCTGTTGGAGAATTTTGATGAAGGGGATGTTGACACTGAGTAATGCAAACATGTCTAGGAATCTTGAATATGACCCGTCTTTCTCACTTCCCTCGAGTCTCTGTGGAAATGGTGGTTGTGGCACAAAAGGCTTGAGGGATTCTTTCTTTTTTTCTTCCTTCCTCTATTCAGGGTTGGCCATTTCTTCTATCTCACTTACATTATTCCTTGGTTCTCCTTCACCGTGCTCTGAGTGTATGGAGCATTCTTCCTTCAGGCCTTCTTCACTGCTTAAATTGATTGACTTGCATTCTACCCACCTTACCTTATTCATTTCCCCTATTAGATTTTTTTTATCACTTGGGAAACTATTAGTGGGCCTTGGAAATTGTTGTTAAAGATGTCCTACTTGAGATTCGAGATTCTTAAGAACCTCCCCTTGGCTTTTCATACTACCTCTTTCTTCTTCCCGAAATTTTTTCATGTCTTCACACTCTTTGTTAAGGTTTGCAAGCATAGCTCCATCCTGGCCATTCTATCATCATCATGTGGTGATGGTTGGTTGGAATTGGGGTGTTGAGAGTGGGTGTTGTGGCTTTGGTACGGTCTTTGGTTGGAGTTTTGGTGAGTGGAATTGTTGTATTGGTTTGAACTGTGTGCTCTGTGGTCTTGGCCTTGGTTTTGTTGGTTCCCCCACCCAAAGTTTGGATGGTTCCTCCAACCAGAATTATAGGTTTTAGAGTATGGATCATTAGCTTTCCTAGATCAGTTTCCAAGGTAATTAGCTTCCTCCCAGTTGGCTCTTTCTTCTGTCTCCAATTCTTCTTGGGGTGATGATTGAGTGTGGATAGCTTGGTCAACTCAGCCAGTTGCTTGGTCAACTCAGCCAGTTGCTTGGTAATCATCTTGTTCTGGGCCAAGATTGCATCCATATGGTTCAATTCCAAGACTCCGATGTTGTTGCTTCTATTCAAGGCATAAAAGTACTCATTGTTAGCCACTGTCTCTATAACATCAATGGCTTCTCTAATGGTCTTCTTCTTATTGAGGGAACCTCCAGATGAGTGGTCTATAGCCTTCCTTGATTCACAATTCAGCCCTTCATAAAAAGATATGGATTTGCACCCACTCATTAAACATCTCAGGGGGGCATTTCTTTGTCAAGTCTTTGAATCTATCCCAGGCTTCATACAGAGTTTTGATGAGTGAATTGTTGTCTCGGTATAGAATTTCCTCAAATGAATGAATTCTCATTGCAAGTATAGTTCTACACCAACAAACAATCCTCCCAATAAAAAATTTGGTTGTCACAAGTACAAATCCCAATAAGAATTAACCGAAGTATATAGACTCCGGGTCGTCTCACAAAAAATTGCAATGAAGTGTTTAATTATTGGCTTTGAAGAAACAAAGGGGTTTTAATTGATAAAAGGGGCAATAAAATAAATGACAAGAAAAGTAAAGAGAGCAATTAAAGAAAGCAATTAATAAAGAGAGACATTCATGGCAAGGTTTGAGATCATAGGCTTTCCATCCTAATCACTAATAATAATAATTAACAAGAATTTATCTTATTTCGTCATCCCCAATATTGGAAGAAGGTGCAAGTTATCTTCCATTAGAGAAAGTCAAACAAGACTAGTTAATCTCAAGTCAACAATCCTAATCAACTCACTAATTGAATTAGCAAGAGATTAGAGTCATTGAGAATGATATTAACTAACAACTCTAGATCACTAATCTAAATTGGGTATTCATGACTCAAGATTGCCTAATTACTCTTTCCAAGCCAAGAACGCTCAAAATCTACTATAAAGCCTAACCAAGCATTTTATCAAACACTTGGTAGGTACAAAAGGAAAGCATAGTAAAAATGCAAGAATAATAAACCTACCAACTACCAATTGCAAGGAAAACAAATTCACAACTCAAATCATCAATGAAAGGAACATCAAACATTAGATTTCATTCAATGTAAACAAAATTCTAATATGAGCATTCATAAACATAAAAGAGACATAAAAGTAAAATTGGCAAGAGAACTAAGAAGAATAGAGTAGTAGAAACAAGAAATTATGAAGGAACCAAGATAAAATTGTGTAATTAATTCAAGATCCAAGACAATTTATCCTAAACCTAACCTAATTCTAGAGAGAAGAGGGAGCTTCTCTCTCTAGAAAACTAACTAAAGGCTCATGTTGACTAACTAATTGCTCCCCCTTGCTTGGACTTCAATTCTACCTGAAACACACTCAGAAACAAGTTGGATTTGGGCCTGGGCAGCTCAGAAATCACCCCCAGCGTTTTACCTTTAAGTGGGTCACGTGTGAGTATCGGTGCGTACGTGCCATGTGCGCGTGCGCGTCGATTGGCTGTTTCTTCATCCGTGCGTACGCGTCATGTACGCTCGTGCATCTCTATGCGAAGCCACTTCTGCGCGTACGTGCCTTGTACGTGTGCGCGCCCATCGATGCATTCCCAATTCTTGTTTCCTCATGCATTCTCCACTTTTTATGCTTTTCTCCTCATTTCTTGTTTCCTCATTGAATGGAATTAAAGTGAGTTAAAATCACCAATTTAAGGGCCTGAAAAGCATGTTTTTACACTTAAGCACAATTCATGAGAGAATTACAAAACCATGCTATTTCATTGAATAAATGTGGGAAAAGGTGATAAAATCCCCTAAAATAAGCACAAGATAAACTACGAAATCGGGGTTTATCAAATCTCCCCACACTTAAACTAAGTATGTCCTCATGCTAAAATCAAGAAAGAAGCAAGGGGTATCAACATTTATTCAATGCAAGCTAACCAAATGCAATCTATCTATATGAATGCATCCTATTCACATGAATGCAATGGCTCAGTAAAAATAAATCAATCTCCAAGAATACGCATGCAAGCACAAGGGCTAAGGCAATAGTAATCAAAGCAAACCACAATTGGATTGAATCATTGAAAGATTTTACAAACTTGTAAGAAAAGATGATCATGGGTAAAAACATATAATTGAGCGATCAAACCCTCGGAGGATGTGTATCCGCTCTAGGCACTCAAGTGTATGGGGTTGATTTACTCAATTCTCCCCTAATCATTATTTCCAATATTTGTTTCTCTTCTAACAATCAACAGTTACTTTATGCATGCATATAAATATCATGAGGACTTTCCCATAAGTTGTAATGGGGCTAGGGTCAAGGTAGGATGCATATGGTTAAGTGAGCTTGAAATTTGAATCTTTGATTAATTTAAACTTCCCACCTAACCTATGACAACTTATACAATTCTAAACAATCATAGCTATCCGTTCTTCACTTTTCTACACACTCATGCATTCTCTTTTGATCACCACACATATGCATTGATCATTATTAAACTTCACCTTGGAGCATTTTGTCCCCTTTTTTTTATTGCAATTCTTTTTCTTCCTTTTCCTATTTTTCTATTATTTTTTTTTCAATCTAAAATATACAAGAACGTCAATGCATATGGTTTACACATGATTAATATATGAGTATGTTCCCAATTCCCACGATTCTCAACACAATTACAAAAACACACTTTTATCTCTACCCAATGTTCCCAACTCTCCTAAAATCAAATGATGAACATTCTCACTAGCCTAAGCTAATCAAAGATTCAAATTAAGGACATTTATTATTTTTCACCCAGGCTTGTAATATGCTACAATTAAGAACAAATGGGTTAAGCATAGGCTCAAGATTGGTTAACAATGGAAGATAAAATGGTAGCCTATTTGGGTAAGTGAGCTATTTGAACAATGGCCTCAATCATATAAATGCATGTGTACACAAAGTAATGGACATAAAGAATCAAACAAATCAAAGATTACACTCATAGGAAGAGAATAATACACACATGAATGAAAATAAGTGGTCATATGATGTAACCACACAATCAGGTTCAAAACTCACATGCTTGTGTTCTTAGCTCAAAAACTTGATCCACAAAGTGTATAATCCAAGCAAGTCCTAAAAAAAATTTTCAACCAATTAGGGTGGTGCCCGAGAAATGGTTTTCTTGGAAATTTTTATCATATTGACTAAGCTTATTCTAATGCGAGGTTGTGATTTAGAAAACTAAAAAAAATTCTTAGTTTACCCCTCTTCCAATCAAAGCACATTTCATATGCAAAGGGGATCAACTAGGTTTCAACTATTCACAATGTTTTTCCAATTCACAACCAAAAGGGCTAAAACAACTATATAATAAAAATTCAACCAAAATATGAAATGTATACAATCTAAGGTGAAAAATGTGATGACTATGATAAAGTAATCCCAAGATAACAAATATATACAAAAGTCTCAAAGTAATCTCAATGATAAAGTGCAAAATGAAATAAAGTAGCAGAAACTAGAAGATAAATGTCTGAAAGTTCACCACACAAATGCTATCCACCGGTCACGAACGGTGACCTCCCCACACTTTAGGATGAAGCATCGTCATCGATGCTACTGCTGAAGCACGGGCTGGGGGTCAACAGTGGCGCCGGGCTGTGGCTCAGGCTCAGGCTGTGGCTGTGGTACTGGCTGTGAGTCCTCAGGGGGCTGCAGAACCTCTGTGGTGGCTTGTGTCTCTCGGGGTGCCTCCTGGTGAGTCGGCTCCTCAACATGCTCCTCCTTTTGATCCTGCTCATCGTAGGCAGGAGAGTCTGGGAGCGGAGGTAGCTCAATGCCCTGCAATACAAACACCTGGTCTATGCGATCGAGATGTCGCATGATATGACGCTCACTGCGCTCCATGAAGCGAAACAGGCACTGTACTAGTAAGTATGTTGGCTCAGGTGCTGGTGGTGGTGGCAAAGGTGTTGCGACTGCCGAAGCAGAGGAGGGTCCTGGTGCTGCTGCAGAAGATGAAGGCTGAGCTGCCTCCACCACTACTCTAGCTCGAGAACGGCATCTGGGTGGAGGCTTCTCGTGCACCCACCCACCCCACGGAATAGTAACCTCCTTATCGTCGTCATCTAGGGGTGGTAGTGTCACGTCATCGTCCTCCCATGGGACATCAGCTAGCTCAATCATGCTGGTGACCAATGTAGGAAATGGCAGTAGGCCACGAATGTGTGCGTGCCACATGCTCTGCCTGATCGACCGGGGGAAGTCTACCTCCTTCCCCTCCATGACACAGCCAATAAGAACTAGCATATCCATCGGAATCTCTGAAAAGTGAGTGGTGGGCAAGACATAATGGGCGAATATATGCTGCCAAGTCTTAGCCTCTCTCGACAGATAAGTGAATAGCATCCCTTGGGTTTCTTTTTGCCAGAATCCATCACCCAAGGGGCATCCGGTGTGGCAATCACGTGCTTCAGCGCCTCATAATCAAAGGTCATGCAGTGGATAGCTATCTCTGCCTACTGACAGACGCATGTTACATCAGTACGAGGTCGGCAAAGCAATGCCTCCCTAATAGCTGCCTCAATATTCAACATCTCCCTACCCCTCAGGTGGACTGAATCAAGAGTGGCACGAAAGAAGTTGCAGTAGAACTCCCTCACCCACGAAGTGTTTATCCTTCCTAAATCCCTATCAACAAAATCCAAGCCCAATTCCAGAATACGGGCATTGATGGCGCATCACACGTCGTTGGGAAGGACCAGTTTCTTTTCAATGTTCAGATTCGTCTTCCGATATTTAGGGAAGCGAAGCTCACAGTAGAGATTGGGAAACTTGATTGGGTCGGTGGATGGTAACAATTGATTCTCTTTATCCACTTCATTCAGCGGATTCTTAGCATAATTGGCATAAGGAGAAAGGGTAGAGGCTTTGGAGCGCTTCCTCTTCTTTGAGGTAGTAGCTATGGCTTTTTCTTTATCTGACATCCTAAAAACAGATGTGATATGATATAAGCAACTAGCCAAGTAGATGTATAGCACTCAAGGTAAGACATACTCATGAAGTGAGTTAAGAAAAGAGAATTCTTAGAATGCAAGCAACAAAATTCAGAATTCAAACCAAGTTACAAACCAAGAATTCAAACTACTAGTGCACAATGCTTTGTGTATTAAGCTCATGAAGCGTCATACCCAAAGGAATGATCAAAAGAGTTAAGTTGAAAACCAAAAGAGAAGTTAGTTGGTTAAACGAGTTAGAAGTTAGAAAAATGGTTCAAAAGTTAGTGATTTGATGGTTACTGGCTCCATTAAAAGAAGTGCACAAAGTATGAAAGGTAAGCATACTCATAATCATGAGGAATATTTAGTCATTGATGATGAAATACAATGTAAAAGCCACTAGGCTCGCCTTAATTGGTGTTGGTAAAGTCAAAACATTGAAGAACAAGTTAATCAAGAAACATTCAACACCAAATTTAATGAGGCATAAAAGTCACAAGTTGAAACAAGAATGGAAAACCTCATGATCTATGTGACTTAATGCAAATTAGGTATGAATAGAATGAATCAAATCAGCCACATAGATTTAAAACTTTCAATCTTGTGAGTTTATGCAAAAGATGCACAAAAATATTAAAAGAGTTTCAAGTTCATGGTCAATTTGAAAACTCACTCAAACTATTCAATGCATAGAAGTAGATCAGCATTATAAACAAGCAAAGAGTGTTATAGCATGACCAAAACTTGTAAACAAGTTCTTGAGGAGTTTCCAAAACTATTTAGCAAACAAAATTCTATTGACACAGAATTTTGTCAAATAGGAGCTTGTTACACCAAATAAAACAATGTTATTTCATAAAACATGGTTAGGAAAAATTCTGGCAGCATTTCAGCAGTAAATTGGCTATTTCCCAAACTCAATCAATCAATTCAGATTCCATATGAAGTCATTAACAACTAAACACAAAACTAGATGTGATTTCATATGAAATAAACATGTAAGCCAACATACAGCAACAACAGTAGTGAATAATTAAGCCATAACTAATTACGCAACAAGCAGCATGCTTTCTTTGAACAATGAACAAAAATAGTGGCTTAAAATACAGCACCAGTGAACAATCCAGTAGCATTCTTTTTTCTTGAATTCAACAACCATTCCAGAAGCAGCATGAGTTTGAACCATTAAGCATAATTAAATCCAACAATAAAGTGCAAGTTGGAGAAGAACTCAGCCCACAGCACTCAGCAAGAACAAAGCAATAATAAACAGCCAGGCAATAGCATCAAGCAAACTAAATTAGCATAGGGTAAGTCATCTAGCAACAAACAAGCCAAGAAAAACCAGAGAAACAGCAGCATCCCAAACAACAGCATTATTCAAAACGAACCTAAATCCACTATCCACGCCAGATTCTCTAACAACCTAAGCAACTAACATGCATTTCTAACTAAATTAAGCTAAACAAAATTAACTTGCTAGCTGTAGTAAGGAAATGAAATAAAACAGGGGAAAGGCAGAGACCTAGAAGGAGGGGGCAGAAAGTGGACAGAGTAGAAAGTTAATAGAGAGAGGAAGATGGAGGGGAATTGTGCTGGATGTCGCGATGAAGGCTTGCCGGCGAAAATGGGGGTCGTGGCTGTCGATGGCAGTAGAGTTGGGGTGAGTGGGAAATGGAGGAGGAGAGAAAGAAGGAGGGTTGGAAGGGTAAGAAGGTTGCGTGGCGGTTGATGGCGGCGAAATGTGGTCGCCGGAGGTGGCTGGGTGGTTGGTGGCATTGACGATGATGGTGAGGAAGGGATGATGGTTATGGAAGGAGAAGAAGAGGGAGAGACGTTGGGGGAAAGGGTGAGGAAATGCGCGACTGCGCTAGGGCTCTCATGTCCCTGGGGGTTAGTAAATTTTGAATCCACGCGTACGCGCACCGTGCGCGTCCGCGTGGGTGGGAGAATAAGGAAGTGGCGCGTGAGCGTCACATGTGCCTGCGCGTGGATGGGAGATTTGGGAACGGGCGCAGACGTGTACAGTGCGGGTCTGCGCGGGTGAGCTAGGCCAGAGGCACAAAAGTGGCCCAGAGTTGGCATAACTCTCGGGTCTTTGGCCTGGGTGATGCAAAAATGCATCGATGCACGCGCGCACTGTGCGCTTGTGCGTGGATGAGTTGAACGATGATGGGACGCGGAGGCGCCAGGTGCGCCTATGCATGGGTAGGGAAACACAAAGGGACGCGGACGCGCCATGTACGCATCTGCGTGGCTTAAGGCCTAGAGTTGGCCCAAAAGTGGCACAACTCTCTGGTCCATGGTTCGGGAAGTGCGAAATGCACAGCCAGCGTGCGCGCGCACTGTGCGCTTGCACGTGGCTTCTCTCTCTCTTTTTTTTAGAAACACCAGGAAGAGCTCATAATCCTCCCAATCTCCTCTAGGACTCTAAAATCAATTAAAATGCAAAATCAGACTTATTTTTGAATTTTTTTGGGATTTTCCAAACAATTTGAGGAAACTTGTAATCCAAACAAAAACTCAAATTCAAAGAATCATCCCTAATTAAGGCATAGAGTGTATAAACAACTTAGTAAGTAAGGCAAAATATACTAAGGGGGTAAGGAAGCTATATACAATGGAACCCAATTCATTCATTCATTATATCTACAAGAGAATGGAAAGAGTTTACCATGGTGGGGTGTCTCCCACGAAGCACTTTTAGTTTAAGTCCTCAAGCTGGACATTTGGGAGGCTCCTTGTCAAGGTGGTTTATGCTTGTATCCATCCTTGAACTTCCAAGAGTGCTTGTCCTTCAATCGGTCGTCAGAAGTTCCAACCATCTTCACCAAGCTTGGGTGAGGTTCTTTCCAAGATATGAGCTCCCAAAATTGATTTTCATGTTGTGATCCAGTGTCCCATATCTTATCTTCACACCCATCTTTGAATTGATCACCTTGATTCTGTCCAAGTGATAAGAAAGCCGAATTCTCATGAAAGCACCAAACTACCCTCCTAGATCCGTTTAATTGAGCACTACTCCAATCCATGCTCTTCAATTCTGAGCTTCTAACCATAATGAATCTAGATTTACAACGCCAACCACTAAACATCCTCCTCTTTCGCTTAATTCCATAAAGCGCCCTAAGTTGGCCATCCGTTTCAAGCAAACCAAATTCAAGTGGGATAATAAAGCTAAGAGTTAGAAATTTTACCTACTCAAATGAAGGATTGGATGACAACCTAGGTGGAGGAGTTCCTAATGATCTTGACAAAGCACACTCCACTCCTGTCCATCCTCTTCTAGAGGCTTCCACCGCTTGGCAAGATCTTTCAAGTTTCTCCTCTTGCCAAGCTTCCTCAAGTTCGCATTCTTCTTCACCAATTTCTTCTATCTCTTCCCCATTACTCTCATTATAGATAGGAGGTCTAGTGAATTCTACTTCATCATCAAGTCTAAGCATATTGGGGAAGGACTCTTCAAACTCGAAAGGGTCATATGTTGATGCGGAATCATCATATATAAGGGAGCTTGTTGCTTGGGACACTTCTTCCAATTCTTCACTCACAATATGTCTTGGAGGTTTCACATCTCCTCAACATTGCGTTCTAGTCCACTGGGAGAAGGCTCAACAAGATCATCGAGGGGATTGATCAATGTGGACAAAAAATCACTACCGATGGAATCCACTTCTTGATCAATTTCCTTGAACTCTCTATCTACTTCCGCAACATTACTCTCCTCTTTAACATCCCTTCCAAACTCCTTGAAAGAGGGCTCTTCAAACTGAGATTCCTTTATGTGCTCAACATATCCCAAACATCCACCCACTACTTCCTTTCGTTCACTAATCTCTACCTCCTCCTCTTGTTGCACTTCTTGCTTTAACTCCTCTTCCTCACTATGGAGCTTCAAATTCACTCCCTCACTAGGCTCCTTGATTGTTTCTCCACATTCAATAATGGGGGTACTTAGGATGCATGAGCTTAGGTGGAAAGTTAGGTGACTCACGGCTTCTACCATGCTAGCCATCCATGCTCTTAACTCCTTAAACTTATTTTCATCCTCCTCTTGTCGCCTTAAGATATGAGATTCAAGGTCTCTCAGTTCTAACATGAGGGTTTCATCGGGAGGTGGTGGTGAAGGAGAGGGTTCATTATTTGAGGGAAGGTTGTTGTAATTGGAAGATGGTTCATATTGGTAAAATTCTTGAGGTGGTGTGTGTGGACTTTGTGGTTCTTGGGCGTATTGGTGTTGGAATGTTGGATATGGGTTGGGATCATATGGAGGTGGATGGTGGTAAATGGTTTGTGAGTGTGGTGGAGGGCTATGTTGAGGAGGGGGTTCATATGCATGTGGTGGTTGTGGTTGACAATTACAGTAAGAGTCACCACATCCATTAGATTGATATGCATTAGGATTAGGATTATACCCATAAGAATCCGGAGGTTGTTGTTGCTAAGAAGGTTGATCAATCCCTTGAGGCTCCTCCCATCTTTGATTGTTCCATCCTTGATGCACATCCCCATTGAAGCTTCTATTCCCTACAACACAATTTGAACCAAACTTATAGCCAAAGCGGTGATAATTCATAGAAGCAAATAAAAACAAGAGCTAACAAAAATAAGCAACAAAGTCCTAAAGCTAACAAAAACTAACAAATAAGCAAAAGGCAAGCATATTCACAATATTCACAATAGCCAATAATATAGCACCATTGCAGCTCCCCGGCAACGGTGCCATTTCGATGAGTGAATTGTTGTGTCGGTATAGAATTTCCTCAAATGAATGAATTCTCGTTGCAAGTATAGTTATACACCAAAAAACAATCCTCCCAATAAAAAATTTGGTTGTGACAAGTACAAACCCCAAAAAGAATTAACCGAAGTATTTAGACTCCGGGTCGTCTCACGAGGAATTGCAATGAAGTTTTTAATTATTGGCTATGAAGAAACAAAGGGGTTTTGATTGAAAAAAGGGGCAATAAAATAAAAGACAAGAAAAGTAAAGAGAGCAATTAATAAAGAGAGACATTCATGGCAAGGTTTGAGATCATAGGCTTTCATCCTAATCACTAATAATAATAATTAACAAGAATTTATCTTATTTCATCATCCCCAATGTTGGAAGAAGGTGTAAGTTATATTCCATTAGAGAAAGTCAAACAAGACTAGTTAATCCCAAGTCAAAAATCCTAATCAATTCACTAATTGAATTAGCAAGAGATTAGAGTCATTGAGAATGATATTAACTAACAACTCTAGATCACCAATCTAAATTGGGTATTCATGACTCAAGGTTGCGTAATTACTCTTCCCAAGCCAAGAACGCTCAAAATCTACTCTAAAGCTCAACCAAGCATTTTATCAAACACTTGGTGGGTACAAAAGGAAAGCATAGTAAAAATGTAAGAATAATAAATCTAACAACTACCAATTGCAAGGAAAGCATATTTACAACTCAAATCATCAATGAAAGGAACATCAAACATTAGATTTCATTCAACGGAAACAAATTCCAACATGAGCATTCATAAACATAAAAGAGACATAAAAGTAAAATTGGCAAGAGAACTAAGAAGAATAGAGTAGTAGAAACAAGAAATTATGAAGGAACCAAGATAAAATTGAGTAATTAATTCAAGATCCAAGACAATTTATCCTAAACCTAACCTAATTCTAGAGAGAAGAGGGAGCTTCTCTCTCTAGAAAACTAACTAAAGGCTCATGTTGACTAACTAATTACTCCCCCTTGCTTGGACTTCAATTCTGCATGAAATACACTCAGAAATAAGTTGGATTTGGGCCTGGGCAGCTCAGAAATCACCCCCAGCGTTTTGCCTTTAAGTGGGTCACGTGTGAGTATCGGCGCGTACGCACCATGTGCGCGTGCGCGTCGATTGGCTGTTTCTTCATCCGCGTGTACGCGTCATGTACGCGCACGCGTCTCTATGCGAAGCCACTTCTACGCGCGTGTGCGCCCATCAATGCATTCCCAATTCTTGTTTCCTCATGCATTCTCCACTTTGTATGCTTTTCTCCTCATTTCTTCCTTCCAATATTTGCCTTATGAACCTGAAATCACTCATCAAACACATCAAGGCATCGAATGGAATTAAAGTGAGTTAAAATCACCAATTTAAGGGCCTGAAACGCATGTTTTTACATGTAAGCACAATTCAAGGGAGAATTATAAAACCATGCTATTTCATTGAATAAATGTGGGAAAAGGTGATAAAATCCCCTAAAATAAGCACAAGATAAACCACAAAATCAGGGTTTATCAAGTTTCACCATCCTGCTGTCTGAATGTCTACACTTCAATTCTTAGCCTGTTTACTCTTTGTGGAGAGTAGAACCTTGTCAAGAATCTGCTCATTACATCTTCCCAAGTTGTGAAGATTTCCTCGGGGAATGATTTCAGCCATTTTGATGCTTTGTCCTTCAAATAAAATGGAAACAGTAGCAATCTATAAGTGTCAAGATGAACACCATTAGATTTAACTGTGTCACGTATCCTTTGGAATTTAGTGAGATGCTCATTAGGATCCTCTTGTGCACTTCCTCCAAAAGAACAGTTGTTCTGGACAAGAGTTATGAGCTGAGGCTTCAATTAGAAATTATTAGCATGGATAGTTGGCCTTTGAATGCTGCTGCCACAATTTCCTAGATTTGGATTGATGTATGATCGCATGACTCTCCTCTCTTGTCCAGCAAGGTTAGCTCCACCTCTTCTGGCATGGTTGTTCACCTCTCCTTCATGATAGTTTTCCATATCATCCTCCATGGTTATATCAAAGTATTCCTCCTCTTCTTCTGCACCAACAACCCTCTTTCCTCTTGCTTTCTTCCTTAATCTCAGGAAGGTTCTTTCCGGTTCACTATCAAAGGAAGTTGAAGTTTCCTTTCTCCTACCTGTCATACAAAGAACAAGTACAAAAAACAGCAAGTGTAGAGTCTACTAAAATAGAGTATAGTTAGCTTGGTTAGAGCAATTTATCAAATGGTTAGTAGGTTAGCTTGCTGGAAAGTAAAGAAGTAAGGTAAAAGTAAGAAAAATAACTGACAGAAATTTTGCAGAGGATAAAATGAACAACTGAAATTAAATTGTAATTAATCAAAAGAAAAGAAAAGTGCTCAATCTAGTTATCCTTCAATTTAATAATTGTCAATACAAAACCAATCCCCGGCAACGGCGCCATAAACTTGATGCGCGGAAATTTGCCTCTCAACAAATTTCCTTCCGGCAAGTGCACCGGATTGTCATCAAGTAAAAACTCACTGTAGAGTGAGGTCGAATCCCACAGGGATTGGTAGATTGAGCAATGTTAATTGGAGAATTATGCTAGTTGAGCAAAATCGGAAGTGAATTAAGACTTGCAGAAAGTAAAACTGGCAGGAAACTTAAATTGCAAGAAATTAAATGACAGAGAATTAAATTGCTGGAATTGAAGAACAGGAACTTAAATTGCAAGAAATTAAAAGGGAATGGGGATTTAACATGAAATTAAAGAGCAGTAAGTAAATAGAATGGGTAGATCAGAGATGGGGATTCATTGGGTTTCAGGAGATATTGAATTCTCTGAATCAAATCATTTTCACCTCTTCCTCAATCAATGCATTCATTGACATTGCTTGGCAATCTTAGATGATTGGATCCTAATGTCTTGGCTCACCAATCTCTCTAAGCATGAACAATTGCCTAATGTCTTGATTTAATTGCTCATGGGAAGAGTTGAAGTTCGGTCACTGACTATACCACACAAATTCATAGATCAAAGTATTGGTAGGATTACATGTCACTATATCCATCCAACCCCAAATCTAATCCAATGTGAGAAATCATATCTAGCATGAACTTTTCATTCCTCTCTCAAGGCTCTGAAGAATTCCAATTATGGATAGCTTCTCTCTCAAGACAACTATCCAATTAAATTAAGACCAAAAGCTTTCTAACAAGATCAAGAGAAAAGAGAGAAGAAGAAGATGTAAACTACTATTGATCCATTGAATTACAATAGAACTCCCTAACCCAATGAAAGGGGTTTAGTTGTTCATAGCTCTCAAAATGGAAATTGGGATTGAAAGATACATTCTGAAATTAACAAAACAGAGAATGGAAATTACAATCAAATGTAAAAGTGCCCAGTAAAGTAAAAGTAAAAAAAAAAGTCCTCTCTAACATAAATTCTAAGCTATTTATACACTTTCTTCCATTGATCTTCAAGCTTTGAATTGGGCTTTTGGCCTTGATAGAATTGGGTTAAAAATGCCTTCAATTGGTTTTCCTTGGTGTTGGGAAGAGATCCGTGTGAAGTTTGATTCCTGATGCTTCACGTTTGAGTAAACATTTGAGGGACAACGTTGACTCAAACGCCATTTAGAACAAAACCAGAAAAACCAAAAACCTTGCTGTCATTGGCGTTTGACTCAATATTGGAGGGCCAACGTCAGCTAACCCACGCATACGCATGCCTTGCGCTTCCGCGCAAAAGGGGCAAAAATGCTCATCCACGCGTACGTGTGTTTAACGCGGGCGCGTGGATGCAAGATTTTCATTTTGCCGTTTTAAAACAAAGCAGGGGACGTTAGCTTCAGCGTTGGACCTCCAACGTTCCCTCCAACGTTGGCGTTTTCACACGTACACGTACTCCACGCTTACACGTGCATTGGTATTTTATTCATCCGCGCGTACGCATGCTTCACGCTTACGCGTGCATTGCCTTTTTTTTCCATCCACGTGTACGCATCACTAACGCGTATGCGTCGATTCGAAATTCTCAACTCCAATTTCTGGGCCTGGCATCGCGGACGTTGGAGGCAGCTTTTGAGGCAACGTTGGACCTCCAACGTTCGATTTTGACGCGTACGCGTGACCCACGCGTGCATGACACACGCTTCCGCGTGGATATCAAAATTTGCTTTTTCATGCGTACACGTCATGGACGCGTACGCGCCACTCAAAATTCACTTAGCTCCAGAATTGAAGTTCTTATCACCACATTGGGGGTAACGTTGGAATCCAATGCTACCTCAAACGTGAGCATCAGCAGTGTTTACAGAGAATTGCTCTATTTTTCTTCCAACATTTGAGGCAACGTTGGTGGTCCAACTTGGGCACCAACGTTGCTTCCTCTTCATCCTTTCCATGCTCCTTCTTCAACCTTCCTCCATGCTTTCCTTCACCTATCATCAACCAATAAATGCATCAAAGCCTTGCTAAAGTCATGAGAATTCTTATCATTCTTAGCATACAAGTAATCATAGCATAAATCATCATGAAATTATATCAAATTACTCATTGTTGAATGAATCTAGGCATATATGAATTTCTACCCAATTCGCTTACTTATAACTCAAGAAAGTGCATAAAACCTATTAAAAACAAAGAAAAAGGCTAGTGAAACTAGCCTAAGATGCCATGGCATCAGGTACGCGTGGCTTGACAAATTCCTTCCTCACGCACACGCGTGGGGTATGCATACGCATGGCGTTGCATTCACCAAATCCTTATTTTTATGAATTCCCCATCTTGTATGCTTTTTCTTCACTTCTTTGATCCATTCCTTGCCTCCTAAGCCTAAAATCACTAAACAAATACATTAAGGCATCGAGTGGAATCAAAGTGAATTAAATATAGCAATTTGAAGGTCTAAAAAGCATGTTTTTATTCTTAAGCACAATTTAGGAAAAATTCACAAAACCATGCTATTTCATTGAATAAATGTGAGATAAGTTGATAAAATTCACTAAATTCAACACAAGATAAACCAAAAAATTGGGGTTTATCACAAACCAATAAAAATACAGAGAGTTTTAAGTCCTGGGTCATCTCTCAAAGGAATTGCAGTGAGGTGTGCGTCTTATCGGTTATGACTGTACCGGGGGGGAGGCGTTGCGGATAAAGAGGTGAGAAATTAAATGACAAGAAAGTAAAACCAACAACTAGAGAAATATAAATGCTAAAACACATTCCTGGCTAGGGTTGAGAATGAAGGAGTTCCTATCTGAGTCATTAACCATGAACATGGTGATTATCTAGAGTTAATCCCATTTAGTCATCTGTAACATCGGGAGAAAGTTAAATAGGCATAGTCAGCCTTATTCCATAGGTCTTACTCATTAATGGAAATAGGAACAACTAATAACCTTAAATCACCAATCGACACCGGACATCAAAGACTCTTGCGTCACTAACCACGACATCACAATTATAAAAGTAAACACAATTAGTCAACTTCTGATGTGAGATAAGTCAACAGGCTTAATCAATCTCAATCAATAGGTCTTATTCGTTAATGAAAATGAGATTAATTAAAATTTCTGAATTGTCACTCAATTTAGACATTAGTGACATCAAGGTCACCTTCATTACTCAATTCCAGGCAAAAAATGTGAAAATCTACCCTAAAACTAAGAGAAACATTTTCACAAACACTTGGAATGCATAAAATGAAAGCACGGTAAAATTGCAATAATAATAAAATCTAAAACTAATAAATACAAGATAACAATAATAACAACTCAATTAAATATAAATAAACATAAAAACATCAAATTGCATTACTAGAAATCAAAAGTAACATAAGGGTTCATAAAACTAAAAGTGACAAGAATGAGAAAATAACAAGTAAAACTAAGAGAATTAATGCAATTCAACAAGGAAAGGTAAGGGATATTAAATTAAAATAAGCATTAAAACCTAAATCTAAGAGGAATTAACTAAATCTACCCTAAATCTAGAGCTTCTCTCTCTAGAAAATAACCTAAAACATGACTCTAGACTATTCCTAATTACTCTCCCCCTTGATCTTCCTTGAGAGTTGCATCAAATACTTCATAAATGAGTTGGATTGGGCAGAAAATTGGCCTGAAATCGTGACCCTCGTGTTTACTTAAGTAAATCACGTGCTGGCAGTCATGTGTATGCATGAGGCATGCGTACACGTAAATTGGCAAAATTCCAGGTTATGCGTATGCATGAGGCATGCGTATGCGCAACTGGACAGATTTTCAAAACTTCATTTATTCATGAATTCTCTACTTTTACATACTTTTTCTTCACTTCTTCAAGTCATCCTTGCCTTCCAAGCTTGAAATCACTCAACAAACACATCAAAGGATCGAATGGAATAGAAATGAATTAAAATTAGGAATTAAATGGCCTAAAAAGCATATTTTTAATAATTAAGCACAATTAGGAGAAATTCACAAAACCATGCTATTTTACTGAATAAATGCAAGATAAGTTGATAAAATTCACTCATTTCTATACAAGATAAACCATAAAATTATGGTTTATCAGTCTCCCCATACCTAAACAATAGATGTCCTCATGCTAAACATTAAGAAAGACAAGAAAGGCATATCAACATTTATCCGATGCAAACTATTTATATGCAATCTATCTAAATGCATACAATTACTTGGTCAAAATAAATCGATTTTCAAGAATACATATATAAACATAAGGGCTAAAGCAATCACCACCAAATCAAATCCAACAATTGGTTAGAGTTATTGAAAGAAATTTACAACTTGCAAGATAAGAAATAATCACAAGTAGAAACATAGAGTTGAGCAATCGAATCCCTCACCAGATGTGTATACGCTCTAGTCACTCAAGTGTATAGTGTTGATTTACTCAATCCTCCTCTAAGCACGCTTTCTAATATTTTTCTTCTTCTAACAATCAACAATTATTCAATGCATGCATACAAATATCATGAGGTCTTTTCCAAAGGTTGTAATAGGACTAGGGTAAGGGTAAGGATGCATATGGTCAAGTGAGCTTGAAATTTGAATCTTTGATTAAATTAAGCTCTCACCTAACACACATAACAACCTATACAATTTTAATGCAAAACTAGCTACCCATTATTCACTTTTTTACACACTCTTACATTCTTTTCAGTTCACATCCCATATGCGTTATTCTTATTACTTTACTTCAGGGTTAACATTTGCCCCCTTTGTTTTTCTTTTTCTTTTTATTTTCCTTCTTTTTATTTTTCTTATTTTTTTTCTTTCCCTCTTTTTTTTTTCAAAATAAAATATATACAAAACTATGAATGCATATGGTTTAAATATTTAATAAATTAGTATGTACCTAATTCCTAAGATCTTCAACAAAAATATAAAAATACACTTTTATCTCAACCAATGTTTCCAAACTTTTCCACACTTAAATGATACACAATCTCACTAGCCTAAGCTAATTAAAGATTCAAATTAAGGACATTTATTATTTTTCACTTAAAGGTAGTGATGTGCTAAAATTAAGAATAAAAGGGGATTGAAATAGGGTAAAAATTAGCTAACAATGGTAAATGAAAGGGTAAGGCTATTTGGGTAAGTGAGTAAATTGAAATAAAGGTCTCAATCATATAAATGCATTCATACATAGAATAATGGGCATAAAGAATCAAACAAATCAAAGATTACAATCAGAGAAAGGAAACAATATACACAAGAATAAAATAGTGGTTAATATGATGTAACCACACATTAAGGCTCAAAAGCTCAAATGGTAGTGCATTTTAGCTCTAAACGATGTTCCACAATCATAATTCAAGCAAGTTTAATGTAAAATATTTGAACTCAAATCAATTCTAGAATGCCCTATAAAGAAATTGTGTAGGAATTTTCATTATTTTGACTAAGCTTATTATAAATATGTATATATGAAAAGAAATGCAATCAACTAAGAAAAATGCAAATAGAGCTGTACAATATATACAAACTAAGAAAGATGCAACTATGAATTCTAAATGACCTAGTAATAGCAGAAAAAAATGAAATGTGAAAGTGTTTGGGAATAGAATTTTTTTTACCCAAGATTGGCCGATTGGTCGGACGACCTCCCCACACTTAAAAGTTTGCACAGTCCTCCATGCATTCAAAGATGAGCAAGGGAATACGGAGACTTCACAAATCGCCACCTTCAGCTGGTGGGTCATTTGGCTATTGCATGTTCTTTTCTTCTGCTTCCCTTTTTGCTTATGGTGATTCATCCTAAAAGATAGAAAACAAGATATAGTAAGATAAGTAATTGTAAAGGCAAAGAAGCATAGATGGTTAGAATGAGGTAATAATCACTAAAATAAACTGAATTAATAAGTTTGTAACATTAAGAAAAATAGTGCATGAATTTTAAGTTGCATGCGGTTTAGAACTCACACACTAGCATTGAAAGCTATGTCACAATTACACAAAAGAAGTACAAATTTTACTCATTCTAGTGTGCTTGAGATACTTTAATGTAAACTTGTAGTTTAAGAAAAACAAACAAGTAATAAAGAAGCTTAAAAGAACTCAAGCAAGAATCGAGCAATTGTGAAAGGAATAATAAATGAAAATTGGTTGATGTGCAATAGAATTTAAGGAACCAAAGAAAATATGGAGCTCATGCATCAATCAATGACCTATTTTGAAGTTTTGTTTGCATCACCTAATTGACATAAATTGGGATACATGGGTACTATGTAACTAGTAAAAAAAATAAGTTGAAATCAATCACATAGCATGCATGGTCTATATAGCTTGAGAATTTCAAAAGGATGTTGTTAGGTGAGCTTTGATGGGAAGCAGAAGCTGGTGAATTAAAAATTTATTAAAATGGTTACGTTGCAAGTATAGTTCTTAACTCATCGAAAATCTGCCTATCAATTTAGAAATGTGTCACAGAAAGTTTAAATTAAAATTACTGGGAGTTTTAAGTCCCAGGTCGTCTCCCAACGAGTTGCAGAAAAGTGTGCTGTTTTATTAATCAGATGTTCCAAGAAGTTGAGCTAGGTAAATTGGGAATTAAATTGAGGAATTTTAAATAATATAAATAAAAGCCTTGACTGGAAATTGATTGGTTAGAATCTCTATCATTGATGGTGTGATTGTAAGATTGATTTGTAATTAATGGTTTTTCTGTTTGGTTATCCTTTACTGGATAAGGGAAAGTCAAACAAGTGGGAATGCCAGATCTGTTCACAAGTTGCAACCCACTTAGTTCAAAGGGATTGGCGTCGGTGACAGGATAGCAATCCAACAATTAACACAATTACAAATTTTCTTTCAATCCTTCCAACTCAAGAGTTCCTTTAATCAACTCCCCATCAAGTAAGGAAACTACTCACGCATTGTAAATAAAGAATCCATAGCATATGAAAGGGAGTTAAAAGAAGACATGATTATTGGAATAGAAATTGAATTAAAAAGAAATAATCCTTGCATTAATTAATCATAAAAGTATCTAAATGACAAAATTGAACATAACAAAGAACATGGAAGATTAAATCCAAGTTAAGAGAACAAACTAGAATGATGAAGTCTTGATGAGGAAATAACTCTTCTCAATGTTCCAATGCTAAGATCAATTAAAAATTAAAATCCTAAAAACTAGAGAGAAAAACCTAAGAGAGTGAAAAACTAGATCTAAAACTACTCTGAATGAATCTGTCTCTTGTTTCTGCATATTCTCTGACTCTAGTCTGCTGTTCCGGGCCAAAAACTGGGCCGAAATAAGGTCCAAAATCGCCCTCAGCGGATTCTGCAGATTATGCAGATCGCACATGTCACGCGATCGCGTCGTCCATGTGGACGCGTCGCTTGCGCTTTTTCCTCTCCACGCGTTCGCGTCGTCCATACTACCGCGTCACTAGCGCTTTCCAATCCGTGCGGCCGCGCAAGCCATGGGGCCGCGTCGCTGCGATTTGCGCTCCTTCGCGCGGTCGCGTGAGCCATGCGACCGCGTCACTTCTCACTGGTTATCTCCTCAAATTCTTGTGTTCCTTCCGTTTTTGCTAGCTTCCTCTCCAATCTCCATCTCATTCATGCCCTATAAGGCCTGAAACACTTGACACACAGATCACGGCATCGAATGGAATAAAGGAGAATTAAAAGTAAATAATTAAAGTCTCTAGGAAGCAATTTTCAAACATGTACTGAATTTAGGAAGGAAATCTAAATGCATGCTAAATTGATGAATAAGTGGGCAAGGATCATGACAAAACCACACAATTAAACACAATATAAACCATAAAATAGTGGTTTATCAACCTCCCCACACTTAAACATTAGCATGTCCTCATGCTAAATTGAAGGAGACAAGGAAATAAGTATGAACATGCAGAAACTCATAAAATGCAATGCAATCCCACATATATAAATAAATACAACTATATGATTATTGTCCACTTGATCAAAAGTAAATAATCCTTTTAAAATAGTTACAAATCAAATTCCACTAATTCTATCATTATACAATAAAACTGATAAAAGTGCAAGAAGATAGCTTATGAAGGCAGGAAACATGAAAATTCAAGCATTGAACCCTCACTGATAATGTATGTACGCTCTAATCTCTAGTGTATAGGGTAATCACTCAATTCTTTTCTAGTCATGTTTCTAATTTTTGTTTTTCTCTTAACCAATCAACAACAGTTAATATACCAATGCAAACATCATGAGGTCTTTTCAGGATTGTAATGGGGCCAAGGTGCAGGTAAGGATATACATATGGCTAAATGAGCTTTATAAATTGAATCTTTAATTAACCTAAGCTCTCACCTAATATACGTATATTCTATATACTTTTAAATTTATGCTTAGCTACCCACGATTCCCTTTTTCAACCCGTACTCATGTTTCAACTTTGTATTTTAATTTTATCATATGTTCATTGATCTTTGAATTCTGAATTTAACATTGGGGTAATTTTATCCCCTTATTTATTGATATTATTATTTTTATTTTTTTTTTATTTTTTTATTTTTTTTGAATAAATAAAGCTTATCAATGCACATAGATTTTTCATTCTTATATTTTCACATGAGTGGGTATCCAAATTCCCTTTAAATTTTCATGACACATTCCCTCTACAACTTTTGTTCCCACAATTTCCCATACTTAACTAGCACACACAATTTTATCTTAAGCTAACCAAAGATTCAATTTGGGATATATAATTGTTTTTCAGCTTAAGGTTAGTAATGTGGTAAAATATAGAACAAATGGGGGTTCAAAGGCTTAAAGTGGTTAACAAGGGTAATTGAAAAGGGTAGGCTTGATTTGGATGAGTGAGTTTAAACAAATAATGGCCTCAATTATGTGCAAGCATGTAAATATAATAAATACTGGACATATAAGATAAAACAAAATATAGATTACAATCATAGAGAAGTAAACACACAAGAATAAAATAATTATGGTTAAATGATGTAACCATACATAAAGGTTCAAATCTTTCACAGGTTGTGTGTTCTTTAGCTCAAACATCATGTTCCAAATACAACTCAAGCAGATTTATCATAAAAATTTTGAAAAATTAGTGAAATTTTGTTCCAAAGATGGATTTTTAAAAGAAACTTATTGTCTTTTTAATCAAGTAGAACATGCATGCAACTATCCTAACCTATGCAATTTATTCTATTCTATAAAAGAAAGAAAATCTAACTAAAATATTCTAATTATTGGTGCCAGAGAAGAGAATTTACCTCTGGAAGTCAGGTATTGACCGACCTCCCCACACTTAAGGCTTTGCACCGTCCTCGGTGCCATCTGTCAGGAACAGGGGTGGGCTGGTGGCAGAATCTCCACAGTCGAGACGGTCATGGCTCCCGGTGCTGGTAAAAGAAGTGGAGTCCGGGGTGTTTGAGTCTCTGAAGCGTCCCTTGAGTAGCTCCTTGAGGTGTTTGAATCGGCGCTCGTTATGGCGCTCTCTCAGCTTTGCTTTCTATTCTTGCCGATCCAACCGTTCGATTATCTGCTGGAGTAATTTCTCAGTTGTAGATGCTTGTGGTGTTGAAGAAGGATTATCTTCAACTGGCTCAGTAGGCTGGTTTGTAGTGGCTGCTGAAGGTCTGAGGTATTTCCCGTTAGGGACATATTGATCATCCCGTGGAAGCATGGCTTTGGTGTCCCCAACTCTATAGGAGACTCCGGCTGCTGAAACAAGATCTGAGACCAAGGCGGGAAAAGGTAAGTTGTCCGCAATTTGTACGTGTTCCATAGCATTCCGGATATGTCTTGAGAGATTCAGAGGTTAGTCTATAAGGATGCACCATAGTAGAACAGCCATGTCTGCAGTGAAAGAGGACTCATGAGTGCTCGGAAAGATGTAATGGGACATGATCTGTGCCCATACGCGAGCCTCCAAGGTAAGTGCGGAAGCCAAGATTTTCTTAGGGTGGGTACGGTGGTATCCGTAGATCCAACTGCTGCCAGGTAATGCAATGACTTCGAGAACGGAGTCCCAGTCAAATTGGTGTCTCTGGCGCTGAAGGGTGGCTTCTTGAAAAGCGTCCATTCCTACTGGAATAGGGAGAAGACTCAGAACTTGCTGAATGGCCTCTTCTGTGATGGGGACTTGCTTCTGCCGGACATAAACAGACTGCAGGGTCGGCATGTAGAAGTTGGAGTAGAACTCAACTACCCAAGAGAGATTTACCTGCCTTGGTTGTCTCCGTAGGAAACCCCATTGTCTTCGCTCAATTTGTGGCTCAACAAAGGCGGCAATATTGGACGGGAGGATAAGAAGGTATTCATTGTTATAGTTCCTTTCGGCTAGGATAGGGAACATCTGCTCACAGTAGCGATTGGGAAATCGCGCAGTGTCCTTTGCTGGAAAGGCTTTTTCCTTGTCGTTAACCTTTATTAACCTCTTAACTCTTTTTGTTGAGGGCTTGACTGCGGTTGAAGAAGGCTCTGCCACTAATGCTCTTTTAGTTCCTCTTCTTGCTGGTGGTTTGGAAGTAGCTTTCTCTTTTCCTTTCTTGGTGGCCATCCTGAAAGAAGGGAAGAGAAAGGAATTTAAATTCAAAGAGATAGAGCAAGGAAGAGGGTATTGTAAGTGATAGTCAATGCATATTAAAGACAAATGGCATTAACACATGGTCCGGATTACATGTGAAAAGCTCATCACTGGCAATATAGCAAGTGCATGTAGGACAATGGAATGCAAGAGGTTTATTGGCATGCAGGCAAAGGCATGAGTAGTGTAGACCAAGCATTACTTTGTAACAAACCATCACGTTTGTATTGACAATTGAATTCAATTAATAAAATAATAAGGGAAAGTTGTGAAAAGCAAGCATTGAATAGTATAGGAACATAGAGAAGTGCATAACGCTATATGGGCATTTTCACAAATACATGGCATGCATGTTAAACAAGATATAAAAAGTATGAAATTGAACATGCAAGAAATCCCTTAAAAGTAATAATCGCCAATTAAATTATAACAAGTCACAAGCATATAATGAGGGATAATGACTCAAAAAATGTCTAACACCATGTAAAAAGGGAAAAGAAGAATAAAGAAAAATAAAAGTTTGAAAAGAAAAAGAAAAGAAAAAGGATATAATAATATATACATAATATAATAAGAATGATAGAAAAGAGAAGAAGGAAGAAGAAGGTAAAACCTTGTTAATGGAGGAGAGAGAGAGAGAGTGAGATAGAAAGGAGAAGGGGGAAAGAAGAAAGAAGGAGGGAAAAGAAAAATTAGGATTTGGAGGAAAGAAAGATAAGATAATTTGGCAATTGAGGTGTAGCTGTGCGGCGCATGCGACGCGGCCGCCTGGGGCACGCGTTCGCGTGGGCATGCATCAGGGAAGGGGACGCGATCGCGTCGGTTACGCGGTCGCGTGACCTATGTTGCGCTGCTGGCGCGAGTGCAGCCTCGCTCCAGCACAACTCTCTGTTTGATTTATTTTAATTGCCAAAACTGGGTGACGCGATCGCGTGGGTTACGCGATCGTGTGAGTGTGCGTCAGAGAATAATCGACGCGGCCACGTCGGCGACGCGGTCGCGTGACAAGGATTGTGCTTCCAGCGCCACTCTCGCACAATATAGCATTGTGCACCCTTTTACGTCGAAAATGCAAAGCATGCGGCCGCGTGAGGCACGCGGTCGCGTGGGAGGCCATGATGTCCAAGCGACGCGGTCGCGTGGAGTAATTTGTGCCATTGGCACGACTCCAGCGCTCCTCCTGCGCAACTTTCTGTTCATTTTTTATTTTTCATTACTCCCCCTGCCACGCGGATGCGTCGCTGGTGCGATCGCGTCGCGCGGCGAAAATTTTTTTTTTTTTTTAAAAAAGAAATATAAAGACATGCATGTGAAAGAGCACGGAAGTACTAATAAAGAGAAGAGTTAGTAAAGAAGAAAAACTAAAAGTGAAGAAAAGAACAATCATACCGCGGTGGGTTGTCTCCCACCAAGCACTTTGCTTTAACGTCCGTAAGTTGGACGCTCCACTAGCTCAATCTATTGCTATGTGGGGATCTTCCAAGCAGAAGATCTCAAGCTCCTTATTTTTCTGCACCTTCTCACCATGGTATAGCTTCAGGCGTTGTCCATTAACCTTAATAAGTTCAGAGCTTGAAGTATGGCTTAGGTGATAAACTCCGTACGGTTCAGCCTTCTCTATTCTGTATGGACCTTCCCATTTTGATCTCAACTTACCGGGCATGAGCCTCAGTCGAGATTTGTAAAGGAGAACAAAATCTCCAGGTTGGAACTCTCTCTTCTTGATGTTTTGATCATGCACAGCTTTCATCTTTTCCTTGTATATTCTGGAGTTCTCATAAGCTTCCAGGTGAAGGTTCTCCAGTTCCTGCAGTTGCAACTTTCTTTCAGCTCCAGCATTCTCAATTCCCATGTTGCACTCCTTAACTGCCCAGAAGGCTCTGTGTTCTATTTCAACTGGGAGATGGCAAGCTTTTCCATAAACCAAGCGGAAGGGACTCATCCCAATGGGTGTGTTGTATGCTGTTCTATATGCCCACAGTGCATCTTGTAGTCTGGTGCTCCAGTCTTTTCTATGAGGCTTTACTATCTTCTGCAAGATACGCTTAATTTCTCTGTTTGACACCTCGGCTTACCCATTGATTTGGGGATGGTAAGCTGTTGCAATTTTATGGATTATCCCATGCTTCTTCATCAATCCTGTTAGTCTCCTGTTACAAAAATGGGTGCCTTGATCGCTCACGATCGCTCGTGGTGATCCAAAGCGGCATATAATATGGTTTCTCACAAAGGAAACAACAGTGTTAGCATCATCAGTGCGGGTAGGAATTACTTCTACCCATTTGGAAACATAATCCACAGCTAACAATATATAAAAATATCCACTAGAATTTGGAAATGGACCCATGAAGTCAATGCCCCATACATCAAAAATTTCACAGAAAAGCATATATTGTTGAGGCATCTCATCCCTCTTGGATATGTTACCAAATTTCTGGCATGGGTGACATGATTTACAAAACTCAGCAGCATCTCTAAAAAGAGTAGGCCACCAGAATCCACAGTCTAAGATCTTTCTAGCTGTTCTTTGAGGGCCAAAATGTCCTTCACTCTCAGATGAGTGACAGGCCTCTAAAATGG
>NC_029792.2:78006380-78010136 GCF_000816755.2 Arachis ipaensis
TGCACCTTTGAAAAGTAGCTGGTGCATTGCACAAGCCAAAGGGCATTCTTTTATAAGCATAAGTCCCAAAAGGACATGTAAAAGTAGTCTTTTCCTGATCCTCGGGAGCTATATGAATCTGGAAATAACCTATGTAACCATCTAAAAAGCAATAATGTGATTTACCTGACAGGCTATCCAGCATTTGATCAATGAATGGAAGTGGGTAGTGATCCTTACGGGTAGCTTGGTTGAGACGCCTGTAATCAATGCAGACTCTCCAAACATTCTGAAGTCTAGTTGCTATGAGCTCTCCATGCTCACTCTTCACTGTAGTGACTCCGGACTTCTTGGGCACCACTTGTACTGGGCTTACCCATTCACTGTCTGAAATGGGATATATGATACCAGCTTCCAATAGTCTGGTCACTTCCTTTTTGACAACTTCCAAGATGGTGGGATTCAATCTTCTTTGTGGTTGACGGACAGGTCTTGCTCCCTCTTCTAAAAATATTCTGTGCTCGCATACTTGAGGGTTAATTCCCACTATGTCTGCCAAACTCCACCCAATTGCCTTCTTAAAACTCCCAGTAATTTTAATTTAAACTTTCTGTGACACATTTCTAAATTGATAGGCAGATTTTCGGTGAGTTAAAAACTATACTTGCAATGTAACCATTTTAATAAATTTTTAATTCACCAGCTTCTGCTTCCCATCAATTTTTGGCGCTGTTGCCGGGGAGTTGCAATAGAGTGCTAATTTTATTAATTAGAATTTATTTATTTGCATTTTATTTAATTTTGCTACTATGAGCTGCATGTTTCTTCCGTCAAATGACGCGTTCACTTCCTGATCCGCGCTTGCTAATATTCGATCCTGAAATTGAAAGGACTATTTCACGAATAAGGCGAGAACAGCGTAGGTTAGTCCACTCTGAGGGCGGATCTGAAAGTGAATTTGAGGAAGAAACCAGCCCCCGTTCTACTGATTCGGTTGTTTTACGTGCAGAAAACATGGCAGCTAGAAGAGTTACCATTCAGGAGGAAGGAGCTCCTGATTTTACAATGCAACCATTTCAAGCGCATCATCCAGCGGTAGCTATGGATTTTGAAATAAAGACCGCACTGCTAAATTTGATGCCCAAGTTTCATGGCCTACCTGCTCAAGAGCCTATCAAGCACTTGAGAGATTTCCAGGCAGCCTGTTCTACTGTCAGGCGTGATGGCACTGATGAAACTTCAATTCTGCTAAAAGCTTTCCCGTTCTCTCATGAGGGAAAGCAAGAGAGTGGTACTATACTCAACCTATAGCAAATGTATCCAACAGGGATACACTCAAAAAGGAGTTTCTGGAGAAATTCTTCCCATCTGAAGTTACTAATAAACTGAGGAAGGATATCTCTACAATTATTCACGACGACAATGAGACTCTCATTGAATACTGGGAGCGCTTCAATAATCTTCTGGAAGCATGCCCCCACCACATGATCGACAAGATTGTGCTACTCAGCTATGTCACACAAGGAATGAGACCCCAAGACAAGACCACATTGGAAAGTGCCAGCAATGGGTCTATGAAGAAGTACAAGACTACTGATGAAGCTTGGCAATTGATCAGTGATTTAGCAGAATCTACTTGGAACCACAGACAAAAGCAAGGCTGTTCAAGGGCCGTTGCAGAAGTATCTTCTGGCATAGAGACTGCTGCTCTAAATCGAAGCATCTGTGAAATGACCAACCTACTAAAGCAAATGCAGTTAAATCAACAAGCTCAGCAAACTCAACCGCAGCAAAACCAACAATTAGTCCCACAAAGAATTTGCGGAATTTGTGCTGATTACAGTCATTACACTGATGAATGCCCGCAGCTCCAACAAGAAGACAACATGGTGGCATCCACTCACAACTTCTATGACCGCCCCAACCAAGGGTACAATCAAAGTGGAAATAATAACCATGGATGGCAGGACAAATCAAACTAGAATTGGAGAGACAACAATAATAGGGAGGCAGAGATAATTAGGGAAATCAGAGGTGGAATAATAACAACAACAGGCAGCAAAATCAACCTTACCGAGCACCTCACTTGAGGCAAAACCAAGGACCACCGAACAATCAGCAGTAAACCTCTCAGTTTACTCATTCTTCTGTATCTTCTAATGAATATTTATTACAAGCTTTTGAGAAAAGACAACTGGCCATGGAAAATACCATCGTGAACAATATTAACGCCAGTCTGAATGGTTTCACCTCTACTCTACAAGCTTTATTAACACAACTTGGTTCAGCACAAAATTCCAGTAACCAACCTTCAAGCACCACTGGAATCCCCTCTCAACCATTACCCAATCTGAAGGGAGGCATTAACGCCATCACCCTGAGGTCCGGAACCACACTGCAGGAGAGGAATCAGGAGGAACCAAGCTCACCAGAATACGCCTCAGCTGAAGAGGTGGTGGAAATCAAAGATGTTGAAGAGGAAGAGGATATACAGGACATGACTGAAGAAGAGATAGCTCCACCACAGGAAGAAGCACAAAAAGGCGCAAGCACCGCAGAAAACACTACTCCCATTCCATTTCCACAACTTGCAAGGAAGCCCAGGAAGCAGCTGGAACCTGATCCTAAAATGGTAGAAATATTCAAAAAGGTTGAGGTAACTGTTCCCCTTTTTGATGTTATTCAGCAGGTACCTAAATATGCAAAGTTTCTAAAAGACTTATGTATCCATAAAGACAAAATTAATGAATTAGAAACTATTCCTTTAGGTAGTTCTATATCTGCTTTAATGGGAGGATTACCTGAAAAATATAGTGATCCAGGTCCTTGCATAGTTAGTTGTACTATTGGTGGTGTAGTAATTTATGATTGCATGTGTGATTTAGGAGCATGTGTCAGTATAATGCCTTTGTCTATATAAGATGTTTTAAGGCTCCCTCCCTTAAAAAGGTTGGCAGCTCGTTTTGTGTTAGCAGATAAAAGCATTATTACAGTGGCTGGAGTTGCTGAAGATGTTTTTGTGAACATTAAAGGGCTCACATTTCCCACTGATTTTTATATCTTGGAGATGTCCCATAATGATTCAGATAAGCCATCATCAATCCAACTTGGAAGACCATTCCTGAAGACATCAAAATTCAAACTAGATGCTTTTTCAGGAACATACTCCTTTGAAATAGATGGCCGCATAGTAATCTTCAATCTGAATGGAGTCATTGACAACCCCCCAGAAGATCGTTCTATCTTCCAGTGTGATGTCATAGACGAAAGTGTGGATGAAGTTCAAAAAGAAGAGTTTGAAGAGAGGCACACTGGACAAGATCCAATTGTGGGGACCCTCTTAACTGACAATAAGGACACTTCGCCATTTTCGCAAGCCCCAGATAATCCAGAGCCTGCCCATGATCAAAAGTTAGAATTGAAACCTCTCCCTCCACATCTCAAATATGCTTATCTTGAGGATGATCAGAAGCTTCTGGTTATTATTGCAAGGGAACTGACTTCTCAACAAGAAGAACAGTTACTTGATGTACTGAGGAAGCATAAGAAGGTAATTGGGTGGAGTTTGGCAGACATAGTAGGAATTAACCCTCAAGTATGCGATCACAGAATATTTTTAGAAGAGGGAGCAAGACCTGTCCGTCAACCACAAAGAAGATTAAATCCCACCATCTTGGAAGTTGTCAAAAAGGAAGTGACCAGACTATTAGAAGCCGGTATCATATATCCCATTTCAGACAGTGAATGGGTAAGCCCAGTACAAGTGGTGCCCAAGAA
>NC_029792.2:78010240-78015270 GCF_000816755.2 Arachis ipaensis
GTGGTATCTAATAATGGCATTTTTGTAGACCCAGCAAAGGTGAATGTTATTTCTAGTTGACCTTACCCCTCTTCTGTGAGGGAAGTCTGTTCGTCCCTTGGCCATGCAGGTTTCTACAAGAGATTTATTAAGGACTTTAGTAAGGTGGCACTTCCCTTATCCAGATTACTGCAGAAGGACATTGAGTTTGAGTTCAGTGAAGGTTGCAAACAAGCATTTGATAAGCTGAAGATTGCTCTAACTCAAGCCCCAATTGTAAGAGGACCCGACTGGAGCCAGCCGTTTCAAATCATGTGCGATGCTTCCAACCATGCAGTAGGAGCAGCGCTTGCTCAGCGTGAAGGTAAGGACCCTTTTGTTATTGCCTATGCGTCTAAGACTTTAGACACTGCCCAGTCCAATTATACTACTACTGAGAAAGAGCTACTTGCTATTGTTTTTGCTCTGGATAAATTCTGAGCCTATTTACTTGGCACCAGAGTAGTAGTGTATTCGGACCATGCAGCTCTAAAGTATCTATTAGCAAAAAAGGAATCCAAACCAAGACTTATACGTTGGATACTGCTGTTACAAGAATTTGATTTAGAAATAAAGGATCGGAGTGGTAATCAAAATCTAGTAGCGGACCACTTGAGTCACCTTGAACATATTAAGGATGATTCTACTCCTATAGATGATAATTTTCCTTTTGACAACCTGCAAGCAGTATCTGAGGTAGTCCCTTGGTACGCACCTGTTGCTAATTATTTAGTTAGCCGCACATTTCCTCCACATTTCTCTAAACATCAAAGAGACAAGCTGAAAAGCGAGTCTAAATATTAGAAATGGGATGACCCATATTTATGGAGATGTGGCGTTGACCAGATAATTAGACGTTGTGTACCTCAATCAGAATTCCAGTCCATTTCAGAGGCCTGTCACTCATCTGAGAGTGGAGGACACTTTGGCCCTCAAAGAACAGCTAGAAAGATCTTAGACTGTGGATTCTGGTGGCCTACTCTTTTTAGAGATGCTGCTGAGTTTTGTAAATCTTGTCACCCATGCCAGAAATTTGGTAACATACCCAAGAAGGATGAGATGCCTCAACAATATATGCTTTTCTGTGAAATTTTTGATGTATGGGGCATTGACTTCATGGGTCCATTTCCAAATTCTAGTGGATATTTTTATATATTGTTAGCTGTGGATTATGTTTCCAAATGGGTAGAAGCAATTCCTACCCGCACTGATGATGCTAACACTGTTGTTTCCTTTGTGAGAAACCATATTATACGCCGCTTTGGATCACCACGAGCGATCGTGAGCGATCAAGGCACCCATTTTTGTAATAGGAGACTAATAGGATTGATGAAGAAGCATGGGATAATCCATAAAGTTGCAACAGCTTACCATCTCCAAACCAATGGGCAAGCCGAGGTGTCAAACAGAGAAATTAAGCGTATCTTGCAGAAGATAGTAAAGCCTCATAGAAAAGACTGGAGCACCAGACTACAAGATGCACTGTGGGCATATAGAACAGCATACAAGACACCCATTGGGATGAGTCCCTTCCGCTTGGTTTATGGAAAAGCTTGCCATCTCCCAGTTGAAATAGAACACAGAGCCTTCTGGGCAGTTAAGGAGTGCAACATGGGAATTGAGAATACTAGAGCTGAAAGAAAGTTGCAACTGCAGGAACTGGAGAACCTTCGCCTGGAAGCTTATGAGAACTCCAGAATATACAAGGAAAAGATGAAATATGTGCATGATCAAAACATCAAGAAGAGAGAGTTCCAACCTGGAGATTTTGTTCTCCTTTACAAATCTTGACTGAGGCTCATGCCCGGTAAGTTGAGATCAAAATGGGAAGGTCCATACCGAATAGAGAAGGCTGAACCGTACGGAGTTTATCACCTAAGCCATCCTTCAAGCTCTAAACTTATTAAGGTTAATGGACAACGCCTGAAGCTATACCATGGTGAGAAGGTGCAGAAAAATAAGGAGCTTGAGATCTTCCACTTGGAAGATCCCCACATAGCAACAGATTGAGCTAGTGGAGCGTCCAACTTACGGACGTTAAAGCAAAGTGCTTGGTGGGAGACAACCCACCGCGGTATGATCGTTCTTTTCTTCACTTTTAGTTTTCTTTCTTTAATAACTCTTCTCTTTATTAGTACTTCCGTGCTCTTTCACATGCATGTCTTTATATTTCTTTTTTTTTTTTAAAAAAAAAATTTCGCCGCGCGACGCGATCGCACCAGCGACGCGTCCGCGTGGCAGGGGGAGTAATGAAAAATAAAAAATGAACATAAAGTTGCGCAGGAGGAGCGCTGAAGTCGTGCCAATGGCACAAATTACTCCACGCGACCGCGTCGCTTGGACATCATGGCCTCCCACGCGACCGCGTGCCTCTCTCGGCCACGTGCCCTGCATTTTCGACGTAAAAGTGGTGCACAATCCTTGTCACGCGACCGCGTCGCCGACGCGGCCGCGTCGATTATTCTCTGACGCACACTCACGCGATCGCGTAACCCACGCGATCGCGTCACCCAGTTTTGGCAATTAAAATAAATCAAACAGAGAGTTGTGCTGGAGCGAGGCTGCACTCGCGCCAGCAGCGCAACATAGGTCACGCGACCGCGTGACCGACGTGATCGCGTCCCCTTCCCTGACGCGTGCCCCAGGCGGCCGCGTCGCATGCGCCGCACAGCTACACCTCAATTGCCAAATTATCTTATCTTTCTTTCCTCCAAATCCTAATTTTTCTTTTCCCTCCTTCTTTCTTCTTTCCCCCTTCTCCTTTCTATCTCACTTTCTCTCTCTCTCTCTCCTCCATTAACAAGGTTTTACCTTCTTCTTCCTTCTTCTCTTTTCTATCATTCTTATTATATTATGTATATATTATTATATCCTTTTTCTTTTCTTTTTCTTTTCAAACTTTTATTTTTCTTTATTCTTCTTTTCCCTTTTTACATGGTGTTAGACATTTTTTGAGTCATTATCCCTCATTATATGCTTGTGACTTGTTATAATTTAATTGACGATTATTACTTTTAAGGGATTGCTTGCATGTTCAATTTCATACTTTTTATATCTTGTTTAACATACATGCCATGTGTTTGTGAAAATGCCCATATAGCAATATGTACTTCTCTATGTTCCTATACTATTCAATGCTTGCTTTTCACAACTTTCCCTTATTATTTTATTAATTGAATTCAATTTTCAATACAAACGTGATGGTTTTTTACAAAGTAATGCTTGGTCTACGCTACTCATGCCTTTGCCTGCATGCCAATAAACCTCTTGCATTCCATTATCCTACATGCACTTGCTATATTGCCAGTGATGAGCTTTTCACATGTAATCTGGACCATGTGTTAATGCCATTTATCTTTATTATGCATTGACTATCACTTACAATACCCTGTTCCTTGCTCTATCTCTTTGAATTTAAATTCCTTTCTCTTCCCTTCTTTCAGGATGGCCACCAAGAAAGGAAAAGAGAAAGCTACTTCCAAACCACCAGCAAGAAGAGGAACTAAAAGAGCATTAGTGGCAGAGCCTTCTTCAACCGCAGTCAAGCCCTCAACAAAAAGAGTTAAGAGGATAATAAAGGTTGACGACAAGGAAAAAGCTTTTCCAGGAAAGGACACTACGTGATTTCCCAATCGCTACCGCTTTTCAAGAAGCCACCCTTCAGCGCCAGAGATACCAATTTGACTGGGACTCCGTTCTCGGAGTCATTGCATTACCTGGCAGCCGTTGGATCTACGGATACCACCATACCCGCCCTAAGGAAATCTTGGCTTCTGCACTTACTTTGGAGGCTCGCGTATGGGCACAAATCATGTCCCATTACGTCTTTCCGAGCACTCATGAGTCCTCTTTCACTGCAGACATGGCTGTTCTACTATAGTGCATCCTTACAGACCAACCTCTGAATCTCTCAAGATATATCCGGAATGCTATGGAACACGTACAAATTGCGGGCAACTTACCTTTCCCCGCCTTGGTCTCAGATCTTGTCTCAGCAGCCGGAGTCTCCTACAGAGTTGGGGACACCAAAGCCATGCTTCCACGGGATGATCAATATGTCCCTAACGGGAAATACCTCAGACCTTCAGTAGCAACTACAAACCAGCCTACTGAGCTAGTTGAAGATAATCCTTCTTCAACACCACAAGCATCTACAACTGAGAAATTGCTCCAACAGATAATCGAACGGTTGGATCGGCAAGAACATAAAGCAAAGCTGAGAGAGCACCGTAACGAGCGCCGATTCAAACACCTCAAGGAGCTACTCAAGGGACGCTTCAGAGACTCAGACACCCCGGACTCCACTTTTTTTACCAGCACCGGGAGCCATGACGGTCCCGACTGTGGAGATTCTGCCACCAGCCCACCCCTGTTTCTGACAGATGGCACCGAGGACGGTGCAAAGCCTTAAGTGTGGGGAGGTCGGTCAGTACTTGACTTCCGGAGGTAAATTCTCTTCTCTGGCACCAATAGTTAGAATATTTTAGTTAGATTTTCTTTCTTTTATAGAATAGAATAAATTGCATAGGTTAGGATAGTTGCATGCATGTTCTACTTGATTAAAAAGACAATAAGTTTCTTTTAAAAATCTATCTTTGGAACAAAATTTCACTAATTTTTCAAAATTTTTATGATAAATCTGCTTGAGTTGTATTTGGAACATGATGTTTGAGCTAAAGAACACAAAACCTGTGAAAGATTTGAACCTTTATGTATGGTTACATCATTTAACCATAATTATTTTAGTCTTGTGTGTTTACTTCTCCATGATTGTAATCTATATTTTGTTTTATCTTATATGTCCAGTATTTATTATATTTACATGCTTGCACATAATTGAGGCCATTATTTGTTTAAACTCACTTATCCAAATCAAGCATACCCTTCTCAATTACCTTTGTTAACCACTCTGAGCCTTTAATTCCCATTTATTCGATATTTTACCACATTACTAACCTTAAGCAAAAAAAAAATTATATATCCCAAATTGAATCTTTGGTTAGCTTAAGATA
>NC_029792.2:78015500-78035969 GCF_000816755.2 Arachis ipaensis
TTAGAATATTTTAGTTAGATTTTCTTTCTTTTATAGAATAGAATAAATTGCATAGGTTAGGATAGTTGCATGCATGTTCTACTTGATTGAAAAGACAATAAGTTTCTTTTAAGACTCTATCTTTGGAACAAAAATTTCACTAATTTTTCAAAATTTTTATGATAAATCTGCTTGAGTTGTATTTGGAACATGATGTTTGAGCTAAAGAACACAAAACCTGTGAAAGATTTGAACCTTTATGTATGGTTACATCATTTAACCATAATTATTTTATTCTTGTGTGTTTACTTCTCTATGATTGTAATCTATATTTTGTTTTATCTTATATGTCCAGTATTTATTATATTTACATGCTTGCACATGATTGAGGCCATTATTTGTTTAAACTCACTCATCCAAATCAAGCCTACCCTTTTCAATTACCCTTGTTAACCACTTTGAGCCTTTGAACCCCCATTTGTTCTATATTTTACCACATTACTAACCTTAAGCTTAAAAACAATTATATATCCCAAATTGAATCTTTGGTTAGCTTAAGATAGAATTGTGTGTGCTAGTTAAGTATGGGAAATTATGGAAACAAAAGTTGTAGAAGGAATGTGTCATGAAAATTTAAAGGGAATTTGGATACCCACTCATGTGAAAATATAAGAATGAAAAATTTATGTGCATTGATAAGCTTTATTTATTCAAAAAAATAATAATAATATCAATAAATAAGGGGACAAAATTACTCCAATGTTAAATTCAGAATTCAAATATCAATGCACATATGATAGAATTAAAATACAAAGTTGAAACATGAGTACGGGTTGAAAAAGGGAATCGTGGGTAGCTAAGCATAAATTTAAAAGTATATAGAATATAGTATATTAGGTGAGAGCTTAAGTTAATTAAAGATTCAATTTATAAAGCTCATTTAGCCATATGTATATCCTTACCTGCACCTTGGCCCCATTACAACCCTGAAAAGACCTCATGATGTTTGCATTGGTATATTAACTGTTGTTGATTGGTTAAGAGAAAAACAAAAATTAGAAACATGACTAGAAAAGAATTGAGTGATTACCCTATACACTAGAGATTAGAGCGTACATACATTATCAGTGAGGGTTCAATGCTTGAATTTTCATGTTTCCTGGCTTCATAAGCTATCTTCTTGCACTTTTATCAGTTTTATTGTATAATGATAGAATTAGTGGAATTTGATTTGTAACTATTTTGAAAGGGTTATTTACTTTTGATCAAGTGGACAATAATCATATAGTTGCATTTATTTATATATGTGGGATTGCATTGCATTTTGAGTTTCTGCATGTTCATACTTATTTCCTTGTCTCCTTCAATTTAGCATGAGGACATGCTAATGTTTAAGTGTGGGGAGGTTGATAAACCACTATTTTATGGTTTATATTGTGTTTAATTGTGTGGTTTTGTCATGATCCTTGCCCACTTATTCATCAATTTAGCATGCATTTAGATTTCCTTCCTAAATTCAGTACATGTTTGAAAATTGCTTCCTAGAGACTTTAATTATTTACTTTTAATTCTCCTTTATTCCATTCGATGCCGTGATCTGTGTGTCAAGTGTTTCAGGCCTTATAGGGCATGAATAAGATGGAGATTGGAGAGGAAGCTAGCAAAGATGGAAGGAACACAAGAATTTGAGGAGATAACCAGCGACAAGTGATGAGGTCGCATGGCTCACACGACCGGGCGAAGGAGCGCAAATCGCAGCGACGCGGCCGCATGGCTTGCGCGGCCGTGCGGATTGGAAAGCGCTAGTGACGCGGTAGCGTGGACGACGCGAACACGTGGAGAGGAAAAAGCGCAAGCGACGCGTCCGCATGGATGACGCGATCGCGTGACATGTGCGATCTGCATAATCTGCAGAATCCGCTGGGGGCGATTTTGGACCTTATTTCGGCCCAGTTTTTGGCCCGGAACAGCAGAATAGAGTCAGAAAATATGCAGAAACAAGAGACAGATTCATTCAGAGTAGTTTTAGATCTAGTTTTTCACTCTCTTAGGTTTTTCTCTCTAGTTTTTAGGATTTTAATTTTCAATTGATCTTAGCATTGGAACATTGAGAAGAGTTATTTCCTCATCAAGACTTCATCATTCTAGTTTGTTCTCTTAACTTGGATTTAATCTTCCATGTTCTTTGTTATGTTCAATTTTGTCATTTAGATACTTTTATGATTAATTAATGCAAGGATTATTTCTTTTTAATTCAATTTCTATTCCAATAATCATGTCTTCTTTTAATTCCCTTTCATATGCTATGGATTCTTTATTTACAATGCATGAGTAGTTTCCTTACTTGATGGGTAGTTGATTAAAAGGAACTCTTGAGTTGGAAGGATTGAAAGAAAATTTGTAATTGGGTTAATTGTTGGATTGCTATCCTGTCACCGACGCCAATCCCTTTGAACTAAGTGGGTTGCAACTTGTGAACAGATCTGGGATTCCCACTTGTTTGACTATCCCTTACCCAGTAAAGGATAACCAAACAGAACAACCATTAATTACAAATCAATCTTACAATCACACCATCAATGATAGAGATTCTAACCAATCAATTCCCAGTCAAGGCTTTTATTTATATTATTTAAAATTCCTCAATTTAATTCCCAATTTACCTAGCTCAACTTCTTGGAACATCTGATTAATAAAACAGCACACTTTTCTGCAACTCGTTGGGAGACGACCTAGGACTTAAAACTCCCAGTAATTTTAATTTAAACTTTCTGTGACACATTTCTAAATTGATAGGCAGATTTTCAGTGAGTTAACAACTATACTTGCAACATAACCATTTTAGTAAATTTTTAATTCACCAGCTTCTGCTTCCCATCAATTTTAAAAAAAAAAAGAAAAAAAAAATTTTCCCCGGCAACGGCGCCAAAAATTCTCAGAATGGTTATCTCCTTCGTGCGGTCGCGTGAGCCATGCGACCGCATCACTTCTCGCTGGTTATCTCCTCAAATTCTTGTGTTCCTTCCCTTTTTGCTAGCTTCATCTCCAATCTCCATCTCATTCATGCCCTATAAGGCCTGAAACACTTGACACACAGATCACGGCATCGAATGGAATAAAGGAGAATTAAAAGTAAATAATTAAAGTCTCTAGGAAGCAATTTTCAAACATGTACTGAATTTAGGAAGGAAATCTAAATGCATGCTAAATTGATATAAGTGGGCAAGGATCATGACAAAACCACACAATTAAACATAATATAAACCATAAAATAGTGGTTTATCAAGCTTACAATCCGTTTTCACAATTCAACAATCTCAATTCATTGGCTTGGTAATGTAAATAAAAAACAAAATAAGCAAGTATCACCAAGCAACAAATGCATCGATTATACACAGTTGCTTAACAATAGATAGTGAATTCAAATTACATGGTGGCTAGCTACAACATGCAATTTAGAAATCCAAAAGAATTCTTAAAGGCAATATTACTATCATTTGGTATGCACAAATATCCAACATTCAAAATTCAACACCAAGCAACAATGTATAATGATGACATGTCACCATGTCATGTTTTTCTATGCTTTTTCCTTTGTTTTCAATAGGTTTTATGCACTTTCTTGAGCCATAAGTAAGCCAATTGGGTAGAATTTTATGTTTCCTTTGATTCAATCAACCATAGATAAATTAATGCATTTTCATGAGATTTTGTTCTATAATTGTCATATATTATGAAAGAAACACAATCTCATGTTTTGGAGCATAGCTTTGATTGTTCTGATTGATTGATGATAGGTGAAAAGAGTTTTGAAGAAGGTTGAAGAAAGAAGGAATGGCTAGGAGCAAGAGAGAACAAAAAGCTTGAGCCAAAGCTTGCCTCAAGCTTTAGCTCAAACTTTTGGAAGAGTTGAAAACACCCAGGATGGAGCAAAAGCTTGCGCCAACGTTTGCCTCAAGCTTTTTGGCAAACGTTGGTGCCACACACCAACACCCTGGAGGAGAAAAGCTTGCGCCAACGTTTGCCTCAAGCTTTTTGGCAAACGTTGGCGCCACAACAGCCTGAAGGGGTATACTTCCAACATGAATAACTTGAGCTACAGAGCTCCAAATGAGGTGATTCAAAAAGCAATGGAAAGTAGGAATTGAGAGCTTTCCAAACATATATGGCACTGCATGGTGGACACTAAAATTTAGGGAGAAAACTGCCCCGCAATGTGCATAAACGAACATGGTGGCAACCTACAGTGAGGCCAACTGACCTCTGCACCTTCGACGGAGTATAACTCGAGCTGTAGAGCTCCAAATGATGCGCTTTCAACGGCATTGGAAAGTAGACATTCATGGCTTTCCAAAAATATATAATAGTATAGGGTGGACAATGCGTTTGAGCCTCCAAAACTGGCGTTTTCGACCACGTTTGAGGCAAACTTTACCTCAAACGCTGCACACCAAAGCCAGCGACTCTGTCCTCTTCAAAGGAGCATAACTTGAGTTGTAGATGTCCAATTGAAATGCTTTTAATTGGGTTAGAAAGCTGACATTCAGAGCTTTCCAACCATATATAATAGTTTATAGTGGGCATAAAATTGGCAACGTTGACAAGAGGACAAAGTAGCGCCCCAAGGCTTGATATGCAACAAGAGGGATCCACGTTTGGCTCAAAGTTTGACCTCAAACTTTGGCTTAAACGTGGATGACAGCAAAATGGCCATCTGCATGATGAGTTTGGTGAATAAGTTTGAGTCAAAGTTTGCCTCAAACTTTGACTCAAGCTTTTCTGGTTCATGGCCCGGTTCACAAATGGGTTTCTCTCCAACTCCAAGAGCAATCAACAGAGGCTTTTGTTAACTCAATTCTATCAAGGCCAAAAGCCCAATTGACATCACTCAAAGGTACAAGAAACAATTTGATTAAGAATTTCATTTTCTTTGTAATTTGCTTTCAATTTCATTTTCATTTGTCATATTTGTAAAAGCCTATAAAAAGGCATCATTTTCATTTTACAGAGGAGGTTGGCTCTAATAGAGAGAATTGGAGGCGAGCCCCATTAGAGAGCTCTCTCTTACTTTCATTTTTGTTTTGAATCTTGGGTTGAGAATTGAAGAAATTCTGTTTTAATCTCACCTTGAGAATTCTCTTTGTTCTTCTTCTACAAAATTTCAGTGAATTAAGGATTTGAATCAACACTCTGTTTACTGCTTTCATCTTCATTTCTTTTGCAAATTGTTCTTTATTGGATCAAGGAAGGACTTGAGATCTAGACTTGTTTGTTTGGAAAATTTGTTTTCCGCAAAAACACCATCAAGTTTTTGGCGCCGTTGCCGGGGATTGATTTAGATCAACAATGATTAAGTGGGTGAGAAGTCTAGATCAAGCATTTTCTTTATTTTTGTTCTCTGTTCTAAGTTGAAACCAAGGTGTTTGAGTTATTGCCTCACTATGAAATTCATCTCTGAGATATGAATTTCAATTTTCCTTGGTGTTGTGTTTTACAAAATTCAAATGGAGTTTAACTCATCTTATGATCAAACAAATTTTATGGGATATTACCCACTGGTGCACGAAATTGTGACGTCCAGGCTCGAACAATCCCTGGCAACGTGAACAACTTGGTACGCGTAATCGTGATTACACTTTAATTATGTAAAATTCATGGCTCTTTCTTTCCCTGGCAATGGCGCCAAGAACATGGTGCCAATACCATGGTTCACAACTTCGATACAACTAACCAGCAAGTGCACTGGGTCGTCCAAGTAATACCTTACGTGAGTAAATGGAAGTGCTTGTTATGCCATGGGCCGAAGGGCCATAATTGTTAATGAATTGACTGGTTATGGATTTAACCGTGAGCCGGATGGCTGGACTATGCCGTGTGACGGCGGAGCCATGTTTATGGCTAAGTATAAATACATATATACTGTTGAATGAATTGTGAATGTTTGCACTTCCACCATTGGAGATGAGGGTTTCCCTGGGTAGTAGCAGTGGCTAGCTGGTGCGCGGAATCGTGATTACACTTTAATTATGTAAAATTCATCGCTCTTTCTTTCCCTGGTAATGGCGCCAAAAATATGATGCCAATACCATGGTTCACAACTTCGCAAAACTAACCAGCAGGTGCACTGGGTCGTCCAAGTAATACCTTACGTGAGTAAGGGTCGAATCCCACGGAGATTGTTGGTATGAAGCAAGCTATGGTCACCTTGTAAATCTCAGTCAGGCGGATATAAAATAGTAATGGGGTTTTCGAATAATAATTAAATAAACATAAAATAAAGGATAGAAACACTTATTAAATCATTGGTGAGAATTTCAGATAAGCGAATAGAGATGCTTTCGTTCCTCTGAACCTCTGCTTTCCTGCTATCTTCATCCAATCAGTCTTACTCCTTTCCATGGCTGGCTTTATGAAAGGGCATCACCGTTGTCAGTGGCTACATCCCCTCCTCTCAGTGAAAATGGTCAACGCACCCTGTCACGGCACGGCTATTCATCTATCGGTTCTCGATCATGCTGGAATAGGATTCACCCTCCTTTTGCGTCTGTCACTAACGCCCAGCACTCGCGAGTTTGAAGCTCGTCACAGTCATTCAATCATTGAATCCTACTCGGAATACCACAGACAAGGTTTAGACTTTCCGGATTCTCTTGAATGCCGCCATCATTCTAGCTTATGCCACGAAGATTCCGGTTAAGAGATCAAAGAGATATTCATTCTAGCTTATTTCATGTAGAACGAAAGTGTTTGTCAGGCACGTGTTCATAGGGGAGAATGGTGATGAGCGTCACACATAATCATCACCTTCATCACGTTCTTGGGTGCGAATGGATATCTTAGAAGCGAAATAAAATGAATTGAATAGAAAACAGTAGTACTTTGCATTAATCTTTGAGGAACAGTAGAGCTCCACACCTGAATCTATGGAGTGTAGAAACTCTACCGTATGAAAATACATAAGTGAAGGTCCAGGCATGGCCGTGTGGCCAGCCTCCAAAACGTGATCACAGGATCAAAATACAATCCAGGATCCAGGATGGTCAAAAGGACGTCTAATACAATAGTGAAAGGTCCTATTTATAATAAACTAGCTACTAGGGTTTACATGAGTAAGTAATTGATGCATAAATCCACTTCCGGGGCCCACTTGGTGTGTGTTTGGGCTGAGCTTGAGTGTTGTACGTGTAGAGGTCCTTCTTAGAGTTGAACGCCAGCTTTTGTGCCAGTTTGGGCGTTCAACTCTGGTTTTGGCTCCTTTTCTGGCACTGGACGCCAGATTTGGGCAGAAAGCTGGCGTTGAACGCCAGTTTACGTCATCTATTCTTGGTTAAAGTATGGACTATTATATATTGCTGGAAAGCCCTGGATGGCTACTTTCCAACGCAATTGGAAGCGCGCCATTTCGAATTCTGTAGCTCCAGAAAATCCATTTTGAGTGCAGGGAGGTCAGAATCCAACAGCATCAGCAGTCCTTCTTCAACCTCTGAATCTGATTTCTGCTCAAGTCCCTCAATTTCAGCCAGAAAATACCTGAAATCACAGAAAAACACACAAACTCATAGTAAAGTCCAAAAATGTGAATTTAACATAAAAACTAATGAAAACATCCCTAAAAGAAACTAGATCCTACTAAAAACATACTAAAAACAATGTCAAAAAGCGTATAAATTATCCGCTCATCACCCACCATCACCAATCTCTAATGGTGGCTGGGAATATCACCAAGAGAATACACATTCTGAGCATTCCAACCATATGGGATACCCACCACCACAAGATGAGCAAGAAAATCATATGGGATACCAACCACCACCACAAAATAATTCATATCATTATCCTCATGGTGGATGGAAGCATCACCAAAGAATGGAAGAGCATCCACCCTCACGTCCCAGTTTCTCATTTGAAAGTTCTTCATCGCCTGATTATGCCTCAACACAAAGTTTCCTCCAAAATCCATACAAGTCATCCCATCAATCACATAACTCATTCCATACCCCTCAACACAACTTCACCACAATATATCCATGTCACCAAAATTACTCTCAACCTTCATCTCTTGAATTAGCAGTTGAGGATTACCTTCAATGGTCCAAAGAACCCTTAGAAAGCCAATGCCAAGCCATTGAAATACACAGAAAACTCGTGGAAAGATACACACAACCCCAATCCTGGAAAGAAACCATCCTCAAGAAGATGAATGGGCCCTTAGAGCAAACAAGGGGAAACTTAGAACCATCAAACAGTAAGGATGAAGACCAATTGATGGATGTGAAGGATAAAGTGGAAGAGCAAGATGAGGAGGCTACTGCATCAAGTGAACTTCCAATGAAGAATGAGGTGGTTGAAAATGAAACTGCACTTGAGGTAACAAAGGAACATTCACAACCCTCACAAACTTCCCCTGAATCTGTGATCGAAAAATATGAAGAAGAGATGAAGAAATCTTGGGAAGAATAACTAACCTCCTCCATAAAAGAACTATTAAGTCAAATGTTGGGTGCAAAGAAAGGAGTGGAGGAGCATGAAAGTGAGGAAGTCATTCCAGAGAATTCACACTCAAGTGAAGCAGAAAATCACATGAAGGAAGGGCACATGGAACCACCAATACAAGAGACTCTTGATGAAAAGAAGACTCCAACAATCACACAACCACCAAGACTTGGATTCAAGGAAGTGAAGGCAATTAACAAAAGCACCAAGAAGAGGATTGTGACCAAGCTACCAAGGACAATATTCAAGAGGAGGTCAACCACAAGCAATCCAACCCCGGACCAATAGCAAGCAAGCTCAATCAAGCCATGTACAAAAGAAAGCTTGCTGAGAGGAAACCAAGACAGGGGGCAATAGCTGAATCTTCTCCTCTCTTGAAGTCATTCCTCTTAACAAACTGGAAGAAGAGGAAAAAAGTGAACAACATGTCAACCGTAGGTATAATTTCTCTTCTCTGCTTTGTTTTCATTCTTTGTTTTGTTTAAATTCAATAAATTGGCTTATGATTACATTCTAAGTTTGGTGTTGCCCTGCAATAATTTGTTTTCAATCTCTTTGGATGATTGCATCAATTCTACATGGAAGTGTCACACTAAGATTCTAAGATTGGTGTGCCACTTAATTTTCTATGCAATACATCCAGCAACATCACTTGTTTGCATAATCATAATGCCTTGCAGTGTTATCTTTCATTTAGTTAGACAATTTTAGTTTTCTTTTTTTGAGTCATTTTCTTGTTTTTAAATGCTTTCTTTTATTTACTGTGTTTGTTAATACACTACCAAGAGAGCTGTATTCATGATAGATTCTTGGCTTGGTGATTGTATTTAACATATAACAGTTTCGTTCATTTAGTTTTATTTCAAATAAATTGACATGTGGTTGCATTCTAAGTTTGGTGTTGCTATGCAACAAAATTTTCTCCCAATCTTTACTAGATACTTGTATTGATTCCAGGTGAAAGTGTCACACTAAGTTTGGTGTGCCACTTATCTTTTATGCAATGTATCATGCACACCAATTTATTTTTGCAAACATAATGTCTCTGTTTCTCTGTGCCTTGATATCTTTAATTTTGCTTGCTTAAAACACATGTGCTACTAACATTTCATTGTATAAGACATTCATGATCCATCTTAGCCCCATAACCATTGTTCTAATTATTGCTTGAGGATGAGCAAGCATTCTGAGTTTGGCAAGGGAAAGGGGAAGAATAGAGGAAAAAGGACAACAATAATGAAGATGAACTACAAGGTTGTAGAGTTCCTTTTCTCCTCATTTGTTTCCAGCAATTAAAATGCATGATTGTCTTTATATTCTCTGTGTGCATGTGTGGTATGAATAAGCATAGCTTGAATACTGATTTATAATATGTTGCCATGCTATTATGACTACCAACTTAAGTTTTGTAAAGCTTAAAGCAGTAAAGCATCATGATCATAAACAAACAAGGAATTAAGGAAGATTTCAGCATGTGCATACAAGTATTGGAAAGCTAGTATGATTAATTGTTGCTCAATTGCATTAGATTTTATATAATTGAAGTTTTCATCTAGAACATTTTGTGAAATCTTTTGAAAATCATGAAAACCTTGAAGAGGCAAATACAATTAAAGCAAGAAAAGAAAAAGGGAAAGAATGAGAAAGCTGAAGGCTCTGAGTACCAATGGCAATTTATTTGTTAAGTACTTGTGGTGTTTATGTATCAAGCCAAATGCTTGAAAACAAAACACTTAGAAGTCAAGGTTAGGCTCAAAGTGCAAAAGCACTCCCTCAAAGCTCAAGGCTCTGAGCATCAATGATTAGAGAGTCAAGAAAAGAAAAGAAAAATGAGCTTAATGAAGTCCTCTAATCAAATGCTTGTGGTGCTAATGTATCAAGTGGTAATACTTGAAAACAAAGCATTTAGAAGTCGTAGCTTTGTTATCAACTCATGGGGCAAAGCACCCAAAAGGAGAAGCTAATAAGAAAATCAAAAGCTTGTTTCAAGGAAGAAATATAAGAGAAAGATTTCATAAATTGAGCTAGAGAGAAGCATCAATAATTTACATCTCTTTTGTGATTGTAGCATGCTTAGAAAACTAGCTTACCATGAACATTAATTTGCTATTCTTCTCACCTTGGTTTGTCAATCTTTATTGCATGATTCTTTTCTTGCTTGGGGACAAGCAAGGTTTAAGTTTGGTGTTGTGATGACATGTCACCATGTCATGTTTTTCTATGCTTTTTCCTTTGTTTTCAATTGATGCTTGTCCCCAAGCAAGAAAAGAATCATGCAATAAAGATTGACAAACCAAGGTGAGAAGAATAGCAAATTAATGTTCATGGTAAGCTAGTTTTCTAAGCATGCTACAATCACAAAAGAGATGTAAATGATTGATGCTTCTCTCTAGCTCAATTTATGAAATCTTTCTCTTATATTTCTTCCTTGAAACAAGCTTTTGATTTTCTTATTAGCTTCTCCTTTTGGGTGCTTTGCCCCATGAGTTGATAACAAAGCTACGACTTCTAAATGCTTTGTTTTCAAGTATTACCACTTGATACATTAGCACCACAAGCATTTGATTAGAGCACTTCATTAAGCTCATTTTTCTTTTTTTTTTCTTGACTCTCTAATCATTGATGCTCAGAGCCTTGAGCTTTGAAGGAGTGCTTTTGCACTTTGAGCCTAACCTTGACTTCTAAGTGTTTTGTTTTCAAGCATTTGGATTGATACATAAACACCACAAGTACTTAACAAATAAATTGCCATTGGTACTCAGAGCCTTCAGCTTTCTCATTCTTTCCCTTTTTCTTTTCTTGCTTTAATTGTATTTGCCTCTTCAAGGTTTTCATGATTTTCAAAAGATTTCACAAAATGTTCTAGATGAAAACTTCAATTAAATAAAATCCAATGCAATTGAGCAACAATTAATCATACTAGCTTTCCAATACTTGTATGCACATGCTGAAATCTTCTTTAATTCTTTGTTTGTTTATGATCATGATGCTTTACTGCATTAAGCTTTACAAAACTTAAGTTGGTAGTCATAATGGCATGGCAACATATTACAAATCAGTATTCAGGCTATGCTTATTCATACCACACATGCACACAGAGAATATAAAGACAATCATGCATTTTAATTGCTGGAAACAAATGAGGAGAAAAGGAACTCTACAACCTTGTAGTTCATCTTCATTATTGTTGTCCTTTTTCCTCTATTCTTCCTATTTCCCTTGCCAAAATCAGAATGCTTGCTCATCCTCAAGCAACAATTAGAACAATGGCTATGGGACTAAGATGGATCATGAATGTCTTATACAATGAAATGTTAGTAGCACATGTGTTTTAAGTTTTAAGCATTAAAGATATCAAGGCACAGAGAAACAGAGACATTATTTTTGCAAATATAAGTTGGTGTGCATGATACATTGCATAAAAGATAAGTGGCACACCAAACTTAGTATGACACTTTCACCAGGAATCAATACAAGTATCTAGTAAAGATTGGGAGCAAATTTTGTTGCATAGCAACACCAAACTTAGAATGCAACCACATGTCAATTTATTTGAAATAAAACTAAACGAACGAAACTGTTATATGTTAAATACAATCACCAAGCCAAGAATCTATCATGAATAAAGCTCTCTTGGTAGTGTATTAGCAAACACAGTAAATAAAAGAAAGCATTTAAAAACAAAAAAATGACTCAAAAAAAGAAAACTAAAATTGTCTAACTAAATGAAAGATAACACTGCAAGGCATTATGATTATGCAAACAAGTGATGTTGCTAGATGTATTGCATAGAAAATTAAGTGGCACACCAAACTTAGAATTTTAGTGTGACACTTCCATGTAGAATTGATGCAATCATCCAAAGAGATTGAAAACAAATTGTTGCAGGGCAACACCAAACTTAGAATGTAATCATAAGCCAATTTATTGAATTTAAACAAAACAAAGAACGAAATGATCTAAATCAATCCCCGGCAACGGTGCCAAAAACTTGATGAGTATTTTCGAAAAACGAATTCCAAAACACCCAAATCTCACCGGTATACTTGCCGGTGAGATTTGGGAGTTTTGGAATTCGTTTTCCAAAAATACTCATCATATAACCTCAATAAAGAAATCCAACAATGTATATCAATAACAACGATGCTAAAATAGCATCATGCCAGAAATCAGCATTAGTATCTCAGCAGAATCATCAAATTAAATAAATAATCCAACACTTTTTACCTAATCTAGCCTATCCTAACCACCTATTCTACTAAAATAGAGAATTAGACTAACTAACTAACTAACTAGCTAATGGAGGTCGTTATAACACCCTACCACACAGAATCTTATGCTTAAGTCATAAAACTGAGGTGGTAAGGTATTACGACCTTTACAAGTAAAACCATATATATATTATAGGTGAAGAATGGTTTTATCTAGGAGCCTTTTGAAAAGAGTTAAAACGAAAGCATTAAACAAAAAAGCACATCACTCACGTAAGCGATAAATGTAAACCAGACAGGATAAGGGTAAAACACACATACACACATACACACACACACACACACACACACGCACACACACACACACACACACACACACACATACATATATATACACACACACACACACACACACACACACACACACACACACACACACACATGCTATATACACACACACATACATATATATATATATATATATATATATATATATATATATACACTACAAGAAAAATTCCTATTCAGCCACACTTTTTTAAGCTACATTTGAAAAGCGTAGCCTATTCATAGAATAGGCTACGCTTTTCTCAGTGTTGCATTTTTATAAGAGAAAAGAAAACAATTTTGGCATCATTTAAAAAGTGTAGCTTTAGGTATTATAGAAATCACTTATAAATCATAACCATAGGTTGATATCTATGGGTTCACTTTTTGTATCAAAGAGAGTGCTTTAAGAGGGTAGTCTATTTGTTAAGTTTTGGATGCACTTCAAAAGTGATGCCTAATACATCTAGAACCAAAAGCTTAACGACACTTGGTAAATTTTTTTCCTCTTTTTCCTGAAAGCAAACTCACACTTAGTAAAATTTTTGTCCATTCCCTCCAAAAGCAAACTCACACTGAGAGTGAAAATTTTGTCCATTCCCTCCAAAGCTCACTCACCTCCAAAGCGCCTTTATCCCCTTTCAGAAACCCTCCAAAGCTCACTCACCATCGCGAAGAAACCCTCTCACTCTTGCTATTGACCGTCATCGCCCCCCGCTCACCACTCACCTGCACTCACCACTCACTACATTGCTGCACTACTGACCATCGCTCCTCTTCACCTTCCTGCACTGATCGTCGTTGTGCCACCCTCACCATTGTCGTTGCGCCGCCCTCACCATCGTCATCACCCACAAATCAAAGAAAAGGGTTTGCCACCACCACTCACCACTCACGGCGTCACCACTCACCACTCCAGGAAGACTCTGTGCTCAGTCATCTTCACCACTCATCTTCATCGTCGCTTCTCTTTGCTACGCGCTCACATCACAAAGACTTTGCGCTCAACTGGAAGCCTTTCTTCATTTGCGAGGTTAGGGTTCTGATTTTGGCTTTCAATTTGGGGGGTTTTGTACAATAATCTGTGACATTGTGAATTGATGAACATGCATGCTATTGTTGCAGCGCAGGAGAACTCGTGAATTTAGGGGTTTTATTCCATTAACGCAGGTGAGCTTGGCCATGATTAGTTGCAGCGCAGGAATACCAAGATTAGTTGCTTAATATATTTGTTGCTTTTTATTACTTTTCTTTTTCTTTCAATTCTACTAATTAATAGTTTCAAGTACTGTGTAGTTTCAATTCTTATTATTAGGTCTCAAGCTAAATTTGTTGGATTCTTGATGAACTCAAAATAAAATAAAAAACGGTTGTGAAAGTCTGATCCCTTAAATAATGTGTGAATCACCTAGTTACGATATTACCTGATTTGTTTTCCTTCCCTTCACTATATTGACTTGATGACCCATCTCCATGTAGGACACTATACATTTTACACTATTTGGGAAGGAGAACATAGCAGATAAAGATGTCAGTGAAATTGTTCCAGGGACTAATTGATGCTTGTAAGTTCTGCACCATATTTAAAATGGTATGCATCACATTTTCTGCCGTGCTCATAATAGTGTTAGTAGATAGCTTTGGATGCTCTCTCAGTATTTTCTATTTATGGTTAAGTTGAATTTTTTAAGATATTCATTCTTACCTAGTAGTCTAGCATTGACTTGTGTTATGAGTCATGCATTGTGGATGTTAAGCAATGAGCTATCTTAGTAAGATTAAGAGGACGTTATGGGAAGCTATTTTTGGAAGTGAGTGAAAAAAAAAGAAAAGAGAAAAAAATCAATTTTCAATTGCATGGAATAGTACCAATGAATAGTAGTGAGTGAAAGGGACAAAAATACATCTATTCGTCTTCCGCAGATTATGAATAATAATATGTAGTAATAATTAATTTAGGATCCTCAATATTCACAATATACAAAGTAGCTTGGCTCATATTGATATCTTTTTCTTTAATTTGGAGAATTTTGAACGTGCGTGTTAGTGTGTACATATATGAAATTAAAATTCTTTTATTCAAAAAATAGATATAATAAATATTAGTTACTTTGAATTGATGTGTGGTGCACAAATCCCCACACTTCGTACAACTGTACCAGTAAGTGCACTGGGTCGTCCAAGTAATACCTGAGTGAGTCAGGGTGATAATAGGAATTCTTGTCTGGTTCGGAATTAATCAAAACAAGAATCAATTCGTTGGTAGAATAGTCCAAACCAACAATGAAATCTCAATATCAAATAATAAATTCAATACAAAGTAACCAAGATCAAGAGTACTTCAACCTCGGATCGTTTTCCCTAGGACGCAATTGAAAGTGTTTCTCTTTCAGTTGTAGAGGCAAAAAGGGGGTTTTCAAGAAAGAAATGAAAGATTAAAAGAACTAAGCAATAAATGAACTAAGAGATGATCAAAATTAGAAATTAATGCAAGCAAGGGTAAATAGGATCAAAGCTAGTGAAAATGCTATAAATGCAATAAAGGAGCCTTGACTTGGGAATGAGAGTCCAAGGTATCTTATCATCGCCATAACCAAAACTATGGTAATTATAATTAGTCAATCTCGCCTTGTCAACCCTAACCATCGAGGAGTAAGTCAAGCAAGCATAATTGACCTTAATCCATAAGTCCTAACCAACTTACCAAACTAGTTGATAAAAGGCTTGCATCAATGGAAACAAGAGTCAACTAACTACCTAAGAATTACCACTAAATGTCGGACATTATGACTCTAGTATTCTAGGAACTCAAACCACAAGCCAAGGTGGGAAAATCTACTCAAAATCTAAGGTTGGCATTTTCACAAACACCTTGTGTGCATAAAAGTAAAACATAGAAAATTGCAAGGAAAAATAACAAACTATAACCAACTATCAACAAGACCAAACATAAACAAGTAATCAAACATAAAGGAAGCATGAAACATAAAATTCATCAATCAAAACTTCAAGAAACTCAAAATTGCAATTATAAACAAAGTAACTTAAACCAAGGCAATTGAAAGTAAATGTGTTATAATTAAAGAGGTAATTGAGAGTACTTACAATTAAAGAAGCAAAATCCAAAAGAAACACTTGCAATACAATGCTACATGAAAACCCTAAGAGAGCAATGCTACACTACTCCTACTCCTACTCCTAATTACTCCCTAAAACTATCTAAGTGAGCCCTCTATGATATGTGTTGAATCCCCTATATATAGCACTCCAAATTCAGCTCCAAGCCTTCAAAATTTGGGCCAAAAGCCCTCAGAAAACGCACAACATGCGTTTCATTAACAAAATTACGTGCAGAGAGCTGTGCGAACGCACAGACGTGTGCGTCTGCACACTCGGCTGAAAGTTGACATGTGCGTATGCACACATGGAAATTCTCGCTTGTGCGCACGCACGCAGGGCTGTGCGCACGCACACTTCGCTGTGTGTTCTTTTCCTTGTTTTCTTCATGTTTTCTCCCTTGTACATGCTTTCTTCCACTTTTGGCTATCCATTCTTGCCTCAAAGTCCTGAAAACACTCAGCAAACTTGTCATGGCATCGAATGGAATAAAAGTGGAATTAAATTTCTCATTTCAAGCACAAAATTGCATGTTTTCACATTTAAGTCCAAATTAGGGATCAAGCACAAAAGTATGCTACTTTGGTGCTTAAGTGTGAGTTCATGTGCTAGAATCCATCCAAATTGAGTCAAAATATACCATCAAATATGGACTCATCAATTCTCCCACACTTAAACAATAGCATGTCCTCAAGCTCAACCAACAAGGAAAATAATCAAGAGGGGTTCAACTGACTTATTGAATGTAACTATCTATATGTATGCAAGGTATCTATATACTATATCTATTTATCTATGTATCTATGTATCCTATTGGTTTGGTGAAAACAGACAATAAAATTCCAAGCAAGAGTAATAACATATAGGGCTAAACAAAATCTATTGAATTGATTTAACTCATAAAAAAGAAGCAACTTGCAAGAATGCCTGATAAGAAGGGTGGAAACATAGAGTTGAGTGATCGAACCCTCACTAGGTGTGTATACACTCCAATCGCTCGGTGTTTAGGGTTAATTTACTCAAGTCTCTTCTAATCATGCTGTCAAGGATTTGCTTTTCATCTAACAATCAACAAGTATTTGATGCATGTATGCAACTATCATGAGGTCTTTAGAAGGTTGTAATGGGGTTGGGGTAAGGGTAGGATGAGTATATGGCTAAGTGGACTAAAGGATTGAATCTTTGATTAGCTCAAGTACCCAACTCAACCTATATCAATCAACCCACACAGAAAAAATGCATTCTAGCCACCCATTACTTCTTTTCACACACACATTCATCATGCCTTAGTTTCTATTCAAAACACATATGCATTTCTTAGTTTCTTTTCAATAATTACCCAAAACAAAATTTTTCTCTACCAATGCTTTCCAAAATTTCCCCCACACTTAAATGACGCACACATCTCAACCTAAGCTAACTAAAGATGCAATTCAAGGTAAATCATGGCTTTGATGTGGTTATAATTAGAACAAAGGGGTTTAACAAGCTCAAAAGGGTTAACAATGGTAGATGCAAGGGTAAGGCTATATGGGTGAGTAAGCTTAATTCAAAGATGGCCTCAATCATGCTAAATGTAACAACCTTAATTTTCGAGTATGCGAGATCTTTTCCGAAGGCACGGATTTCGCCAGAAGATCAGTAAAGGGAACACCTCTTCTATATCAACAAGTATCTCAATCCTCATTGTCATTATTTCATCCTTAAGCTAGAACCTTTTCCAAGGCAAGCTCGATAACGCAATCGCGAAGAACCTAGTTTTTGAACCGTATCGGTTGGCAGTTTTGATTCTGATTTTTGTAAATAGTCTCTGTTTGACGAATCAGACTCGATTCATGAGAGGAGAGAGATAATAGTATAATATTATCATTATATTAGTATTATAAAATGCTTGAATGATATTATAAGGTTACCTGGTCTGTGTTAGTTAAAAATAGAAAATCGGTTTAACCGGGTTTACGGTTTACTGGTGCAGTTTAGCACCAGCACTCTCTGATGACTTTAGCAATGCTAAGGCCTCATTATACATGTTCCATTCTCAAAATAAATATGTTACTAGTGTCATTTATGCTAGTAGCTCAGAAAATAATTTTTAGAGATGTTTTTACGAGTGTTCTGATACACCTAGTTTTAGTAGTTGTACACCAGAGATATTTTAATATTATTTTAATCCACCTCCAAGCCAACCAATCACAACTCAGCTTACACCCCCAAGACCTCCAAGGCTGTCTCATTTCATCATTTTGGCTGAAAATAACAAGAGAGAAAAGAGAGAAACTTTCATGAACATTTAATCTTCAAAGCTTGATTTCTTCTGAACTAAAACTCAAATCAAAACTTCGATTTCACCAAAATGATCCTCTCTTCTTCCTCTACATAACCATTTATCTTGTCAAGGATGGAAATAAGGTGAGATGGCTGTCTCCCTCCCATTTCAATTCGGTTTTCAAGGAAAACCATGCAAAACATGTGTTTTCTTGATGTTCTTCCTTAGGAATCATGCTTAACTTGACTTGAGGGCCAAGAAACGTTAATTTCCAGCAAGTCTAAGGTGAAATATCTCTTCCTAACATACTGAGTGAGATTTGGTCAGTTGAGAGTTTTTGGATTTAAAGTTGTTCTTGATGTGATTTAGGAGGAAAAAGTGCTTAAGGACCACCTGAAAGTTTAACCGAATTAGGAGCAGCAAAACCAGGTAGAGTTTGACAAATTTAATCTTGATTGATTGTGTTTGAGTTGTGTGATTATGATATGGTTTGGCTGTGCTTGAAATTGATGATTTATATGAGTGATTCTTGTTGAAATTTTGGTAAAAATTTGATGAAATTTGATGATATTCAACTTTGAAATTATGTTCTTTATGGCTGCTGGAAAAACGAACCCTAGGCCTTAAATTGGGGTTCAATTTGTGTTAAAATCATGTAGAAAAGATGGGGTTTTAGTGGCTGGGAATTTATTTTGAATTTTGGTAAAAATCGGTTGTTGAAAAGACTAAAAAACGGGTAAAAACAGAGAAAGAATCTGAAGAATTTATGATGAACATGAAGAACACTTTGAGTATGATGAAGAACAATGAAGAACAGGCTTTAGATCCTTAAAAGGGCAAAGAAGTAAAATTTTTGGTGTTTAAGGGGTTATATGGTAATTTCTGGAAGTTAGGGTGGTAAAAGTAGAAATATTAAAAGTTACGGGTGGTAAATAGTGAATTTTAAAGGTTAAAAGTAAAAGGTAAGTTAATTTTTGAAAATTTAGTATTAAAATAATAAATAATAATAAAATATTAAATAATAATATTTAATTAAAAATAGTATTTTAATAAAAATAATAAAATAATACGAAAAAGACAGTTTTCTGTAAAAGCTTTAGAAAGACAACTTTAAGTGCAGAATCTCATAATTACCTTCATAAAACACTTAGGGAGTGGTAATAACATGATAGTGAGGAAAAGATAAAGAAAAGATAAAAAGTTAAAGAAAAGATAAAAACCAAAGAAAAATTCTGTAAAATTTTAATGACAGAAAAACAGACAGAGACTAGTGAACGAACTAGGGCAACTTAGTTAGTACTTGAGTTGCGACTAGGGTTAGGTGTTATATGAAAAGTTAAACTATTTCAGTATAGACTTAATGAACCTATACCTGGGACAGGCTAACTATTCATACCGAAATTTACATAAGCTTTAAATACACATGTTAAACAGAGAAATCAGAGCAGAATAAAGTAACACAGAGCACAGAGTAACCAGAGTAAAGTAAAGAGATACAAAGAGAAAAGAATAATATGATAAAGAGAAATGGTTTGAGCCAGGATATTGTAAAAGTGAAAGATGTAAAGTTTATACAGTATAATTGAACAGAGAAAGAAATAGGTACTGCATAAGAATGTGAAAATGATGATGAATAATGAGAATGATGATGAATGATGATAATGAGAATGATTATGTAATGATCTGCTGCGTGAAGGCAGTCAGATAGATAGTGGTACGACCACAGAACGTTTTCCAATGTTACATAGCTATTGAGAGTTGTACGTGCAACTGATAACCTGGGATCACTTGCAGAGGATATTAATTCATACACGGCTAGAATGCCACACCTGTAAGGCAAGGATTGCTTACAGAGAATATGATTTCATACACGGCTGGAATGCTGCCACCTGTAAGGCAGAGTTTGCTTACAGAAGATATGACGCATAGGTCGGTTAGTGAGAACTGTACCTATGCTGACAGGAAAACCATACCCGTTTCAGCTGCTTCGGGTTACGTCGGGAGCGGGTAGAAACCGACAGATGAGCTCATTACCTGCGCTAGGGCTAGACATGCATCATACTTGGTTGCGCATTT
>NC_029792.2:78036258-78119922 GCF_000816755.2 Arachis ipaensis
AGATGGAAGTAAGAGTACCTTACCATAGTTCACTGATGACCGTTCGCAAGAAGAGGATTCTGCTCTAGATAGTCTTCTGAGTCTAGGGTGAATATCGTTCTCTGTTTACATGTATATACTGTGAGACCAGCCAACGTCTGCACCCCGTTCGTATACGCACTTTAACCTAAATCCTGTGTACAAGATTCCTATTGTGTGGCTACTTCATGAGGTACCAGAGAGACGTCCTGTGGAAAAGTCTGATCGTGCAGAGGAGTAGCAGATGATGTTCTATCTTTTGATGACGTTCCACCTGACTTGAGTTTTGAAGACCTAGAACGTACTTTCCCTCGCTTTAGTAGTTTAGAGGGACTAGGTGAGTATAGAGTCTAGGCTAGCCTAGGTGCCAGCTTAGGGACCTCTTGAATAAGTTAGGACCTGGGATGTTGTATGTATATACATATATATAGATATTATTTAGCTATATCTAGGGGTGTTCTAACTAACAGTCTATATTCTAATAAAGGCTGAATCACCGAATGTTGTCAACGACTTGTGATGTATTTATGTGTGGTTGTTTATAACTGTTTTATCTGTTATTATTTGTGAATTGATTATAAATGATTCTGTCTATTAATCCAAACGTTTTCAAAAAAAAAATACACCTCGCAAATTAACTACGCTTTTAACAACGAATCAGGTTCATATGATAAATAATAGATAATAATTAGGAAGACAAATTGGTAGCGCTCAGTTTCCGGTATGATCTAGACATATTGAAAATTGGGTCGTTACACTAAATGCATTCAAGATATTAAACATTGGAAATAAAGAATCAAGCAAAACCGAGATTACAATCATAGAAGGAGATATAGCACACAATGAACAAAAATTATGGTTATAATGTGTAACCACTCATTAAAGCTCAAAAACTCACAAGGTATTTTGTTATTTACTCATCTATGTTCCAAAATAATCATTCAAGCAAGTGTAAGAACAATTTTCTCAATCAATTCAATAGAATGCCTTTGAAATAAAATTCTTGGAAAACTTTGTTATTTTTCACCAAAATTATTTCTATATGTATGTATGTATGTTGTGATGGATGCAATTTTTAAAAAATTTCCTAGTTCTTTTCCTAATTTTCAACAAGCAAAAATTAACATGAACAATTAGAACGAAATTGAACTAGGTGCTATACTATTCACATCATCCAATCACAACTTCTATCTATAAAATATATACTATGCATAAGATGATGTAAACTATGAAGAAAATGCAATGCAACAATAAAAAACACTCCAAATATCTACAAGAAACATAATAAATAAGGAACAAAAAATAAAGTGCAAAGTGTTCAGAAAAGAGAATTTACACCCCAAAATGACGAATACTCCCCCACACTTAAGCGTTGCACGGTCCTTCGTGCACGAACACGATCCGGGGAGAATGTCTCTCAAGAGCTTCCACCTTCGGTTGGCAGATGCAGGGGGCTCGGGTTATGTGGAAACCGCCAAGTCTAATGTATGCTCGGCATATCCATCCTCGGTTTCCTTCTCCTCTCCCGACTCCTTGCCTTCATGTCTCATCCTCGAAAAGAATGAATAAAGCATAATTAGAATCCATAGGCAAGTAGCACAAAAAGGTAAAGGTGAGAGCAATTAAGCATCTCATTGAGAAAGTTGCATAGTGGTGTGGAATACACACAACGGCTGGTAAAAGTGGCATCCACACAATCAAAAAGTGAGAACGAGTTCCTCAATTAAATGGCCTAAGATGCAGGTAAGAAATAAGTGTCATTGAAACACATGCAAACTTAGGCAATTACAACAAGAGGGAATTGAATGTAGGAATTATTGGATATTGAATTTGTGCAAGTGAAAGATCAAAATTAATATAAAATAGCACAACCAATAATAACCAATGCAATGATGAAGAGAACTACCTATTCATCCTTAAGAATAATCAAATAATCACATGGGAAGGTGCTTGCTACAAAAAGTGACAGGTCTTGATAAGAATCAAGTCAAGTCAACTCAAACAAATGCAAAGCATTAACAAGGAGAAAATACCTTGTAATGTGATTATATCGACTTAAAAATAATGATGAACAAGCAATTCCATTCAATTCACTAAATTCAATATGTACTTGTTAAGAATTTCACCAAATAAGAAATTACATATCAATGTCCATATTCATTTGGTGTTAGCAACCCAAAGCAACACACAACAAGTACATTATTGAAATTCCAATCTAAGATATCTTCATAATCATGATTAGAATGCCAAACAAGGATATAGTCCAACACACATGGTCGCGACGACACTTGCATTAGAAAAGAAGTTCATGTAGGCATTATGTCAAACACATGGAGTGCAGTGCACATGTTCATCAATTCAAGCAAAAATTCAAACATCAACAACCCATAATTGAAAAATTTGAACACTTACAATGCGACAAACAAACAGATAGTTAAGCAATTTAAGCTAAATAACCAAAATTAAATAAAGAACCCAAAAATTAAGCAAGCAACTAAACATAACAAAGAAGATTAAAACAAGAAAACTAAAAAGATGAAGAATAAAAAAGAGAGGAATAGGCAACAGTGGCACTTGTGTTAGCCACTGCAAAGCTCACGGCGGTAGTGCTTCACCGGAGAAGAGAAGAAAGAGAGAAGAAAAATAAAGAAGAAAGAAGGAGAAAGAAGAAGAAAAGAGAAGAAAGAGAACGGCAAAATAGGGTGCTCTTTCTTATTATCGCCTAGAATATGACCTGTGTGTACGCACAAAAATGTGTGCGTGCGCACAACAAGGTGTGCGTACGCACACCAATGCAAATGTGGGGCGTTCAGACGCACAAGACGTGCGAGCGCTGCTGGCAGAGGGGGTGTCAAGATGCGTGTGTGCGCACAGGGCCGTGCGCACAGGGCCTTGCGCACGCACCGAACACTTTTTTTTATATAGAAAAGGGAGGTGTGCAGGCGCATGCATGGTGTGCGGACGCACAGAAGGAGAGAGGGGGGTAGTGTTCCCACGCACGAGCTGTGCGCAGGCTGGGAATAGGGGGAGTGTTTAAGGGTGTGCGTGTGCACGTAGATGTGCGCACGCACAGGAACTGAAAAACAGAGGAACTGTGCGGACGCACAAGGCTGTACGTATGCACAGGTCTATGTTCCTGCAACGAAAAGAATTTTGCCTCTAAGGCATCAAACATGACATCCAAAACAGGTTTTCAAGTCCCAAACCATCATAAAACTCCCAGAAACACATTATTCTACTAAAATTACCTAACAAACATCAAAATAAATCTAACCAACCAAGCAATATAGCCAATTATTCATGAAACAAAAGGTAAAAGAGAGAAAGCTAGAAGGATATTACCATGGTGGGGTGTCTCCCACATAGCACTTTGGTTTTAAGTCCTCAAGTTGGACTTTTGATTGAAGCTTGTGTCATGGTGGCTTTTGCTTCCACTCATCCTTGAGTTGCCACCCATGTTTGTTCTTCAAGAATCCTCCGGGATCCCACACGAAGTGCATTAAGCTCCCAGGCAACCTCAAGCAAACGATTGGGATCTGAAGTTGATTGTTGTAGAGATGTATACCCGGATCTCACACTTTGGTTTCTCTATCACCCTCTTGTTGATTTTCACTTGTGCCCTTGGATGAATAACCTCTTGAAGCACCTTTGAAGCACCCACTTGAATGTTGGACTCCTCCGATTTGGACTTGCACTATTTATACATTGAATTCCTTTGACAACCAACACCCATTTTTCCATCATTTGACATCCCAAGAAGCATGATAAACCACTATTTTATGATTTATATTGTGTTTAATTGTGTGGTTTTATCATGATCCTTACCCACTTATTCATTAAATTAGCATGCATTTAGATCTCCTTCCTGAATTTATTACATGTTTGAAAACTGCTTCCTAGAGACTTTAATTATTTATTTTTAATTCTCCTTTATTTCATTCGATACCGTGATCTGTGTGTTAAGTGTTTCAGACTTTACAGGGCATAAATGAGTTGGAGATTGGAAAGGAAGCTAGCAAAAATGGAAGGAACACAAGAGTTTGAGGTAATAACCAGCGAGAAGTGACGCGGTCGCATGGCTCACGCGACTGCGCGAAGGAGAACAAATCGCAATGACGCGGCCGCATGGCTCACGCGGCCGCGCGAATTGGAAAGCCCAAGCGACGCGGTAGCATGGACGACGCGAACACGTGGAGAGGAAAAACACGAATGACGCGTCCGCATGGATGACGCGATCGCGTGACATGTGTGATCTGCATAACCTGCAGAATTCGTTGGGGGCGATTTTGGACCCTATTTCGGCCCAGTTTTCGGCCCGGAACAGAAGACTAGAGTCAGAGAACATGCAAAAACAAATAACACATTCATTCAGAGACAGTTGGAGATCTAGTTTTACTCTCTTAGGTTTTTCTCTCTAGGTTTTTAGAATTTTAATTTTCAATTGGTCTTAGCATTGGAACATTGAGAAGAGTTACTCCCTCATGAAGACTTCGTCATTCTAGTTCGTTTTCTCAACTTGGTTTTATTCTTCCATGTTCCTTGTTTTGTTCAATTTTGTTATTTGAATACTTTTATGATTAATTAATGCAAGGATTATTTCTTTTTAATTCAATTTCAATTCCAATAATCATGTCTTCTTTTAATTCCCTTTCATATGCTATAAATTTATTATTTACAATGTGTGAGTAGTTTCTTTACTTGATGGGGAGTTGATTAAAAAGGAACTCTTGAGTTGGAAGGATTGAAAGAAAATTTGTAATTGGGTTAATTGTTGGATTGTTATCCTGTCACCAACGCCAATCCCTTTGAACTAAGTGGGTTGCAACTTGTGAACAGATCTAGCATCCCAACTTGTTTGACTTTCCCTTACAAAGTAAAGGATAACCAAACAGAGCAACCATTAATTATAAATCAATCTTAAAATTATTCCATCCATAATAGAGATTCTAACTAATCAACTCCCAGTCAAGGCTTTTATTCATATCATTTAAATTTCCTTAATTTACGTCCCAATTTACTTAGCTCAACTTCTTGGAACATCTGATTAATAAGATAGCACACTTTTCTACAACTCGTTGGGAGACGACCTGGGACTTAAAACCCCCAATAATTTTTAATTGAAATTCTCTGTGACATACTTTTAAATTGATAGGCAGATTTTCGGTGAGTTAAGAACTATACTTGCAACGCGACCATTTTAACAATTTTTAATTCACCAGCTTTTGCGTCTCATCAATTTTTGGCGCCGTTGCCGGAGAGTTGCAATAGAGTTGCAATAGAGTGCTAATTTTGTTAATTGCAATAGAGTGAATCTGAGGAAGAAACCAGCCCCCGTTCTACTGATTCGGTTGTTTTGCATGCAGAAAACATGGCAGCTAGGAGAGTTACCATCCAGGAGGAAGGAGCCCCTAATTTTACAATGCAACCGTTTCAAGCGCATCATCCAGCGGTAGCTACAGATTTTGAAATAAAGCCCGCACTGCTAAATTTGATGCCCAAGTTTCATGGCCTACTTGCTCAAGAGCCTATCAAGCACTTGAGAGATTTCCAGGAGTGATGGCACTGATGAAACTTCAATTTTGCTGAAAGCTTTTCCGTTTTCTCTTGAGGGAAAGGCAAGAGAGTGGTACTACATTCAACCTCTAGCAAATGTATCCAACTGGGATACACTCAGAAAGGAGTTTCTGGAGAAATTCTTTCCATCTGAAGTTACTGATAAGCTAAGGAAGGATATCTCCACAATTGTTCAGGACGACAATGAGACTCTCTTTGAATACTGGGAGCGCTTCAATAATCTTCTGGAAGCATGCCCCCACCACATGATCGACAAGATCGTGCTACTCAGCTATATTACACAGGGTATGAGGCCCCAAGATAAGACCATACTGGAAAGTGCCAGCAATGGGTCTATGAAGAAGTACAAGACCACTGATGAAGCTTGGCAATTGATCAGTGATTTAGCTGAATCCACTAGGAACCACAGACAAAAGCAAGGCCGTTCAAAAGCTGTTGCAGAAGTATCTTCTAGCAGAGAGACTGCTGCTCTAACTCAAAGCATCTGTGAAATGACCAACTTGCTGAAGCAAATACAGTTGAATCAACAAGCTCAGCAAGCTCAACCTCCACCACAGCAAAACCAACAGCTAGTCCCACAAAAAATTTGCAGAATCTGTGTTGATTATAGCCATTACACTGATGAATGCCCGCAGCTCCAACAAGAAGACAACATGGTGGCATCCACTCACAACTTCTATGACCGCCCCAACCAAGGGTACAATTAAAGTGGAAATAATAACCATGGATCGCAGGACAATTCAAATCAGAATTGGAGGGACAATAATAACAGAGGAGGCAGAGATAATCAGGGAAATCAGAGGTGGAACAATAACTTCAGGCAGCAAAATCAACCTTACAGAGTACCTCACCTGAGGCAGAACCAAGGACCACAGAACAATCAGCAGCAAACCTCTCAATTTACCCATTCTTCTTCACCTTCTACTGAAGACCTACTGCAATCTTTTGAGAAAAGACAACTGGCCATGGAAAGTAACATCATGAATAGTATTAATGCCAGTCTGAATGGTTTCACCTCTACTTTGCAAGCTTTTATGACACAGCTTGGATCAGCACAAAATTCTAGTAACCAACCTTCAAGCACCACTGGAATCCCCTCTCAACCATTACCCAATCCAAAGGGAGGAATTAATGCTATCACCCTGAGGTCCGGAACCACACTGCAGAAGAGGATTCAGGAGGAACCAAGCTCACCAGAATACGCCTCAGCTGAAGAGGTGGTAGAAATCGAAGAGGTGGAAGAGGAAGAGGATATACAGGACATAGCTGAAGAAGATATAGCTCAACCACAGGAAGAAGCACCAAAAAGTGCAGGCACCACAGAAAACACTACTCCCATTCCATTTCCACAACTTGCAAGGAAGCCTAGGAAGCAGCTGGACCCTGATCCTAAAATGGTAGAGATATTCAAAAAGGTTGAGGTAACTGTTCCCCTTTTTGATGTTATTCAGCAGGTACCTAAATATGCAAAGTTTCTAAAAGACTTATGTATCCATAAAGACAAAATTAATGAATTAGAAACTATTCCTTTAGGTAGTTCTATATCTGCTTTAATGGGAGGATTTCCTGAAAAATGTAGTGATCCAGGTCCTTGCATAGTTAGTTGTACTATTGGTGGTGTAGTAATTTATGATTGCATGTGTGATTTAGGAGCATGTGTCAGTATAATGCCTTTGTCTATATATGATGTTTTGAGGCTCCCTCCCTTAAAAAGGTCGGCAGCTCGTTTTGTGTTAGCAGATAAAAGCATTATTACAGTGGCTGGAGTTGTTGAAAATGTTTTGGTGAACATTAAAGGGCTCACATTTCCCACTGATTTTTATATCTTGGATATGCCCCACAATGATTCAGATAAGCCATCATCAATCCTACTCAGAAGACCATTCCTGAAGACATTAAAATTCAAATTCAATGCTTTTTTTGGAACATACTCCTTTGAAATAGATGGCCGCATAGTAATCTTCAATCTGAATGGAATCATTGACAACCCCCCAGAAGATCGTTCTATCTTCCAGTGTGATGTCATAGACGAAAGTGTGGCTGAAATTCAAGAGGAAGAGTTTGAAGAGAGGCACACTGGACAAGGTCCCAGTGTGGGGACCCTCTTAACTGACAGTGATGGCACTTCGCCATTTTCACAAGCCCCAGATAATCTAGAGCCTGCCCATGATCAAAAGTTAGAATTGAAACCTCTCCCTCCACATCTCAAATATGCTTATCTTGAGGATGAGCAGAAGCTTCCGGTGATTATTGCAAGGGAACTGACTTCTCAACAAGAAGAGCAGTTACTTGATGTACTGAGGAAGCATAAGAAGGTAATTGGGTGGAGTTTGGCAGACATAGTGGGAATTAACCCTCAAGTATGCGAGCACAGAATATTTTTAGAAGAGGGAGCAAGACCTGTCCGTCAACCACAAAGAAGATTAAATCCCACCATCTTGGAAGTTGTCAAAAAGGAAGTGACCAGACTATTGGAAGCCGGTATCATATATCCCATTTCAGACAGTGAATGGGTAAGCCCAGTACAAGTGGTGCCCAAGAAATCTGGAGTCACTACAGTGAAGAATGAGAATGGAGAGCGAGATTTATTAAGGACTTTAGTAAGGTGGCGCTTCCCTTATCCAGATTACTGCAGAAGGATATTGAGTTCGAGTTCAGTGAGGATTGCAAACAAGCATTTGATAAGCTGAAGACTGCTCTAACTCAAGCCCCAATCGTGAGAGGACCAGACTGGAGTCAGCCGTTTGAAATCATGTGCGATGCTTCCAACCATGCAGTAGGAGCAGCGCTGGCTCAGCCTGCAAGCAGTATCTGAGGTAATCCCTTGGTATGCACCTGTTGCTAATTATTTAGTTAGCCGCACATTTCCTCCAAATTTCTCCAAACATCAAAGAGACAAGCTGAAAAGCGAGTCTAAATATTATATATGGGATGACCCATATTTATGGAGATGTGGCACTGACCAGATAATTAGACGTTGTGTGCCTCAATCAGAATTCCAGTCCAATTTAGAGGCCTGTCACTCATCTGAGAGTGGAGGACATTTTGGCCCTCAAAGAATAGCTAGAAAGATCTTAGACTGCGGATTCTGGTGGCCTACTCTTTTTAGAGGCGCTGCTGAGTTTTGTAAATCTTGCCCCCATGCCAGAAATTTGGTAATATATCCAAGAGGGATGAGATGCCTCAACAATATATGCTCTTCTGTGAAATTTTTGATGTTTGGGGCATTGACTTCATGGGTCCATTTCCAAATTCTAATGGATATTTTTATATATTGTTAGCTGTGGATTATGTTTCCAAATGGGTAGAAGAAATTCCTACCCGCACTGATGATGCTAACACTGTTGTTTCCTTTGTGAGAAACTATATTATATGTCGCTTTGGATCACCACGAGCAATCGTGAGCGATCAAGGCACCTATTTTTGTAACAGGAGACTAACAGGATTGATGAAGAAGCATGGGATAATCCATAAAGTTGCAACCGCTTACCATCCCCAAACTAATGGGCAAGCCGAGGTGTCGAACAGAGAAATTAAGCGTATCTTGCAAACGATAGTAAAGCCTTATAGAAAAGACTGGAGCACCAGGCTACAAGATGCACTGTGGGCATATAGAACAGCATACAAGACACCCATTGGGATGAGTCCCTTCCGTTTGGTTTATGGAAAAGCTTGTCATCTCCCAGTTGAAATAGAACACAGAGCCTTCTGGGCAGTTAAGGAGTGCAACATGGGAATTGAGAACGCTGGAGCTGAAAGGAAATTGCAACTGCAGGAACTGGAGAACCTTCGCCTAGAAGCTTATGAGAACTCCATAATATACAAGGAAAAGATGAAGGCTATGCATGATCAAAACATCAAAAAAAAGAGTTCCAACCTGGAGATTTTGTCCTCCTTTACAAATCTCGACTAAGGCTCATGCCCGGTAAGTTGAGATCAAAATGAGAAGGTCCATACAGAGTAGAGAAGGCTGAACCGTACGGAGTTTATCACCTAAGCCATCCTTCAAGCTCTGAACTTATTAAGGTTAATGGACAACGCCTGAAGCTGTACCATGGTGAGAAGGTGCAGAAAAATAAGGAGCTTGAGATCTTCCGCCTGGAAGATCCCCACATAGCAGCCGATTAAGCTAGTGGAGCGTCCAACTTACGGATGTTAAAGCAAAGTGCTTGGTGGGAGACAACTCACCGCGGTATGATCGTTCTTTTCTTCACTTTAGTTTTTCTTCTTTCATAACTCTTCTCTTTATTAGTGCTTTCGTGCTCTTTCATTTACATGTCTTTATATTTTCAAAAAAAAAAAAAAGGGTTTTTCGCCGCGCGACGCGATCGCATCAGCGACGCGTCCGCGTTGCAAAGAGGATGGAGAAAACAAATAAATGAACAGAGAGTCCAGCTGGAGTCCGGCTGGAGGCGTGCCAATGGCACAAATCGACCCATGCGACCGCGTCCCTGACGCGTTCGCGTTGCATGGTAATCATGGCCTCCCACGCGACCGCGTGCCCCACGCGGCCGCGTGCCCTAAGTTTTCGACGTAAAAGGGTGCACAGTAACATTCTGTGCGAGAGTGATGCTGGATTGGTGCTGGAAGCACAAATCCTTGTCACGCGACCGCGTCGCTGACGCGGCCGCGTCACCCATTTTATAACGCACACTCATGCGATCGCGTGACCCACACGATCGCGTCACCCAATTTTGGCAATTAAAATATATCGAACAGAGAGTTGTGCTGGAGCGAGGCTGCACTCGCGCCAGCAGCGTAACATGGGTCACGCAACCGCGTGACCAATGCGATCGCGTCCCCTTACCTGACGCGCACCCACGCGAACGCGTGCCCCACGCGGCCGCGTCGCATGTGCCGCACAGCTCAACCTAAATTGCCAAATTATCTTATCTTTCTCTCCCCCAAATCCTAATTTTTCTTTCCCCTCCTTATTTCTTCCTTTCCCCTTCCCCCTTCTATCTCACTTTCACTCTCTATCTCTCTCACCACCATTAACAAGGTTTTACCTTCTTCTTCCTTCTTTTCTTTTCCATCATTCTTATTATTTTATATACATTTTTATTTTCTTTTTCTTTTCTTTTTCTTTTCAAATTTTTTTTATTTTTCATCTTCTTCTTTCCCTTTTTACATGGTGCTAGAAATTTTTTGAGTCATCATCCCTCATTATATGCTTGTGACTTGTTACAATTTATTTGACAATTATTATTATTTTTAAGGGATTGCTTGCATGTTCAATTTCATACTTTTTATATCTTACTTACCATGCATGCCATGTGTTTCTGAAAAAGCCTATATAGCCCTATGCACTTTCTACATTACTTTACTCTACTATTCAATGCTTGCTTTTCACAAATTTCCCTTATTATTTTATTAATTGAATTCAATTGTCAATACAAACGTGATGGTTTGTTATGAAGTAATGCTTGGTCTATGCTACTCATGCCCTTTGCCAGCATGCCAATAAACACCTTGCATTCACTTTTTTTTATCTGCACTAGCTATTCTCCATTGATGGCTTTTCATATGTACTCGAGAGCATGTGTTAATGTCATCTACATTTTACTGTGCATCATTCACCCTCTTTTCCGTTTCCTTCCTTACTGTATATCTCTTTAAATTTAATTTTCTTTCTCTTCCCTTCTTTCAGGATGGCCACCAAGAAAGGAAAGGAGAAAGCAACTTCCAAACCACCAGCAAGAAGAGGAACTAAAAGAGCATTAGTGGCAGAGCCTTCTTCAACTGCCGTCAAGCCCTCAACAAAAAGAGTTAAGAGGATAATAAAGGTTGACGAAAAGGAGAGGGCCTTTCCAGCAAAGGACGCTGCACGATTTTCCAATCGCTACTGTGAGCAGATGTTCCCTATCCTGGCAGAAAGGAACTATAACAATGAATACCTTCTTATCCTCCCGTCCAATATTGCCACCTTTGTTGAGCCGCAAATTGAGTGAAGACAATGGGGTTTCCTACGGAGACAACCAAGGCAGGCCAATCTTTCTTGGGTAGTTGAGTTCTACTCCAACTTCTACATACCGACCCTGCAATCTGTTTATGTCCGGCAGAAGCAAGTACCCATTACAGAAGAGGCCATCCAGCAAGCTCTGAGTCTTCCCCCTTTTCCAGCAAGAATGGACGCTTTTCAAGAAGCCACCCTTCAGCTCCAGAGATACCAATTTGACTGGGACTCCGTTCTCGGAGTCATTGCATTACCTGGCAGCCGTTGGATCTACGGATACCACCACACCCGAGATACCAATTCAACTGGGACTCCGTTCTCGGAGTCATCGCATTACCTGGCAGCCATTGGATCTATGGATACCACCGTACCCACCCTAAGGGAATCTTGGCTTCAGCACTTACCTTGGAGGCTCGCGTATGGGCGCAGATCATGTCCCATTACGTCTTTCCGAGCACTCATGAGTCCTCCTTCACTGCGGACATGGCTGTTCTACTATGGTGCATCCTTTCAGACCAACCTCTGAATCTCGCAAGACATATCCGGAATGCTATGGAACACGTACAAATTGTGGGCAACTTACCTTTCCCCACCTTGGTCTCAGATCTTGTCTCAGCAGCCGGAGTCTCCTACAGAGCTGGGGACACCAAAGCCATGCTTCTACGGGATGATCAGTATGTCCCTAACGGGAAATACCTCAGACTCTCAGTAGCCACTACAAGCCTTCTTACTGCTCCAGTTGAAGATAATCCTTCTTCAACACCACAAGCATCTACAACTGAGAAATTGCTCCAGCAGATAATCGAACGGTTGGATCGGCAAGAACAGAAAGCAAAGATGAGAGAGCGCCGTAACGAGCGCCGATTCAAACACCTCAAGGAGCTACTCAAGGGACACTTCAGAGACTCAGACACCCCGGACTCCACTTCTTTTACCAGCACAGGGAGCCATGACGGTCCCGACTGTGGAGATACTGCTACCAGCCCATCCCTGTTCCTGACAGATGGCACCGAGGACGGTGCAAAGCTTTAAGTGTGGGGAGGTCGGTCAGTACCTGACTTCCGGAGGTAATTTCTCTTCTCTACCACCAATAATTAGGATATTTTAGTTAGATTTTCTTTCCTTTATAGAATAGAATAAATTGCATAGGTTAGGATAGTTGCATGCATGTTCTACTTGATTGAAAAGACAATAAGTTTCTTTTAAAAATCTATCTTTGCAACAAAATTTCACTAATTTTTCAAATATTCTTATGATAAATTTGCTTGAGTTGTATTTGGAACATGATATTTGAGTTAAAGAACACACAACCTGTGAAAGATTTGAGCCTTTATGAATGGTTACATTATTTAACCATAATTATTTTGTTCTTGTGTGTTTACTTCTCTATGATTGTAACCTATATTTTGTTTTATCTTATATGTCCAATAGTTATTATATTTGCATGCTTGCACATGATTAAGGCCATTATTTGTTTAAACTCACTCATCCAAATTAAGCCTACCCTTTTCAATTACCTTTGTTGACCACTTTGAGCCTTTAATTCCCATTTGTTCGATATTTTACCACATTACTAACCTTAAGCCGAAAAACAATTGTATATCCCAAATTGAATCTTTGGTTAGCTTAAGATAGAATTGTGTGTGCTAGTTAAGTATGGGAAATTGTGGGAACAAAAGTTGTTAAAGGAATGTGTCATAAAAATTTAAGGGGAATTTGGATACCTACTCATGTGAAACTACAAGGATTAAAAATCTATGTGCATTGACAAGCTTTATATAAAAAAAAATTCAAAATCAATAAATAAGGGGATAAAATTACCCCAATGTTGAATTCAGAATTCGAAGATCAATGCACATATGATAGAACCAAAAATATAAGTTGATACATGAGTATGGATTGAAAAAGGGAATTCTGGGTAGCTTGGTATGAACTTTAAAGATGACATCACGTGTGTACAAGTTATGTTAGAGCTTGGGTTAATTAAAGATTCAATTTATTAGCTCACTTGACCAAATATACACCCCTACCTATACCTTAGCCCCATTACAACCTTGGAAAGACCTCATGATGTTTGCATTGGTGTATTAACTATTGTTGATTGGTTAGGAGAAGAACAAAAGTTAGAAAGCATGATTAGAGAAGGATAGAGTGATCACCCTATACACTAGAGATCAAAGCGCACATACATTATCAGTGAGGGTTCAATGCTTGAGTTTTCATGTTCCTTGCTTTCACGAGCTATCTTCTTGCACTTTATCTGTTTTATTGTGTAATGATAAAATTAGTGGAATTTGATTTGTAATTGTTTTGAAGAGCCTATTTACTTTTGATCAAGTGGACAAGAATCATATAGTTGCATTTATTTATATATATATATAGGTTTGCATTGCATTTCATGAGTTTCTACATGTTCATACTTATTTCCTTATCTCCTTCAATTAAGCATGAGGACATGCTAATGTTAAGTGTGGGGAGGTTGATAAACCACTATTTTATGATTTATATTGTGTTTAATTGTGTGGTTTTATCATGATCCTTACCCACTTATTCATTACATTAGCAAGCATTTAGATCTCCTTCCTGAATTTATTACATGTTTGAAAACTGCTTCCTAGAGACTTTAATTATTTATTTTTAATTCTCCTTTATTCCATTCGATACCGTGATCTGTGTGTTGAGTGTTTCAGACCTTACAGGGCATAAATGAGTTGGAGATTGGAAAGGAAGCTAGCAAAAATGGAAGGAACACAAGAGTTTGAGGAGATAACCAGCGAGAAGTGATGCGGTCACATGGCTCACACGACCGCGCGAAGGAGAGCAAATCGCAATGACGCGGCCGCATGGCTCACGCGGCCGCGCGGATCGGAAAGCCCAAGCAACGCTGTAGCATGGACGACGCGAATGCGTGGAGAGAAAAAACGCGAATGACGCGTCTGCATGGATGACGCGATCGCGTGACATGTGCGATCTGCATAACCTGCAGAATTCGTTGGGGGCGATTTTGGACCCTGTTTCGGCCCAGTTTTCGGCCCGGAACAGAAGACTAGAGTCAGAGAACATGCAGAAACAAATAACACATTCATTCAGAGATAGTTGGAGATCTAGTTTTACTCTCTTAGGTTTTTCTCTCTAGGTTTTTAGAATTTTAATTTTCAATTGGTCTTAGCATTGAAACATTGAGAAGAGTTACTCCCTCATCAAGACTTCGTCATTCTAGTTCATTTTCTCAACTTGGTTTTATTCTTCCATGTTCCTTGTTTTGTTCAATTTTGTTATTTGAATACTTTTATGATTAATTAATGCATGGATTATTTCTTTTTAATTCAATTTCAATTCCAATAATCATGTCTTCTTTTAATTCCCTTTCATATGCTATGAATTTATTATTTACAATGTGTGAGTAGTTTCTTTACTTGATGGGGAGTTGATTAAAAAGGAACTCTTGAGTTGGAAGGATTGAAAGAAAATTTGTAATTAGTTTAATTGTTGGATTGTTATCCTGTCACCAACGCCAATCCCTTTGAACTAAGTGGGTTGCAACTTGTGAACAGATCTAGCATCCCAACTTGTTTGACTTTCCCTTACATAGTAAAGGATAACCAAACAGAGCAACCATTAATTATAAATCAATCTTAAAATTATTCCATCCATAATAGAGATTCCAACTAATCAACTCCCAATCAAGGCTTTTATTCATATCATTTAAATTTTCTCAATTTACGTTCCAATTTACTTAGCTCAACTTCTTGGAACATCTGATTAATAAGATAGCACACTTTTCTACAACTCGTTGGGAGATGACCTGGGACTTTAAACTCCCAGTAATTTTTAATTGAAATTCTCTGTGACATACTTTTAAATTGATAGGCAGATTTTTGGTGAGTTAAGAACTATACTTGCAACGCGACCATTTTAACAATTTTTAATTCACTAGCTTCTGCTTCTCATCAAAGCACCTTAAGTTGGTGATCCGTTTCTAAAAGTGCATATTGGCATGGGCCTATGAAGCTCAATGAAGATATTGTTACCCATTCAACTTGCCTTGGGTTGGAGTCACTCTCTTGGACTCTTGTATGAATGCTTCGACTTCTTGGGTGATCACCTCTTCCTCACCACTCTTTTCTAGCTCTTCACTACCTCTTTCAAACTCAAAAGTGGAAGGCTCCTCAAGACCATTGAGGGGATTGACCATGGTGGACAAAAAATCATTGATGATGCAATCCACTTCTTGACCAAAGTCCCGCAATTCTCCATTCACCTCTTCTGTTTCACAAGTTCTACCTTCCTCTTCTTGTTGCAATTCTTGTCTTAACTCTTCTACCTTCCATTGAGGCTCCATGTTCTCCTCCTCCCTACACTCCTTACTTGATCCTCCAGCTTCTTCAAGGGGGATGTCTTGATTGCTTGAGTGTAACATGGTCAAGCGGTTCACCGCTTCGGCTATGATGGCCGTAAACTCCCCTTGATTCCTTCGGAACCCTTCTTGCTCTCGGAAGAATGCTTGAAGGTCTTGTTGTTCTTGGGGCAAGGATTGGAATACATCACATTGAGGTGGAAGATAAGGTTCAAAAGTTGAGAGGAAGGTTGTATATGTGGGAGGTGCGTCATGTGGGTGGGGATATTGAGGTGGTGTATAAGGGTGTGGTGGTTCATATGGTTGGTAACAAGGTGTATAAACATTTTGATCCCAAGGAGGGGTATGGTGTGGTGCTTGAAGGTTTGGTAGTTGAGGGTTGTGTAGGGGGTACATTTCATATCTTTAGCTTTGGTATGCACATTGGAGACGGTTTGGCTCATTGTAACATGGGAGAGGTGGTTGCCATTAGTGTTGCTGGATTTGGTATTCACATAGGGGAGGGGTTGGCTCGCTGTAGTATGAGGAAGGTGTTTGCCATAAGTGTTGCTCATACACAATTGGTTCCTCCCTTACTTGATTCTACCACTCCATGAAGCAACTTCAATTTGAATTCATCATACCCTACAAAATACTTACAACCAAGCTCCAAGCAACAAGGGTGATAAGCATAGAGAAAGTAGGAAATAAAAATAAAAGACATTAACAAACAAGAAAGACAAACACCTAAGTATAAACAAAAATAACCGAACAACCAAAAAGTAAATTATTCACATATTCACATATTTACGACAACCAAAAGTTAGCACTCAATTGCGTCCCCAGCAACGGCGCCAAATTTGGTAATGCGAATTCTTGTCTGGATCGGAATTAATCAAAACAAGAATCAATTCGTTGGTAGCATAGTCCAAACCAACAATGAATTCTCAATATCAAATAATAAATTCAATACAAAGTAACCGAGATCAAGAGTACTTCAACTTCGGGTCGTTCTCCCTAGGACGCAATTGAAAGTGTTTCTCTTTCGGTTGTAGAGGCAAAAAGGGGGGTTTTCAAGCAAGAAATGAAAGATTAAAAGAACTAAACAATAAAAGAACTAAGAGATGATCAAAATTAGAAATTAATGCAAGCAAGGGTAAATAGGATCAAAGCTAGTGAAAATGCTATAAATGCAATAAAGGAGCCTTGACTTGGGAATGAGAGTCCAAGGAATCCTATCATCGCCATAACCACAACTATGGTAATTATAATGAGTTAATCTCGCCTAGTCAACCCCAACCATCAAGGAGTAAGTCAGGAAAGCATAATTGACCTTAATCCATAAGTCCTAACCAACTTACCAAACTAGTTGATAAAAGGCTAGCGTCAATGGAAATAGGAGTCAACTAACCACCCAAGAATTACCACTAAATGTTGGACATTATGACTCTAGTATTCTAGGAACTCAAACCACAAGCCAAGGTGGGAAAATCTACTCAAAATCTAAGGTTGGCATTTTCCCAAACACCTTGTGTGCATAAAAGTAAAACATAGAAAATTGCATGGAAAAATAACAAACTATAACCAACTATCAACAAGACCAAACATAAACAAGTAATCAAACATAAAGGAAGCATGAAACATAAAATTCATCAATCAAGACTTCAAGAAACTCAAAATTGCAATTATAAACAAAGTAACTTAAACCAAGGCAATTGAAAGTAAATGTGCTATAATTAAAGAGGAAATTGAGAGTACTTACAATTAAAGAAGCAAAATCCAAAAGAAAAGCTTGCTATAAAATGCTACATGAAAACCCTAAGAGAGCAATGCTACACTACTCCTACTCCTACTCCTAATTATTCCCTAAAACTATCTAAGAGAGCCCTCTTTGATATGTGTTAAATCCCCCATATATAGCACTCCAAATTCAGCTCCAAGCCTCCAAAATTTGGGCCAAAAGCCCTCAGAAAATGCACAGCATGCGTTTCATTAACAAAATCACGTGCAGAGACCTGTGCGGACGTATAGACATGTGTGTCCGCACACTCGGCTGAAAGTTGACCTGTGCGTATGCACACACGGAAATTCTCGCTTGTGCGCACGCACGCAGGGCTGTGCACATGCACACTTCGTTGTATGTGCTTTTCCTTGTTTTCTTCATGTTTTCTCCCTTGTACATGCTTTCTTCCACTTTTGGCTATCCATTCTTGCCTCCAAGGCTTGAAAAAACTCAGCAAATATGTTATAGCAGCGAATGGAATAAAAGTAGAATTAAATTTCTCATTTCAAGCACAAAATTGCATGTTTTCATATTTAAGTCTAAATTAGGGATCAAACACAAAAGTATGCTATTTTGGTGCTTAAGTGTGAGTTCATGTGCTAGAATCCATCCAAATTGAATCAAAATATACCATCAAATATGGACCCATCACAGGGTCGATCCCACGAGGATTATGGTTTGAAGCAAGCTATGGTTATCCTGTAGATCTTAGTCAGGCGGATAGAAGAGTTGTTGGATTTGTGAGATCTAAACATGGTTGACCTGTTTATAATGATAAAAAGATGGTTAAGGCTTGGAGATGCTTTGTCCTTCTGGATTAACTCTGGTATTACGGTCTTCTTCAATTGTGAATAATTTCTTCTATGGCAGGCTATATGTGATTGACGCTGGTTTGAGTAACTGCCAATACTCCTCCATATCTGAACCCCAGGGTTAGTTTGGATCCATTCTGATTGAGGGTGAAGCTCCTGCAGTCCATTCTCCTTAATGATCCTACTTAAAATGCCACAGATAAGGTCAAATCTTCTGGATCAAAGAATGCTGCGCCTTTGGGTTCTAGCCTCTACCACAGAGACCCTGATCTCCCTATACCTCGGCTGAACTGGTGTCTCGAGAAGTCCCCAACAAAGTCATGGATTAGCCGTCTAAGAGATGTATAATAAAGCTGGTGGTTCAATGCTTTCTAGTCACGTATTCACACGAACCCAAGAAGAACATGGGTGGTTGTCAGGCACGCGGTCTTAGTATGAAGAACGGAGAGGATTGTCAAGGGTCATTCAATTCATCAAATTAAAGAAAAAAGATACATCTTAGAATTCAATCAAACACAGATTGAAGAGAAAGAGTAATAGTTTTATTAATTCATAGAACTCAGCAGAGCTCCTCCCCTCAACCTAGGAGGTTTAGAATCTCATACTGATAGAGAATACAATGATAAGCACAAATATGTCATAAAAGTTTGTATGATTATGTAAAATATCCCTTAAATACAAAACTAATGACTAATGATTAAATAAGAAAGGGTAAAATAGTCCTTTAGAGATAAAATTCACTTCCGGGGCCCACTTCGTGAGTGTTTGGGCTGAGATTTGATGAAATCCACGTGCTATGTGTAACGGCCTAGCCTTTAGCCCCAAGAAACGACACTTTTTTGGGATCACAGGTAATTTTTATGGAATTTTTAGGAATTTCAGTGCATATAAGCACCTCCACTGCACAAGTGCTATGTCATCAAGCTGCTGAGTCAGCAGTTTGACTGCACCAGACACCTCTCCTGATCTAAGCAGGCACGTCGTGAAAAGTTGCGTTTTTGAGCCACTTTGTGTCCGAATTTCAAAATTCTGATTTCTGTGGTTAGTCTCTATGTGACGAGCCGGTCTCGAATTTCAAGAGAAAAATTATGTTAATATAATAACTGAGCTATAAATCTACCGGTAATGGATAATACCGGCATTCTTAGATGAACTTAGCAATGCTAATGCTTCATCATATATCTTTTATTCTCATGATTATCATGTTACTAGTATCATTTATACTATTAACGCTCATGCTTATCCTTTAGTAGTGTAATCTGATGTATCTAGTTTTTGTAATTATCTTCAGAATGATATTTTATTATTAAACTCTGATGAGTAACACCCTGTGACACGTAGCTCTCCCAGAATTAGCCACCACATGTTTTCTTTCTTGTTGTCCAAGAAAGGGTTTCTTAAGGGAAAAGTAAGAAATACTTGTGTTCTAATACATTTAGCTTCAGTAATTATCCTTTCTTGAGATATTTTTACACCAAACTTTAGGATAATGCTTATCCTAACCCCACGGGTCCTTAGACTCATCATTACCATCACCTTTTCTTCCATGGCAAGCCAAAATTCGAAAATTTCATGAGAGGAAAATGGAAGAACTTCCATGAAAGCTTCAAGCTATTTTCTCCGTTATTTCTCAAACTAAAACCCCTATAAAAAAATCTAATTCAACCAAAGTGTTCACCTCTTCCTCCTCTTTAATTCTATGTCAATTTTCAAGGTGTAAATCAAAGTATGATGGCTGCTCCTCCTCTTTGAAGTTTCAGCCATGGTGGAAACTCAAGCTGATGATGTTTTTTTCATGTTTTCTCTTAGAATCTCTTGTTCAATCACTATAGACTCTAAGAAAACGTGATTTTTATCTGCCTTAAGGTGAGGAAAACCTTCTTTTCATCATCATGAAGCTTCAGCCTTCATGGTTCATATAGTTCTAAAGTTGTTTTTGATGTTAAATCAGGCATATAAGTGCTTTTTGAAGCTTGTTGTTGGTTCAATTCTTGGCAGCTGCAAAGGAGGTAAGGTTTGGTAAATTAATCAATGATTAGTTGTGTTCTTGAAGTGCTAAATCAGTTCTTGTTGCTTAAGGCTTGATTTTGAGTGTTTGTGTGATGGTTTGATCATGAGATCTTGTTGTTTATTGCTTGAAAATCAAGTTTTTCATGGTTATGAGGTTGCTATTCTTGCTGCTGGAAAATGTGGCTTTCTAGCCATGAAATTCAAGATATTTGATGTGTTTTTGATGTGTATTTTATGGTTGAAACATTGCTCTTTGGTTTGGTAAAAATCAGGCAAAAATTGGTTACCAAAATGATTGAAAAACTAGCTAGCTGAAAATCAAGTGAAAATCTGATGAACTTTTGGAAAATGTTTTTGGTTTTTGGAAGGATTAGAAATGTTTGGTTTTGGAAGATTTTGGGGTCAAAATATAATTCTGAAAAAATGTGGGGTTGAAAGTTAATTAATGAAAAGTTGAGGGGCCAAAGTGCAAATATTAAAAGTTAAAGGGGTTAAAATGCAAAAAGTTTAGGGGTTAAAATATAATTTTTGAAAGTTGAGTAAAATATTATTTAAATATTAAAATATTAAAATATTATTTTATTATTAATATTATTTTGTTAATAATATTATTTTATTATTAATAATAAAAAATTTATAAAAAGATAATTTTTCCTAAAAGTCTCAAGAAGGCAGTTTTAAGTCCAGAATTCCTTAATTCTCTTTATTAAACACCTAAGTAAAGGTATAAGAGAAGGTATTGAGGTATGTAAGGTAATGAAAAAGAATTCAAAAACTTTCATACATGTTAGAAAGAAAAGGAATTAAAAGCTATATAGCAGTGTGCTTGACCTTACAGAGTAGGCAGAGAATTGTGAAATGAGCTCACTGTAATGTTGTGATGCTTGATTTATGATTGTGGAAAGATGATGAAGATGATTTCTAAGTGATGGAAAGTATATGTGAAATATGAGCCTTCGGGTGATGCTTGTGAATATTGTGCAGGGAAGCCCATATTGTGCTATTGCTTCCCAGACAAGTTGCGGTAGAGAAGTACCAGCTCTGCAAGCCAAATGCTTGGTAGAGGCCTGACTCGCATACTTGTGGTATATTGAGATTTGAGCAAATATCTGCCCTACAAGTCGAGAGTACTTGGTAGAGGGTATGCGGTACTTAATCTGGGATTAAGTTCTGGGAAGGCCTTATCTGACTTAGAGGGTCAGATTGCGTCGGGTGCGGGTCAAAACCGACAAATGAGCTCATTACCTGCAGTAGGACCAGACATGCATCATACTTGTTTGTGAATATTGTAATTGGTTTGCCTATGTGAATAATTCTGTTTAACTGCTAACTGCTATACTTGGCGTAATTGCTCTTGATTATGTTTGAACCTCATTACTTGTGTTTGTAACTAATTGTTTGGATTGTGATGATTGGATGTTGATTGAGTTGTTTGGGCCTAAGGCCATGGCTGGTTTGTTTGAGGTCTAGCTTTGTATAAAGTATCTGACTGGTTCAGCATAGACTTAATGAACCTATGCTTGGAACAAGATGATCATTTATACCACGTAGGTAACTTCTTTTATGTTTATGGTCTAGTAAAGTATGAAAAATCAAGCTCTTACAGCATAGACTTAATTGAACCTATGCTTGGGACAAGTTGGTTATTCATACCATTAGGAAACTTTTAAGATTCTTATATCTGAAAAAGGAGTTTGGATTTTTGGTTAATTAACTGATTTCTTTTAAAAAGGTTTTGAATTTTTGATTGTTAAACCATCCATTTTCAAAGGATTTAGAAACTTTCAAACGGACATTATAAATGGACTTAACTATAAACCCCGACCTTACTAAGAACTCCCTAGTTCTTACCCTTTACACCTCTTCAGATGGACACGGGAGTCCTGCCCTACGAGATTAATCATCTGTGCATCCACGACGACCCAGTGCACGGCTGCGAGTATTACATATGTTGTATGGCACCTCGTGTTCCTAATTATGTAGTACATGGTAGACCTTTTCAGCGTCCAATTACTACACCATTCTTCGATCCTGATATACCCTCCACTTTCCTCTTTCCTGGATGCAACCGGAGGAGGACCCCGAGATCATAGATATCTCTTCTGGCAGTGATAATCCAGATGAGGTACTAGCGAGCAAGCATCATCACCTGCCCAATGGTTTTCTATGAGGGGCTTTTGGATCAGAGATGAGGAGACTTTTTGAGGAGTCCATTCTAACTCTAGTACATTAGAGTGTTTCCCTCGCTTTTGCTAGCATGCTCAGAGGGAAATAGGCATGTCATAGAGTTAGGCTAGCCTGGATGTAGCTTAGGGGCTTCTAGACAGGCCCGGCCCCGGAACGTCTTATGTACATATATGTATATATTATACGAGTCACTAACTGAGAGATGTATTTTAATCCTACTGTTGTTTAACTGAGCTACTCTTGTATCATGATGTGTATCATAATGTGATGTTTTATATATTGCCTTCTACTATTCTATGATTGCATATGCTTATGTTTTTGATGGGTGAAAAATCGTTGGTAAAGAATTCACAAAAATAAGTGCGTTGTAAGTATAGATCTAAACCGACAATTAAACTCCAATCAAATTTAATTTGTTTGTCACTTAAGAAAACCCAATCAAATTAACCGAAGTATTAAACCTCGAGTCGTCTCTCAAGGAATTGCAGGGAGGTATGTTACTATTGGTTATGAGATAGTATTTTTTTGGGTTTTGAGTTTAATAAGCAAGGAATGTAAATAAAAGGTAAATAAACTAACAAATAAGAAAGGTCCTAGCAAGGATTGATAATCGGAATTCCTATCCTCATTATCAATGTCAAGTATGATGGTAATTCCCTTTTGCTTTCACTTAGTTAACCTCTAACAATGAAGGAAAGTCAAGTGAGTAAAGTTAACTTAAGTTCACAAGTCCTAATCAAAGACTAGATTTAGTGAACCTTAAGCCAACTAGAAAGTCTCAATCACCATTCAACAAGAGACCTTGACAACTCAAGAGTCTCCAAATTATTCAATCCAAGCTAAGAACATAAAAAGCTAACTTAAAACCCACCCAAGCATTTTATCAAACACTTGGTGGGCGCAAAATAAAAGCACAGAAAAACAATAGAGAATGTAAAATCTAAAACCAACAATTGCAAGCTTCAATGATAACAAATAATAGAAGAAGCAATAAACATGAAATACCTCAAATTGCATAAAAAGGAAAATCAAATCTAACATGAGAATTCATAAACTAAAATAGCAACATAAAGTAATCAATAAGGGGAATAAATAAACTAGAATGCTAGAACAATTAAAAGTATAAGAGAAACTAAATTGAAATAAGATAGAATTCATAAATTGAAAAGGAATAAACTAAGAATACTAAAACCTAGAGAGAGGAGAGAGCCTCTCTCTCTAGAAAAACTACGTCTAAAACCTAAAATTATGTGAATCAATGTTCTCTGAATGTTCCCCCCACTCTGCAGCATCTATTATATGTTTTTGGGCTTCAAACTAGGCCAAAAGAAGCCCAGAAATCGCCCCCAGTGTCTTCTGCGTAATGCAGCATGTGACGCTCTGTCGCGTACGCATTGCTGCGCAATTTTCTAGTAACGCGTACGCGTCGCTTGTCTGCTGCACCAATCACGCATACACGTCATACCACGCATGCGTGTCGCCTAAATCAAAAGTAACTATTGCAAATTGCATATCATTTCGAAGCCCCTGATGTTAGCTTTCCAACGCAAGTGGAACCGCCTCATTCGGACCTATGTAGCTCAAGTTATGATCAATTTAGTACGAAGAGGTCAAGATTGACAGCTTAGCAATTCCTTTAATTTCTTGTATTCCTTCCACTTTTGCATGCTTTCTTTCCATCCTCTAAGTCATTCCTGCCCTATAAACCCTGAAAACACTTAACAAGCATATCACGGCATCGAATGGTAATAAGAGAGGATTAAACATAGCAAATTTAAGGCGAAAGAACCATATTTTCCATCATAATACAAAATCAGGAAGGAAAATGTAAAACATGCTAATTATATAGATAAGTGTGAGAATAATGGGTAAAATCTACTAAATTAAGTACAAGACAAACCCTAAAAATAGTGTTTATCAGTTTTCTTATATATTATATGCATGCAACCCTAAACTACTATGTTTGTTTTTTAAAAAAATTTACTCGAAAACTCGCGAGGTGTTAACAATGAACAGGCTTATATTTATTTAATATTAATTAAGTTAGGGAAACAAGATAACGTTCAACTTCTAGTATGATCATGACTTGCTGAAAGTTGGGTCATTACAATTTGGTATCAGAGCGGTCCTTTCTGTTAGAGCCTGGGGAATGGATTGGATCATGCTTTATTGCATGCTCTGTTGTGTGTCTCATGCTTATAGGATATCGATGTGATATGTGTTTCGTGATTGTCTTTATGCCTTCATTCTGAGAATGTTCACACCCAACTTGAGGTATTGAGACTAATCACCTTGGTATCAATTGTTTGGTATGAATAAGATTAGGATGAGTTCACAGAGACGTAGCGCTCAGGGAGAGACTACCGCTAATAATCCGTCGTAAAATGATGATAACTTGTTCGCTACGATTCATGCCATGGCTGAGACTATACGTGAAATGGCGACTGCTACTACTCGAGTAGTTAGCCGTTTGAGGAAGCGTAATGGTGAGCGCAACAGTGATTGTAACCTTGAAAATAGTGTGAATGGAGGAAGAATGAGACAGTATATGGGTAAGAGACCTCAGCAGACACAGATGTGACCAATGTGTAGGCAATATGGGAAGGAGCATGGAAGCATACCTTATCAGCCTGGAGGCATTATTTGTTTTTCTTTTGGTTAGCCTAGACACATGGCCAAGGATTGTTCGAGGAAGCTAGCATAAGGGATAAATAGGCCGTGACAATAAGGACATATGTTTGCTATGTCTGTTGATGAAGCTATGAAATCAGACTCCCTAATCCAAGGTCAGTGTTATGTCAAATCTCGACTCTTAACTGTACTGTATGACTCTGGTGCATCGTATTCTTTTATTTCTGTGACTGTTGCACATGAGTTAGGATTAGATTTTACTGTGTTAAATTATGATCTGATTGTCCTTACACCTACATTTCATAATGCCTTTACTAGACGAGTGTGTCAACAGGTACCTTTTGTTATTGAAGCTAGGACTTTCAAACATGACTTGGTTGGCTTGCCTTTATGTGCTTTAGATATTATCTTAGGTCTAGATTAGTTGTCTAAGCATCATGTTTTCCTTGATTGTTTTAAATGAACTGCTATATTCCCAACATTTGGCATGCATATTGAGTGAGTTGAGTCTTGTATCTTCTATTCGAATTCCCTAAGAGTTACCTTTAGTAGTAGTGAGTTAGAGGGTTATGTTCTATTATCTGCTTGCTCAGAGAGTAGTAAACAAGACTTGGAAAAAATCCCAGAGGTGAAGGAGTTTCCTGATGTTTTCTCGGATGACATACTTGAGTTTCCACACCAGAGAGAGATAGAGTTTAGTATTGACTTGGTGCCTGGAACTGGACCAATTTCTATGGCACCGTATCAGATGTCATCATTGGAACTGGCAAAGTTGAAGAAGCAATTAAATGAGTTATTGAGAATGAAGTTTATTCGTCCTAGTGTATCACTGTGGGAAGCTCATGTGTAACTGGTAAAGAAGAAAGATGGTGGGATGAGATTGTGTGCAGATTCTCGTCAACTAAAAATATTACAATCAAGAATGAGTATCCACTACTGAGGATAGATGATCTAATGCACCAGCTGAGAGGTGCAACAGTATTCTCTAAGATTGATTTGCGGTCGGGTTACCATCAAATTCGAGTAAAGAACTCAGATATAGCTAAGAATATCTTCTGAACTAGATACTAAGAACACGGAAGCTGTATGTGAAACTGTCAAAGTCTAGGTTTTGTGCGACAGAAGTGGCATTCATGGGATATGTGATCACACGAGACGGTATAACAGTAGATCCTTCAAAGATCGAGATAGTGGTACAATGGAAATAACCCATGATAGTTACGGAGATTCATAGTTTCTTGGGGTTAGCAGGATATTATCTGTGGTTTATTGAAGGTTTTTCACAGATAGGTTTACCCTTAACTCACCTCACAAGGAAGGAAGTTCTGTTTGAATGGACAAAAGGGTATGAAGAAAGTTTTGAAACTTTAAAGGAAAAGTGGACAACTGCGTCAGTTTTGGTGTTTCCAGACACATAGGAACCTTTTGAGGTGTAATAAGATGCTTCTTTTAAGAGATTTGGATGTGTATTGATGCAGCATTGAAATATAGTGGCATATACTTTAAGACAGCTGAGACCTCATGAAAGGAATTATCTGACACATGATCTAGAATTAGTGGCAGTGGTTTTTGCACTCAAGATCTAGAGACACTATTTGCATAGAGCTCAGTTGAAAGTTTTCTCCGATCATAGGAGTCTGAAGTATATCTTTGATCAGAAAGACCTGAATATGAGATATAGACAATGGATAAATTCTTGAAAGATTATGACTTTAAGTTAAGTTACCATCTTGGAAAGGCGATGTAGATGTAGATCATTTAAGTAGGAAGAATCTGGGCATATCCTGGATGATTATCAAGGAAGAAGAAATAATCTTGGCCTTTGAAAGTTTAAAACTTGGAATAAGAGAAACAAAGTTGCATTTTAGTACAACATATCACCTACAGACTGATAATCAGATAGAACGAACGATTCGTACTTTGGAAGATATGTTGAGATCTTGTGTGAAAGATCAACAATGTAATTGGGACAAATATTTGCAATTAGTTGAGTGTATTTATAACAATAGCTTATCAACAATGTATCGAAATGGCACCATATGAAACCCTCTACGGGAGAAAGTGTCAGTCACCATTATGCTGATATGACAAGGAGGAAGGTAGAATTTTGGGGCCAAAATTAGTACAAGAGACTACTGAACAGATTAAGCACATTCGAGAGAAGATTCAAACTGCTCAAAGTCGACAGAAGAGCTATGCAGATATTAGGCATAGGCCCTTAGAGTTTAGTGACGATGACTATATTTTCTTAAGAGTGACACCTACAATTGGGATAGGTAGAGCTCTTAGAACTAAGAAATTGATTCCACGATACGTAGGTACTTTTCAAATTCTTAAAAGAGTAGACCCAGTAGCATACCAATAGCCCTCCCTTCTTATTTGTCAAACATTCACGATGTTTTTCCTGTTACACAACTCAAGAAATATAATCCCTACAAAAGCCACACTTTACAACCAGAGATAGTACAGCTACGAGCCGACTTGACATATCAAACTTTACCAGCTAGGATTGTGGAATGAAGTGACAAACAGCTGAAAGGGAAGACGGTACCATTGGTTAAGGTGGTGTGGAGACAAACTAGGATTGAAGAGTACAAATGGGAACTAGAAGACAAGATGAGGAAAGATTATCCGTTTCCCTTTAGAGGTAATTGAAATTTTGAGGACAAAATTTTCTTTTAGGAGGGTAGAATGTAACGGCCTAGCCTTTAGCCCCGAAGAAACGATGCCTTTTCGGGATCAAATGGAAGTTTTATGAAATTTTTAGGAATTTCAGTGCATATAAGCACCTCCACTGCACAGATGCTATGTCATCAAGTTGCAAAGTCAGCAGCTTGACTGCACCAAACACCTCTCATGATCTAAGCAGGCACGTTGCGAAAAGTTGAGGTTTTGAGCCACTTCGAGTCCGAATTTCAAAATTCTAATTTTCGTGGTTAGCCTCTATGTGATGAGCCGGTTTTGAATTTCAAGAGAAAAATTATATTAATATAATATTTATATATTATTATTTTATTCAGAATATTATATTATTATTTTTTCTACTGTGGTTATTCTTGATCTATGTTTAGTAATATAATAACTGAGCTATAAATCTACTGGTAATGGATAATACCGGTATTCTTAGATGAACTTAGCAATGCTAATGATTCATCATATATCTTTTATTCTCATGATTATCATGTTACTAGTATCATTTATACTATTAACGCTCATGCTTATCCTTTAGTAGTTTAATCTGATGTATCTAGTTTTAGTAATTATCCTCAGAATGATATTTTATTATTAAACTCTGATGAGTCAGCACCTTGTGACACGTGTCTCTCCCAGAGTTAGCCACCACATGTTTCCTTTCTTGCTCTCCAAGAAAAGGTTTCTTAAGGGAAAAGTAAGAAATACTTGTGTTCTAATATATCTAGCTTCAGTAATTATCTTTTCTTGAGATATTTTTACACCAAACTTTAAGATAATGCTGATCCTAACCCCACGGGTCCCTAGACTCATCATTACCATCACCTTTTCTTCCAAGGCAAGCCAAAATTCGAAAATTTCATTGGAGGAAAATGGAAGAACTTCCATGAAAGCTTCAAGCTTCTTTCTGTGTTCTTTCTCAAATAAAAACCCTTTTAAAAAATCTAATCCGACCAAAGTGTTCACCTCTTCCTCCTCTTTAATTCTATGTCAACTTTCAAGGTGTAAATCAAAGTATAATGGCTACTCCTTGATGAGGGAAAATCGATTCCACACAAACTAACCGGCAAGTGTACCAGGTCGCATCAAGTAGTAAAACTCACAAAAGTGAGGTCGATCCCACAAGGATTGATAGATTGAGCAATTTTAGTTGGGTGATGAATTCAGTTAAGCAAACAGTTGATGATTTGAGTGAAATTGATTGACAGAATATAAATTACTAGCAATCTAAACTGCAGAATGTAAATTAACTGAAGAGTAAATTGCAAGAAGCTTAAATGGCTAAAACTTAAAGTGCAAGAAATTAAAAAAGCTGAAACTTAAATTGTAAGAAAGGTAAATAACTGAATCTTAAAGTGAAAGAAATTTAAATTGCAGAATCTAAATAGCTAGGAAACTTAAATTGCATGAATAATAAAGGGATCTGGGTGCTGGGAATCAAAATAGAAATGAAAAATGTAATTGCATTGAAATCAGAAAACTCTAAGGTGAAGAAATTCAAAGAAAGTGATTCATCAGAGATTGGAGATACTGTAATCCTTCATGAATCAAATTTGTCTCATCTCCTTACTCAATCATTTGAGTAGATCTATGGTGGATTAAAATTGGTTGGATCCCAATTCTTTGGCAATCCAACCTCTCTAATCACAGTCAACATTGCCAATTCCTTGTTCTAATTGTCATGAGAAGAGGTTAAGTGTATATTTCTCATCCATAAGCCACACTAACTCTCATGATCTTAATTCCTCATGAATAGTGTTGATCAAGAGAGTAGTGAAGGATAGAGCTCCAATTCTAATGCAAGTGATTCCCCTTCTGAGGCTCTCACAAGCATTCACTGAATTAAACCCCCTTCCGGAGTGAATATTTCAAAATCAAAACAAAAGATACCCAATAGCTACACAATTGAATTGAGAAGAAGAAGAATTTCATTGATTCATTGGAATTATAATAGAGCTCCTCCCTCTAATAAATTTTGTGGTTTACTTAATCATAGCTCAAGTAAAAACCAGAAATCAGAAAGTTCAGAAAGAAATGCAGAGGAGGATACAAAAAGGGAAATTGCAAAAATTCAGATCTGTTACTAACTCTCTATTCTCCAATCTTCCTCCTCACTAGCCTTCTTCTATACCAAATTTTCTTCTATTTATAAACTTTCCAAATCGGTCCTCAAGTTCTTGGATTGGGCCTTATTGAAACAAGCAAGAATGGGTCTTAGTGATATTGAAGAGGGGCAATTGGCATTTCACGTTTTTTATCATGCAAGGGTGCTTAATTTTATTACTGCTGGTGTTCACGTTGGCCTCAATGTTTGTAAGAAAACGTTGAGTCAAACGTTGGCTTTGAGAGAGGCTTTCCAAGAGAATAAGCGTTGGTGCCAACATTTGACTCAACGTTGGAGCACCAACATTTTTCCACCCACGCGTGCGCGTCGGTTACGTGTATGTGTCAAAACGGCGTTTTGCGCGTATGCGTTGCTCACGCGTTGGTGTGTCTAGTGAAAATATGCATCCACACGTACGTGTGGCCCATGCGTACGCGTGGATTGCAAATTTTCCAAATTAAATTTTGGGTTGTTTGTCGCGGACATACGTTGGACCTCCAACGTTCGTACTGTCACTTGTACGCGTCGATGGTGAATTTTGCAATCCTACGCGTTCGCGCAGCTCATGCGTGTGCGTGCTTTACATATGAAGCGTACGCGTCACCCAAAATTTTCTAGCTCCAGCTTTTGAAAACCATTGAAGACGTTGGAGGTAACATTGGCTCACCAACGTTCCCTCCAACGCCAGCACCAGTAGAATTTTTCACTTCTTTTCCCCCACGTTTGAGGCAACATTGGATTACCAACGTTGCCGTCAATGTTGACACCCAATTTTCCTTTCCAAAAATGTTGCCTATCTCTTCTCTTCTAACTCTACATTGCTTTGCTTCTTCTTCTTCTTTCTTGCTTCTTTCTTCACCTAAAATCAATCAAACAATTGCATCAAAGTTGACTATAATAACAGGGTGTTTGCATCATTCATAACATCAAGCAAAATTAGCATAAAACCTTATGAGAAAGCACATAAACAACCATGTTTAATTGTCCTAGGAAATGCATGAAACTCCAATCTAATTACTTACTTATTGCTCAAGAAAATCAATAAAACCTAATGAAACAAGTGAAAAATGCTTGTGAAACTAGCATAAGATGACTTGTCATCACAACACCAAACTTAAATCTTGCTTGTCCCCAAGCAAGCACTAAAACATGAGAAAAAGGAATGAAGACAGTTAAGCATGCATGTCCTTATTAGCAGGTGATTGAATTTGGTTCATGGGATTTTATGCAGACAGAATGCAGCTCAATTATTATCAACTCCCAAATGTAAAATGTCCCTTTGTGTGTTAACTAGAGTTGCTGCTATAAGACCTTATTCTTCATTGATCCTTGTTAGATTTTCTTTTTTTCCTTTGCTTTAGAAACTTATTTTCCAATTGTAGCTCAGTGTCAAGTGTTGCAGTAGCTTTTTGGCTCCATTTTAAATCAACACCTCTTCACTACAGACACTTGGCTCATTTCTTCTTAAGAACATTGGTCCCCAGCACCTCTTTGGGTCACTAAATATCTTGTAACTGGGTTGCTCTTGATAATGGACTTTTGGTTGATAATCCCGGGTTAGTTAACCCAAGTTACTAAGTGTTGAAACACTCCTTAGAACCTATTCATCCAAGCAGATCCCAGTACAAAGACACCACAAGCATATGTCTTAAGGTCCAAGCTATTGGTGTCTAGCTTTTATTCTTTGTTTCTTTCATTTGTTTGCTGCCGATTCCTGGCTTTTCTTTCTTCCCTTTTTACTTTTTCTTCTCTTCTAAGGATACTTATTTATTGAAGGTTCATAGCAGCAACTAAGTCTATACATGAAAGAGATATTCTACCTTGTAGCTTTTATTATTGAGCTTACCAACTAATCAAGCAATTACCACCACTGATCCTTATTTTATTCCTACCACATTGAATAATTACTTTCTGGTTCAATCATTTTCTCTTATTGAATCAAAAGCAAAGGGACAAGACATATGATTCAAGTAGATGAAACTGATATAAACACTTATACTAGAACATTTATTTTGCAAATTAAGAAAAACAAAAGACGGAATGCAGACAAGGGTAAACTAATTAGAAAGGGGGTACAATTAGACTTCCAACTAAAGCATTTTAAGGCATAAACAGTTAAGTAACGATTCAACCTTTTGGCATCTTCTTGCTTAGTCCTTCATCATCTTCCTTGGCTTTTATGCTTTTCTTGCTGATGATGTACAATCCTTCCAAAAAGTTGAATGATTTCATGCAATGATAGTTGAAGTTGCTTGTTTCCCAAGCACTTGAAAAATGGTTAACATGCATGAATGTTTGTAGGCTTTTGAACTTACTTTGGTGTGTGAACACCAAACTTAGTTCCTTGCCAATGTCTCTTATACAGGTTAATCAACCTTGTGCTTTTATTAAAAAAGGTAAACTACAAGCTAGAGAGCATACAATGGTTAAGTAGTTTCCCTAATTGTGTGGAGCCAGTGACTATTCTTGTAGAGGGTTGAAACGTGTTCTAAATGAAATTTTTGGTGGAACACCAAACTTAGCATCCAACATTCACCCTTAAATTAATTTGGTGTGCAACACCAAACATAGCTCCTTATAATACAAATAAACATACTTAACTCTTTTATTGAAATAGCTAGGAAAAGAAAACTACCTCCAGTTGGGTTGCCTCCCAACAAGCGCTTATTTATCGTCATTATCTTGACGTCCTTCATTCTTGTTCATCCCAGCTCTTGAATTCTCTCTATTTTGTTCCAAGATCCTCCTAGGTAATTCTTGGCTCTGTGACCATTTGCTGTGAATGTGTCCTTTGTAGCTTCATTCAGAAGTTCAAGGCTTCCATATGGAGAGACCTTGGTCACTAGATAAGGTTCAGTCCATTTAGACTTGAGTTTTCCTGGAAAAATCTTGAGCTTAGAGTTGTATAATAACATATGTTGCCCTGGCTCAAATGCTTTTCTTGTGATCTTCTTGTCATGCCATCTTTTAGCTCTTTCCTTGTATATCTTAGCATTCTCATAAGCTTCCAATCTGAATTCATCCAGCTCATTGAGTTGCAATAGCCTTTTCTCTCCTGCTGCTTGAGAGTCAAGGTTGAGGAGCTTAGTGGCCCAGAAAGCTTTATGTTTGAGCTCCATAGGAAGGTGACACGATTTTCCATAGATGAGCTGAAAGGGTGACTTTTCGATTGGAGTTTTGAATGCTGTTCTATACGCCCATAGAGCATCATCTAATTTTCTTGCCCAATTTTTTCTGGTGTTTCCAACTATCTTCTCCAAGATTCTCTTTAGCTCCATATTTGCCAGTTCAGCTTGGCCATTAGTCTGGAGGTGATAAGGTGTAGCGACCTTATGAATTACCCCATATTTGTGGAGCAATTTTTCCATTTGTCTGTTGCAAAAATGGCTGCCACCATCACAAATAAGACCTTTAGGCACCCAATATCTGGTGAAGATGTGTCATTTAAGAAATTGAAGGACAATTGGTGCATCACAGGTAGTTGTTGCTATGGCTTCTACCCACTTGGAAACATATTCCACTGCTACCAGAATGTATCTGAAGGAATAGGATGGAGGAAAAGGCCCCATGAAATTCATGCCCCAGAGATCAAACAATTCCAATTCCAAAATAAAGCTTTGAGGCATTTTATTCCTCTTCGTTAGTCCTCTAGAACTTTGACATTCATTACAATGGTGCACAAATTCTCTGGCATCTTTGAATATAGTTGGCCAATAAAATCTACTTTGAAGCACTTTAGCTGCTGTTCTTTCTGGCCCAAAGTGTCCACCATAAGCTGAACTATGACAGTGCCACAGTATGTCTCTCATCTCATTTTTAGGGATACACCTTCTAGTCATCCCATCCGGACATCTCTTGAACAAGAAGGGCTCATCCCATAAGAATTTCTTGGCTTCATTAAGCAGCTTCTTCACTTGTTGTCTGGTGAACTCTTGGGGAATCTTCCTTCCAACCTTGTAGTTTGCAATGTCAGCAAACCAAGGTGCTTGCTGGACTTGGAGAAGATGTTCATATGGGAACTTCTCATTTACTAGTTGTAGTGCATCCTGGTTGGCCTCTTGTGATAATCTTGGCAAATGGTCTGCCACTTGATTCTTGCTTCCTTTCCTATCTCTCAATTCAATGTCAAATTCTTGTAGCAATAGCACCCACCTGATAAGTCTTGGCTTGGCATCCTGTTTAGACATGAGGTACTTGAGAGCAGCATGATCAGTATATACTACAACTTTTAAACCAATCAAGTAATGTCTAAATTTGTCAAATGCATACACAATAGCCAAAAGCTCTTTCTTTGTGGTGGTATAATTCTTCTGTGCCTCATTCAACACTTTGCTTGCATAGTATATAACATGATGCAGCTTGTCTTTCTTTTGCCCCAATACAGCACCAATGGCAAAATCACTTGCATCACACATGAGTTCAAAAAGCAATTCCCAATCTGGGGGTGTAATGATTGGTTCTGTAGTGAGTTTATTTTTTAAAGTTTTAAAGGCATGCTTACAACTATCATCAAAGACAAAAAGATTGTCAACCACTAATAAGTTGCTTAGTGGTTTAGCTATCTTTGAAAAGTCTTTGATAAATCTCCTATAAAAACCAGCATGCCCAAGAAAACTTCTCACTACTTTTACATTGACTGGTATAGGAAGCTTTTTTATGATCTCTATTTTAGCTTTATCAACTTCTATACCTTTGCTTGATACCTTATGCCCAAGAACTATCCCTTCAGGAACCATGAAATGACATTTCTCCCAATTCAAGACCAGGTTAGTTTCTTGACATCTTTTCAAAACAAGAGTTAAATGATGCAAGCAAGTATCAAATGAATTGCCAAAGACAGAAAAATCATCCATGAAGACTTCTAAAAATATTTCTACCATATCAGAAAATATAGAAAGCATACACCTTTGAAAGGTAGCAGGGGCATTGCACAGCCCAAAGGGCATCCTTCTGTAGGTAAAGACTCCAAATGGACATGTGAAGGAGGTCTTCTCTTGATCCCTGGGGTCCACCACTATCTGATTGTACCAGAGTACCCATCCAAGAAGCAATAGTAGGCATGGCCAGCCAATCTTTCCAGCATCTGATCAATGAAGGGGAGAGGGACGTGATCTTTCCTTGTGGCATCATTCAGTCTTCTATAGTCAATGCACATTCTCCACCCTGTCACTGTCCTTGTGGGGATGATTTCATTCTTCTCATTAAAGATGACAGTTATGCCACCTTTCTTTGGCACCACTTGAACTGGGCTTACCCAAGAGCTGTCAGAGATTGGGTATATAATTCCAGCATTCCATAGCTTCATCACTTCTTTTTGAACCACTTTTCTCATGCTTGGGTTAAGCCTTATTTGGGGTTGTACCACAGGCCTTGAGTCCTCTTCTAGCAAGATTTTATGCATATAGATTGCAAGGCTTATACCCTTGATGTCATCAATTGTTCATCCTAAAGCTGTCTTGTGAGTCTTCAACACCTCAATTAGTTCGGCTTCATCTTGTGTGCTCAAGGATGAATTTATGATTATTAGAAGACTATATTCTCTACCAAGGTATGCATATTTGAGATGAGGAGGGAGGGGCTCCAACTCTTGCTTTGGAATCTCCTCCGTCTTGCCTTCAGAAGAGATTTCAATCACTTGTTCCTCTGAGACATCTTGTTCTGTTTCCATTTCCTCTTCTTGTTCCTCCTGACCGTTGGCTTCAAGTAGCTCTTCTTCCAATTCTTTTATCATTTCCACCATCATATGCTTTTCCTTCTCAAGTGGATATTACATGGCCTTAAAAACATTGATGATCATTTGCTCATTGTGCACTATGAGGGTCATCTCCCCTTTCTCCACATCAATGATAGCTCTTGCTGTTGCTAAGAAAGGTCTACCCAAGATAATTGAAGTGTGTCCTTCTTCTTCTATGTCTAAAATGACAAAATCGGCAGGGAAGATGAAGTCCCTGACCTTAACCAATAGGTTCTCCACAACCCCATTGGGTATTTTGAGTGATCTATCCGCCATTTGAAGTGACATTCTGGTGGGTTTGACTTCCTCTATTGTATGCTTTTTCATTAGTGAGAGAGGCATCAAATTAATGTTGGCACCTAAGTCACACAGAACTTTTTCCAAAGTCATATTGCCTATGGTGCATGATATGATGAAACTCCCAGGATCGTGGGAGAACTTTTTGAATCACTGCACTGCACTCTTGGGTCAAGACCACTGTCTCCTTCTTATTCCAGCTTTTCTTCTTGTTGCTTCTTGTTGATAAGCTCTTTGAGAAACTTAGCATATAAAGGCATCTGCTCCAATGCTTCAGCAAGTGGTAAGTTAATTTCCAGCTTCTTGGAAACCTCTAAAAACTTGGGAAATTGTTGGTCCTTGAGCTCTCTTTGTAACCTTTGAGGGTATAGCAGAGGAGGGGTATAAGGCTTCACCACCTTCCTCTGTTCTTGCGGTTACTCTTCCATGACTTGCTTTTCCTTCCTTGGAGCTTGTCGCTCTTCATTCTTCTTCTTGAGCTTGTCTTGTTCTTTCTCCTCAGTTGCCACTTCTTTCTTACTGTCAACCTTGCCATTATCCAATGTCTTTCCACTCCTGAGTTGAATTGCTTTGCACTCCTCTTTGGGATTTGGAATGGTATTGATGAGCGGATAATTTATACGCTTTTTGGCATTGTTTTTAGTATATTTTTAGTATATTTTAATTATTTTTTATTATATTTTTATTATTTTTTATTTAAAATTTACTTTTCTGGTCTTTACTATGAGTTTGTGTGTTTTTCTATGATTTCAGGTATTTTCTGGCTGAAATTGAGGGACCTGAGCAAAAATCAAATTCAGAGGCTAAACAAGGACTGCAGATGCTATTGGATTCTGACCTCCCTGCACTCAAAGTAAATTTTCTGGAGCTACAGAAGCCCAATTGGCGCGCTCTCAATTGAGTTGGAAAGTAGACATCCTGGGCTTTCCATCAATATATAATAGTCTATACTTTGCTCGAGATTTGATGGCCCAAACAGGCGTTCTAAGTCAGCTCAAGAATTCTGGCGTTTAACACTGGAACTGGCATAAAAACTGGAGTTAAACACCCAAACTGGCACAAAAGATGGCGTTTAACTCCAAGAAAGGTCTCTACACATGAAACCTTCAATGCTCAGCCCAAGCACACACCAAGTGGGCCCCGGAAGTGGATTTTTACACTAAACACCCTAGCTTACTCATTTTCTGTAACCCTAGGTCACCAGTTTACTATAAAAACTACTTTTAGTGATTCATCTTGTACCTCATGACACTTTACACGTTTCATATTGTATTCTCTACGGCATGAGTCTCTAAACCCCATTGTTGGGGGTGAGGAGCTCTGCTGTTCTTCATGAATTAATGCAATTACTACTGTTTTCCATTCTATCACGCTTGCTTCTATTCTAAGATATTCATTCGCACTTCAACCTGATGAATGTGATGATCCGTGACAATCATCATCATTCTCACCTATGAACGCGTGCCTGACAACCACTTCCGTTCTACATGCAATCAAGCTTGAATGTGTATCTCTTGGGTTTCTATTCTAAGATTGGAACCTTCGTGGTATAAGCTAGAATTATTGGCGGCCATTCCTGAGATCCAAAACGTCTAAACCTTGTCTGTGGTATTCTGAGTAGGATCTGGGAAGGGATGGCTGTGACGAGCTTCAAACTCGCGATTGTTGGGCGTGTGACAGACGCAAAAGGATCAATGGATCCTATTCCAGCATGATCGAGAACCGACAGATGATTAGTCGTGCGGTGACAGCGCATTTGGAACGTTTTCACTGAGAGAATGGGAAGTAGCCATTGACAACAGTGATGCCCAACATAAAGCTTGCCATGGAAGGAGCCTTGCGTGCATGAAGAAGAAGATAGTAGGAAAGCAGAGATTCAGAAGACAAAGCATCTCCAAAGCCTCAACCTGTTCTTCATTACTGCATAACAAGTATTTATTTCATGTTCTTTTACTTTTTACAATTAAATCTGAGAATTATTGATATCCTGACTAAGAGTTACAAGATAACCATAGCTTGCTTCAAGCCGACAATCTCCGTGGGATCGACCCTTACTCACGTAAGGTATTACTTGGACGACTCAGTGCACTTGCTGGTTAGTTGTGCGGAGTTACAAAAGTGTGATTGTAATTTCGTGCACCAGGTATCACTTAGGAAAACATTGGTTTGTCTTTTAGCTTGTCTGGCGAATTGCCCTACTTGTCTTTCAAGATTTCTCATGGTGGCCTCTTGTCGCTCTTGTCCTTTGATTAGACTTTCTTTCTCTTTGGCTAGACTTTGTGTCGTCTGAGCAAGTGCTTGTAATGTTGCTTCAAGAGTTGAGATCCTGGTTTCCTGATGGTCGATGGATGGTATGTTAGAATATGATGGTTGTTGCTGGAAGTTATTTGGGTTGTTGATGTGGTTATTCTGGGAGTTGAAAGGTGGTGTAGAGAAGTTATTTTGGTGAATTTTTGAGTTGTTATTGGGTTACTGATATGAGTTTTGTGGTTTTTTGTATTGGTTAGTGTTATTGGATGAATAATTTTGGTTGTTTGTGTTGCGGAAGTTGTTGGAATAGTGATTTTTTTACCATGAATTCTGATTATCACCCCACCTCAAGTTGGGATGATTCCTCCATGATGGATTGTATGTATCTCCATAGAATTCATTCAGAGAAGATCTTGAGGTGTTATGCATGTATTGGACTTGTTCTGGTTGCTACTCATAGTTGTTTTTCTCAAAAGCTTCTTGACTTTGGCTCCATCCATTTGAAGGTTGGCTTACTGTGTTTACTGCAGCCATTTGAAGTCCATCAATTCTCTTTGCCATCATCTCCATTTGTTGTTGAATTTGCTGGTGCATCAACTTGTTCTGTGCCAAGATAGTGTCCACTCCTTCAAGTTCTAATACACCTTTCTTTGGAGCCGGTTGGCGTTGCCTTTCATGAGCATAGAAGTATTGATTATTGGTCACAATGTCTATGAGATTCTGGGCTTCTTCAGCTGTCTTCATTAGTTATAATGAACCTCCTATCGAGTAATCCAGGGACTCTTGAGCCTTTAGAGTCAACCCCTCATAGAAATTCTGAAGTCTGTCCCATTTACTAAACATCTCAGGTGGACATTTCCTAATCAAAGCTTTGTATCTCTCCTATGCCTCAAAAAGTGATTCTCCATCCATTTGAGTGAATGTTTGCACTTCTGTCTTCAATTTTATGATCCTCTGAGGTGGGCAAAACATAGATAGGAATTTGTTCACTAAATCATCCCAAGTGTTGATGCTTTCTTTGGGGAATGTCTCCAACCATTGAGATGCCTTATCCCTCAAAGAGAATGGAAACACAGCAACTTGTAGATATCTGGATGCACACCATTTGTCTTGACAGTTTCACATATCCTCAAGAAGACAGATAGGTGTTGGTTCGGATCTTCAAGGGGACCTCCTCCATAGAAACAATTGTTTTGCACCAAAGTGATAAGTTGAGGCCTCAACTCAAATTTATTTGCATGAACATTAGGAGTGAACATACTGCTCCCATAGTTTCTTGGATTGGGGAAGGTGTATGATGCTAGAACTCTCCTTGGAGGTTGGCTATTGTTGTTGGCCACCTCTTCTGGTGGATTAGGGAGGTTACCCTCCATTTCTTGGTCTTCCTCTTCTGATTTTTCTTTTCCAATAACTCCATTTCCTCTTGCTTCTCTTATCAATCTCAAGAATGTTCTCTCTGGCTCAGAATCAAAAGAGGTGGATGCACCTCTTCTTCCTCCTGGCATACAACACAAATAAACTAGAAATAGAAACAAAGCACTCTATTGCTAGAGTGAAGTTAAAGTTAGCAGAAACAAAATCACAAACAGTTAATATGCTTAGCAAAAACAAAGAAAAAAATGCTTAATCTAGATTATCACCTACTTAATCATTGTCAATCTAAATCAATACCCGACAACGGCGCCAAAAACTTGATGGGGGAAAAATCGATTCCACACAAACTAACCGGCAAGTGTACCGGGTCGCATCAAGTAGTAAAACTCACAAAAGTGAGGTCGATCCCACAGGGATTGATGGATTGAGCAATTTTAGTTGGGTGATGAATTTAGTTAAGCAAACAGTTGATAATTTGAGTGAAATTGATTGACAGAATGTAAATTACTAGGAGTCTAAGCTGCAGAATGTAAATTAACTGAAGAGTAAATTACAGGAAGCTTAAATGGCTGAAACTTAAAGTGCAAGAAATTAAAAGAGCTGAAACTTAAATTACAAGAAAGGTAAATAACTTAATCTTAAAGTGCAAGAAATTCAAATTGCAGAATCTAAATAGCCAGGAAACTTAAATTGCATGAATAATAAAGGGATCTGGGTGCTGGGAATCAAAATAGAAATGGAAAATGAAATTGCAGTGAAATCAGGAAACTCTAAGGTGAAGAAATTCAAAGAAAGTGATTTATCATGGATTGGAGATCCTTTATGAATCAAATTTGTCTCAACTCCTTTTTCAATCATTTGAGTAGATTTATGGCGGATTGAAATTGGTTGGATCCCAATTCCTTGGTAATCCAACCTCTCTAGTCACAATCAATCTTGCCAATTCCTTGATCTAATTCTCATGAGAAGAGGTTAATTGCATATCTGTCATCCATAAGCCACACTAACTCTCAGGATCTCAATTCCTCCCGAATAGTGTTGATCAAGAGAGTAGTGAAGGATAGAGCTCCATTTCTAATGCAAGTGATTCCCCTTCCGAGGCTCTCACAAGCATTCACTGAATTAAAGCCCCTTCTGGAGTGAATAATTCAAAATCAAAACAGAAGATACCCAATCGCTACACAATTGAATTGAGAAGAAGAAGAATTTTATTGATTCATTGGAATTACAATAGAGCTCCTCCCTCTAATGAATTTTGGGGTTTAGATCATCATAGATCAAGTAAAAACCAGAAATTAGAAAGTTCAGAAAGAAATGCAGAGGAGGATACAAAAAGGGAAATTGCAAAAATTCAGATCTGTTACTAACTCTCTATTCTCCAATCTTCCTCCTCACTAGCCTTCTTCTAAATCAAATTTTCTTCGATTTATACACTTTTCAAATTGGTCCTCAAGTCCTTAGATTGGGTCTTATCGAAACAAGCAAGAATGGGTCTTAGTGATGTTGAAGAGGGGCAATTGGCATTTCACATTTTTTATCATGCAAGGGTGCTGAATTTTATTATTGCTGGTGTTCACGTTGGCCTCAACGTTAGCAAGAAAATGTTGAGTCAAACGTTGGCTTTGAGAGAGGCTTTCCAAGGGAATAAGCATTGGTGCCAACGTTTTACTCAACGTTGGAGCACCAACGTTTTTCCACCCACGCGTGCGCGTTGCTTACACCTATGCGTCAAAACAGCATTTTGCGCGTATGCATTGCTCACGCGTTGGCATTTCTGGCCAAAATATGCATCCACGTGTACGCGTGGCCAATGCGTACACGTGGATTGCAAATTTTCCAAATCAAATTTTGGGTTGCTCGTCTCGGACGTTGGAGGCAACGTTTTTGAGGTAGCGTTGGACCTCCAACGTTCATATTGTCACGCGTACGCGTGACCAATGCGTACGCATCGATGGTGAATTTTACCATCCTACACGTGTGCATGCTTTACATATTTCACGCATACGCATCATTGACGCATATGCGTCGCCCAAAATTTTTCTAGCTCCAGCTTTTGAAAACCATCGAAGACGTTGGAGGTAACGTTGGCTCACCAACGTTCCCTCCAACGCCGGCACCAGCAGAATTTTTCACTTCTTTTCCCCCACATTTGAGGCAACGTTGGATCACCAACGTTGCCCTTAATGTTGACACCCAATTTTCCTTTCTAAAAATGTTGCCTGCAACGTTGGTGGATCAACTTAGCCACCAACGTTGCCTATCCCTTCTCTTCCAACACTACATCGCTTTGCTTCTTCTTCTTCTTTCTTGCTTCTTTCTACACCTAAAATCAATCAACAATTGCATCAAAGTTGGCTATAATTACAAGTTATTTGCATCATTCATAACATCAAGCAAAATTAGCATAAAACCTTATGAGAAAGCACATAAACAACCATGTTTAATTGTTCTAGGAAATGCATGAAACTCCAATCTAATTACTTATTGCTCAAGAAAGTGCATAAAACCTAATGAAAGAAGTGAAAAATGCCTGTGAAACTAGCATAAGATTACTTGTCATCACTCCTCCTCTTTGAAGTTTCAGCCATGGTGGAAACTGAAGCTGATGATGTTTTTTTCATGTTTTCTCTCAGGATATCTTGTTCAATAACCATAGGCTCTAAGAAAGCATGATTTCTAGCTGCCTTGAGCTGAGGAAAATCTTCTTTTCATCATCATGAAGCTTCAGCCTTCATGTTTCATATGGTTCTAAAGTTGTTTTTGATATTAAATCAGGCGTAAAAGTGCTTTTTGAAGCTTGTTGTTGGTCGAAATCTTGGCAGCTGCAAAGGAGGTAAGGTTTGGTAAATTAATCAATGATTGGTTGTTTTCTTGAAGTGATAAATCAGATCTTGTTGCTTGAGGCTTGATTTTGAGTGTTTGTGTGATGGTTTCATAATGAGATCTTGTTGTTTAATGCTTGAAAATCAAGTTTTTGATGGTTCTGAAGTTGATGTTGTTGCTGCAGGAAAACATGGCTTTCCAGCCATGAAATTCAAGATATTTGATGTGTTTTTAATGTGTATTTGATGGCTGAAAAGTTGCTCTTTGGTTTGGTAAAAATCAGGTAAAAATTGGTTACCGAAATGATTGAAAAACTAGCTGAAAATCAAGTGGAAATCTGATGAACTTTTGGAAAAATATTTTTGGTTATTGGAAGGATTAGAAACATTCGGTTTTGGAAGTTTTGGGGTCAAAATATAATTATTGAAAAGTTTGGGATTAAAAGTTAATTAATGAAAAGTTGAGAGGCCAAAGTGCAAATATTAAAAGTTAAAGGGGGTCAAAATGCAATTTCTAAAAAGTTCAGGGGGTCGAAAGATTTTATTAATAATAATAAAATATTGATAGAAAGACAGTTTTTCCTAAAAGTCTCAGAAAGGTAGTTTTGAGTCTAGAATTCCTTAATTTTCTTTATTAAACACCTAAGTAAAGGTATAAGAGAAGGTATTGAGGTATGTAAAGTAATAAAAAAGGATTCAGAAACTTTCATACATGTTAGAAAGAAAAGGAGTTAAAAGTTATATAACAGTGTACTTGACTTTACAGAGTAAGCAGAGAATTGTGAAATGAGCTCACTATGATGTTGTGATGCTTGATTTATGATTGTGGAAAGATGATGAAGATGATTGCTAATTGATGGAAAGTATGGTTATATGTGAAATATGAGCCTTCGGGCAAAGCTTGGGAAAATTGTGCGGGGACGCCCGTATTGTGCTATTGCTTCCCAGACAAGCTGCGGTAGAGAAGTCCCAGCCCTACGAGCTGAATGCTTGGTAGAGGCCTGACTCGCATACCTGCAGTATATTGAGATTTGAGCAAATACCAGCCCTGGAAGTCGAGAGAACTTAGTAGAGGGTATGCGGTACTTAATCTGGGATTAAGTTATGGGAAGGCCTTATCTGACTTGGAGGGCGACAAATGAGCTCATTACCTTTAGTAAGACCAGACATGCATCATACTTGTTTGTGTATATTGTAATTGGTTTGACTATGTGAATAATTCTGTTTAATTGCTAACTCTTATACTTGATGTAATTGCACTTGATTGTGTTTGAACCTCATTACTTGTGTCTGTAATTGATTGTTTGGACTGTGATGATTGGATGTTGATTGAGTTGTTTTGGCCTAAGGCCGTGGCTGGTTTTTTTTAGGTCTAGCTCTGTATAAAGTATCTGACCGATTCAGCATAGACTTAATGAACCTATGCTTGGAATAGGATGATTATTTATACCGCGTAGGTAACTTCTTTTATGTTTATGGTCTAGTAAAGTATGAAAATCAAACTATTATAGCATAGACATAATCAAACCTATTCTTGGGACAAGTTGGTTATTCATACCATTTGGAAACTTTTAAGATTCTTATATCTAGAAAAGGAGTTTGGATTTCTAGTTAATTAACTGATTTCTCTTAAAAAAGTTTTCAATTTTTGATTGTTAAACCATCAATTTTCAAAGGAATTAGAAACTTGCAAACGGACATTATAAATGGACTTAACTATAAACCCCGACCTTACTAAGAACTCCCTAGTTCTTACCCCTTACACCTCTTCAGATGGACACGGGAGTCCTGCCCTACGAGATTAATCATCCATACATCCACAACGACCTAGTGCGCGGCTGCGAGTATTACATCTATTGTGGGGCACCTCGTGTACGTAATTATGTAGTACATGGTAGACCTTTTCAGCATCCAATTAGTACACCATTCTTCGATCCCGATATACCCTCTGACTTTCCTCTTTCTTGGATGCAACCTGAGGCGGACCCCCGAGATCGTAGATATCTCTTATGGCAGTGATAATCCAGATGAGGCACCAGCAAACAGGCATCATCACCTGCCTAATGGTTTTCTATGAGCAGCTTTTGGATCGAAAACGAGGAGACTTTTTGAGGAGTCCATTCTAACTCTAGTACATTAGAGTGTTTCCCTTGCTTTTGCTAGCATGCTCAGAGGGAAATAGGCATGTCATAGAGTTACGCTAGCCTGGGTGCTAGCTTAGGGGCTTTTGGACAGGCCCAGCCCCGGGACGTCTTATGTACATACATGTATATCTTATATGAGGCACTAACTGAGAGATGCTGTATCTTAATCCTGTACTTGTTTAACTGAGCTACTCTTGTATCATGATGTGTATCATAATGTGATGTTTTATATATTGCCTTCTACTATTCTATGATTGCATACGCTTATGTTTTCTTATATATTACATGCATGCGACTCTAAACTACTATTTTTGTTTTTTAACAAAATTTACTCGAAAACTCGCGAGGTGTTAACAATGAATAGGCTTATATTTATTAAATACAACTTAAGTTGGGGAAACAAGTTGGTAACGTTCAGCTTCTAATATGATCATGACATGCTGGGAGTTGGGTCATTACACTATGAGGCCTCTAGGGCATTGAACGCTAGCTAGGGGGTCCTCTTTGGGCATTTGGACGATGATCTCCTCCTTTGGGTGCTGGACGCCGAGACTGGGGTAGGAGGCTGGCGTTGGACGCCAGTTTTGGACCTTCTACTCTGAAGCAAAGTACGAACTATTATAAATTGCTTGAAAGATCTGGAAGTCAGCTTTCCATAGCCGTTGAGAACGCTCCATTTCCAGAAAAGCTCTTCCGCATGCAAGGAGGTCAGATCTAGATAGCATCTTTTGTGCTTTCTCTGTCTCTGAATCAGACTTTTGCTCCAGCTCCTCAATTTCAGCCAGAAATGACCTAAAATTGCACAAAAATACACAAACTCAAAGTAGAATCCAAAATTGTGAATTTTACATTAAAATATATTAAAACTTAATAAAAATTAAACAAAACATGCTAAAAACTATTTAAAAATGATGCCAAAAAGCGTATAAAATATCTGCTCATCACAACATCAAACTTAAACTGTTGCTTGTTCCCAAGCAACAAAAAACACAGTAGGATAAAAAAAAGAGTAAGATATAATAAATCTCACAGTTTCCAATGAAGCTCAGTTTCGATTAGATGAGCGGGACTTAGTAGCTTTTTGCTTCTGAATGGTTTTGGCATCTCATTATCCATTGAAACTCAGAAATGTTGGTCTCCTTAAGAACTTAGAATCAGATGATATTATTGACTCTCCTAGTTCAGTTCTTTTTGTTTCTTGAAGACAGCTTTTAGAGTCTTGGCCATGACCCTAAGCACTTTGTTTTCCAGTATTACCGCCGGATACATAAATGCTACAGACACTTTAACTGGGTGAACCCTTTCTTAGTGATGGGCTTGTCTTCCTCAATGGAGATATCTCCTTCTATGACAACTTCATCTCCCAAGATTCAGAGGTGGCGACTACTGCCTTTCCTTTCCACTTTCTAGAGGATTCTCCAACCTTGGGTGCCATAAGTGGTAATTGAAAGCAAAAAGCAATGCTTTTCCCATACCAAACTTAAAAGCCTTGCTCGTCCTCGAGCAAAACTAAAGAAAAAGGAAGAATGGAGTAGAAGAAGAAGAAAATAGAGGAAGATGGAGGGGTAAAGTGATTCGGCCAAAGGGGGCTTTGGAGTGGGCTATGGTTGGTTCGGTCATGGGTGGGGAAATAGGAGGGATTGATGTATGGGGAAGTGTAAAAGAAGGAAGAAGTGGGGTAGGTAAAGATGCTGTGGGACCCACTGGTCCTAAGAGGCTAGGAAATTTAGTTTCCCTACCTTCTGCACTGGCGTTGAATGCCCAGGGTCTGCTCTATGGCTGGCATTCAACTCTAACAACACTCCATCCAGAGTGTTCTATTTTCACTGCTGAAAATTTCTGTCTCTGTTCTCACTGCAGCACATGATCATGAACCTAAAAAAAATAAATAAAAGACAAACAAAATTATTGAAAATAAAAATAAAAATAAAAATAATTAATTAAGGTTGGGTTGCCTCCCAACAAGCTCGTTTTTAACGTTATTAGCTTGACGCTTAGCCCCTTACGGTGGTGAGTATGGGCTCATAATTTTGCCCTTTACAGTGAACTTTCTTCCTGTCTTCTCATGAATGAGCTCCACATGCTCTAGAGATAGGACACGACTCACTGTATGTGATATGACTGGATTCTTGGTGAAGATAACTCTCATGCCAGGTGAGAGGCCTTCAGTGGAGACTTTCTTGTTCCTCCAGCCCTTAGGTACTTTCTTCCTAGTAAAGCTCTTCACTAATAGAGATGGTTGGAACACTAAGTGTTACACCATTGTCTCTTGCTTATCAAAGGGAGAATTGGGATTGGACATCTTGAACAAGATGTAGTCCTCTCCTAGTTGGAAAACCATTTTTCCTTTTGCACATTAATCATGGCATTTGCAGTAGCTAGGAAAGGTTTTCTGAGAATGATAGAATCATCCTCATCCTCTCCAATGTCCAAGACTATGAAGTTTGCAGGGATGTAGTGGTCTTCAACTTTTACCATGACATCCTCTACTAAGCCATATGGCTTCTTCATTGACTTGTATGCCATCTCTAGTGAGATGTTTGCAGCTTGTAGCTCAAAGATTCCCAACTTCTCTATTACAGAGAATGGCATGAGGTTTATGGTTGACCCTAGGTCACACAGAGAATTCTCAAAGGTCATGGTGCCTATGGTGCAAGGAATCAGGAAGCGTCCGGGATCTGGAAGCTTCTGAGGTAGCTTCTGCTGAACCAAAGTATTGAGTTCTTTGGTAAGCAGTGGAGGTTCTTCCTCCAAATGCTTTGTACCAAACAGCTTGGCATTCAGCTTCATGAGAGCTCCTAGGTACCGAAAAACTTGCTCTTCCCTAGTGTTTTCATCCTCATTAGAGGCTGAGTGTTCATCAAAACTCATGCATTGTAGAAGTGCATGCAAAGGAACCTCTATGGTCTCTATATGAGCCTTGGCTTCCTTTAGTTCTTGGATAGGGATTTCTTGAGTAGGTATTGAGCACTCAGAGGGTGTGACTTTACTGGCGTTTAACACCAGCTCTGATGGCCCTTTGGGCATTGAACGCCCATGCTGTATACCTTTATTGCCGTTAAACGCCAGTTCCCTTACCATTTTGGGCGTTGAATGCCCAGCAGGGATGTCCTGGCTGGCATTCAATGCCAGTTTCTCTGTCTATTGGGGCGTTGAACGCCCAGTGAGGGCTTCCTCACTGGCGTTCAACGCCAGGCTCTTAGCCAGTTTGGGCGTTGAACGCCCAGTGAGATCTTCCTCACTGGCGTTCAATGCCTTTCCAGTCTCTCTAGATTTGGCCTCAGCCTCAGTGGTGATGGCCTTGCACTCTTCTCTTGGGTTTACTTCAGTGTTACTTGGAAGAGTGTCAGGAGGGGTCTCAAGGATCCTCTTGCTCAGTTGACCCACTTGTATCTCCAAATTTTGAATGGAGGACCTTGTCTCAGTTATGAAACTATGAGTGGTCTTAGAGAGGCTGGAGACTAGAATGGCTAAGTCAGAAAGGCTCTGCTTATGAGTCTCCATATTCCCTTGAGAAGATTGGAATGGTGGCTTGTTGTTGAACCTATTCTAGTTTCTTTCACCTTGATTATTATTGAAGCCTTGCTGAAGCTTCTGTTGATCCTTCTATGAAAGGTTAGGATGATTCCTCCATGAAGGATTGTAGGTGTTTCCATAGGGTTCTCCTATGTAATTCACCTCCTCCATGATGGGTTGATCAGGATCATAAGCTTCTACTTCAGAAGAAGCTTCCTAAGTGCTGCCAGCTGCAGCTTGTAATGGCCTAGCCTTTAGCTCTGAAGAAAACGACGCTTTATCAGGATCAAACAGAATTTTTATGAAATTTTTTGGAATTTCAATGCATATAAGCACCTCCACTGCGCAGGTGCTGTGTCATCAAGCTGCTGAGTCATCAACTTGATGCCTAGGCATCTAGGCTAGTTTCACAAGCCTTTGTGATTAGTTTTCATTTGGTTTCATGCATTTCCTTAAGCAATAAGTAAGCTTTGGATGAGAAATGTATTCTTGTCTTGATTCAATCAACCATTATTAATTATGTGCATTTTCATGAGATTTATGCAAGAATTACTTGAATGCTATGAATGATGCAAAATCGTGTGATTATGGCAACGCTTTGATGCATTTGTTTGATTGATGATAGGTGAGGAGAAGTAGAGGAAGGGTAAGGAAAAAGTAGAGAAGGCAACGTTGGTGGCCAAAGTTGGCTCACCAACGTTGCCACAAACGTTGTGAAGAAGCAAGAAGGCAACGTTGGTGGCTAAGATGGCTCACCAACGTTACCACAAACGTTGCTCAAGGAAGAGGACTAAGCAACGTTGGTGGCCCTAGTTGGCTTACCAACGTTTCCATGAACGTTGCTTGTAGAAGGGTAAGCAACGTTGGTGGCCAAGTTGGCTCACCGACGTTGCAAATAAACGTTGGCTTAGCAAAAGAAGGCAAAATTGGTGGCCAAAGTTGGTCTACCAATGTTTCCATAAAAAAGTTCCAGGCATGCAAAGCAACGTTGGTGGCCGAAAGTGGCTCACCAATGTTGCTGGCAACGTTGCATACAAAAAGGGTGCCCAACGTTGATGGGAACGTTGGTGAACCAACGTTACCACCAACGTCTTCAATAAAATCTCAAGTTGGAGTTGGAAAATTTTGATGCGACACGTATGCGTGAATGACGCGTACGCGTGAAAGTGGGAAAATAGCAAGTCTCGCGCACGCATGAGCGACGCACATGCGCAAAATGGCAAAAAACCAGCTTTGACACGTACGCGTGGGCGACGCGCACGCGTGACCAGACGAACATTGGTGCCACCAACGTTGAGCCCAACGTTAGTGGCAACGTTCAAAGGGGCTTTTGCATGCAACGTTTGTGCCACACTTTGTACACAAATGTTGCTCACCAACGCTAGGACCAACTTAGTTTGCTAATGCCTATGCCAATGTCACTAAAAGTCAATCCTAACTTTCTTCAACTAAGGCCAATGCCCATATCAAAGGACTTGAAGATTGATTGGGAAAGTGTATAAATAGGATAGAATTTGTGATTAGAAGAAATGCTGGGAAGCAGGGACCCTAATTAGGAAACCTTGAGATCATTTTCTTTTGTACTTTCTTTAATTTTACGTACTTTCTTTTCATTTTTGTTTTGATTTAGCAATGATGAACTAAACCCCCATTTCATTAGGGGGAGGAGTGATGAGCGGATATTTTGTATGCTTTTTGACATCATTTTCATATAGTTTTTAGTAGTTTTTTTTTTGTTTTTATTGAGTTTTTATAGGTTTTATTGTTAAAATCACATTTTTTGATTCTACTATGAGTTTTGTTTTTATGTTTTTGGACAATTTCAGGTAATTTCTGGCTGAAATTGAGGAGCTGGAGTAGAAATCTGATTCAGAGACAGAGGAAGCAATGCAGATGCTGTCTAGATCTGACCTGTCTGCATTTGGAAGAGCTTTTCTGGAGCTACAAAATTCCAAATGGAGCTTTCTCAACGGCTATGGAAAGCTGACTTTCAAATATTTCCAGCAATATATAATAGTCCATACCTTGCTTCAGATTAGAATGCCCAAAACGGGCATTCAATGCCAGCCATCTGACCAGTTCTGGCATCCAGCGCCATAAAGGGATTCCAAGCTAGAGTCCAACGCCCAAAAAGGTTCCAGGACTGGAGTTCAACGCCCAAGGAAGCCTAATCACGGGGATCTCATCAAAGTTCAGCCCAACACCCGCATCTACTTGGGTTCGTGTGGGTACCTGGAAGAAAAGCACGAGCCAACAGCTAGGTTTATACATCTCTCAGACAGTTAATCAACAACTTCGTTGGGGACTTCTCGAGACACCAGTTCAGCCGATTTCTGGGGAGATTAGGGTCCCCATGGTATAGGCTAGAATCCAAAGAAGCAGCGTTCTTTGATCCAAAAGATTCGACATTGTCTGTGACATTTTGAGTAGGATCGCCAAGAGAATGGACTGCTATGCCCTTCACCCTTCGTCAGATTGAGTAACCACGGCCAATGGCCATGGCCGTGTTCAACCTGTAGCAGAGGAGATCAATGACCATGGGCAATGGCTTTGATCACTTACAGCCTGCCATAGAAGAAGATCATTCACAAGCAAAGAAGACAGTAGTACCAGAGTTACTTCAGAAAGACAAAGCAACTCCAACTCTCAACTCTATTCCCAGCATATAATTCCTATTAGTTAACTTCTTCTGATTCTGCCTGACTAAGACCTCTCAAACAACCATAGCTTGCTTCAAGCCACAATCTTCGTAGGATCAACCCTGACTCGATCAGGTATTTCTTGGACGACCCAGTGCACTTGCTGGTACTGCTGCTGTACGAAATAATGTGGGTTTTGCGTACACACGCACCAAGTTTTTGGCGCCGTTGCCGGGGATTGTTTAGTTTGGAAAAACTGAAGGATTGCCTTGCTCCCTAGATCAGGTAATTTATTTTATTTTATTTTATTTTGTTTGAGTCTTTTAATTTTTGTTTTCTTCTTCCTTAAAACTCTTTTTTAAAACTCTTTTTTAAAATATTTGTCTTTTCTCTGTTTGAGTCTTTGTTTGTGTTCTTGGTTTGAGTATTTGAGTCTTTTGTTTTTTTATTTTCTTCTTCTCTAATATTCGAAAATCATTAAAAACCTTTTCAAAAATATTTTTCTTTTCTTTGTTCAATTTATGTTCTTGTTGAGTCTTTGATTTTTGCAAGAGTATAACTTTGATTAAAGTCCTTTATTTTTATTTTCTTCTTCTTCAAATTTTTTGAATAATTCAAATATTCTTTCAAAAATATTTTTATTTTCTTGTTTTGATTTTTGTTCTTAGTATTGAGTCCTGCATGTTCATGCTTCTCAATTACAAAAATTTTAAAACTTTTTCAAAAACCTTTTTCATATAGTTTATTTTTGGCATCCTTAAGCATTCTCTTTGAGTCCTTCTTTCTAAAAAATTTTCAAAAATAATTTTTCTTTAGTTTAATCTTGTGTCAAGTCTTCAAGTTTGCTGTTTTCTTGTTTATTTTCTTTAATTTTCGAAAATTTTCTTTCTGTTTTCTAAAAATTTGAAGTTTGGTGTTCTTTTTATGTTCTTGAGTTCTTTGAGTCTTTAAATTTTATTCTAAGTGTTCTTGAGTCTTGTATGTGTCTTGATCTTAAAATTTTTAAGTTTGGTGTCCCTTGGTGTTTCCCTCCAAAAATTTTCGAAAAACAAGGGTGCTAGATCTAAAAATTTTAAGTCCTGTGTCTTTTATGTGTTTTTCTCTTTCATCATAAAATTCAAAAAAATCAAAAAATATCTTTTCTAACTAATTTTAATCATAATTTTCGAAAATAACAATAAAAATTCAGATTCAATTTTTAAAATTTTATCTTATCATATCTTAGTTGTCAAGTGTTCAAAAATCAAATTTTTTTCAAAATTAAAAATCACATCTTTTTCAAAACCTATCATATCTTTTTCAAAATTTAAAAATCTTATCTTATCTTTTTCAAAATTCAAATAATATCTGTTTCAAAAACTTTTTAATTTCTTATCTTATCTTATTTTTAAAATTCAAATCTTTTCTCATCTTATCTTTTATTTTTATTTTTATTTTTATGCTTTCTCAATTAATATCTTATCTTCACTCTCATCTTTTTCAAAACCACCTAACTAACTTTTTCCTCTCTCAATTTTTGAAAATCATATCTCATTCTTCTCTCTCTTCTTTTTCAAAACCTCCTAACGAACTCTTCTCTTCCTTAATGTTCGAAAATAATATCTTCTTCTCTCTCTCTCTTCTTTTTCAAAACTACCTAACTAACTCTCATCTCTCTCAAATTTTTAAAATCTATTCTTCTCCTCCCACCTCTATTTTCGAAAATTTAACAATTAAAATTCAAATCTTTTTAAAATTAATTTAATCTAATTTTCGAAAATTAATTAATTGATTAAATAAAAACAAAAATAATGTAATTATTATTTAATTTTTCTATTTATACCTCTTCTCTTCTCACATCCCTATTATTCAAAACTCTCCTATCCCTATTTCTTCCCTTGGTCTACCTCAACTTCTTTATCTTCTTTTCTTTCTTCTTCACATTTCACTGGAAGCTCTTTTTTCCAAATGGTACAAAAAGCTTTCTTGTGATTTCTTTTCTATTTTTATTCTATCTTCTTTTATTTACTCTTAACTATTATTTCTAAGGTATTTTTCTTCTACTTATTTTATTTATTTATTTTTTATTTTTTATCTTCTTCTTCTTCCTCTATTTCTGACTTTAAGGTGGAGCTTATTGTCTATTAGAAGTCTATTTCTTTTCTTTCTTTTTCTTGGCTTCTTGTTTATGACCAGGAACAGGGATAAAGAACCCCTCTTGACTCCTGATCCTGAACCTGAGAAGACTCTAAGGAGGCGTTTACAACTAGCTAAAGCACAACACTCCTGAAGAGACCCCTCAGAAAGTTTTGAAGAAGAAAAGGAGGACATGGATGAACCACAAGAGGAGCCTAGAAAGGTCCTTGGTGACTTCACCATGCCTACCTCAAACTTTTATGGCAGAAGCATTGTTGTACCTGCCATTGGAGCTAACAATTTTGATCTTAAGCCTCAGTTAGTCTCTCTTCTACAGCAGAACTGCAAATTCCATGGACTTTCACTGGAAGATCAACATCAGTTCTTAGCAAAATTCTTACAGATCTGTGATACTGTAAAGACTAATGGAGTTGATGTCTATAAGCTGATGCTTTTTCCCTTTGCTTTAAGAGACAGAGCTAAGTTCTGGTTGGATGCCCAGCCTAGAGAGAGTCTAGACTCTTGGGAAAAGCTTGTAAATGCTTTTTTAGCTAAGTTCTTTCCTCCTCAAAGGATGAGTAAGATTAGAGTGGAAGTTCAATCCTTCAGACAAAGAGAAGGTGAATCCCTCTATGAAGCTTGGGAAAGATACAAGCAGTTGATCAGGATATGTCCTCCTAACATGCTCTCAGAGTGGTCCCTCATAGGTGTGTTCTATGATGGCCTGTCTGAGATATCCAATATTTCCTTAGATAGCTCTGCAGGTGGATCTCTCCACATAAATAAAATGCCTGCAGAAGCAAGAGAACCCATTGAGATGGTTGCAAACAACCAATTCATGTACACCTCTAAGAGGAATCCTATAAATCATGGAACCTCTCAGAAGAAAAGAGTTCATAAAGTTGAGACTCTAAATGCCATCTGATGAGCGGGAAATTTATACCCTTTTTGGCATAATTTTTACATAGTTTTTAGTATGATTTAATTATTTTTTATTATATTTTTATTAGTTTTTATTCAAAAATTACATTTCTGGACTTTACTATGAGTTTGTATATTTTTCTGTGATTTCAGGTATTTTCTGGCTGAAATTGAGGGACCTGAGCAAAAATCTGATTCAGAGGCTGAAAAAGGACTACAGATGGTGTTGGATTCTAAACTCCCTGCACTCAAAGTGGATTTTTTGGAGCTACAAAGACCCAATTGGCGTGCTCTGAATTGCGTTGGAAAGTAGACATCCAGGGCTTTCCCGCAATATATAATAGTCCATACTTTGCCCGAGATTTAATGGTCCAAACTGGCGTTCAAAGACAGCCTAAAACATCTTGCCCGGAAGTGGATTTCTGCACTATCTGCACTTAGTTACTCATTTTCTGTAAACCCTAGTTACTAGTTTAGTATAAAAACTACTTTTAGAGATTTATTTTATGTTTGGAATTTTATCGTTAGACGCTGATCATTGTACATGTTTAGAGGCTGGCCTCACGGCCATGCCTAGACCTTTCACTTATGTATTTTCTACGGTGGAGTTTCTACACCCCATAGATTAAGGTGTGGAGCTCTGCTGTTCTTCATGAATTAATACAAGTACTATTATTTTTCTATTCAATTCACGCCTACTTTTTTTCTAAGATATTCACTCGCACTCCAACCTGATGAATGTGATGATCCGTGACACTCATATGAACGCGTGCCTGACAACCACTTCCATTCTACCTGCAATAGCTTGAGTGTGTATCTCTTAGCCTCCTAGTTCACGACGCATGGTTGTCTCTCCTGACAATAGAGCAGTCTATTCCGTGAGATCAGAGTCTTCGTGGTATAGGCTGGAACCATTGGCAGCATTCTTGAGATCTGGAAAGTCTAAACCTTGTCTGTGGTATTCCGAGTAGGATCTGGGACGGGATGACTGTGATGAGCTTCAAACCTGCGAATGTGGGGCACAAATGACAGTGTACAAAAGGACAATGGTCTTATTTTGACACTAGCGGGAACCAACAGATGATTAGCCCTGCAGTGACAGCGCAGATGGATTTGTTTTCATTCGAGAGGATCATACAGCTTGCCATAGAAGGAGGTAACGCATGGTTGGAAGAAGACAATAGGAAAGCAGAGGTTCAAAAGCAATAAAGCATCTCCAAACGCTTATCTGAAATTCCCACCAATGAATTACATAAGTAACTTTATCTTATTTTATATTTTATTTATATTTTAATTATCAAAACCCCATTACCATTTGAATCTGCCTGACTGAGATTTACAAGGATGACCATAGCTAGCTTCAAGCCGACAATCTTCGTGGGATCGACCCTTACTCACGTAAGGTTTATTACTTGGACGACCCAGTGCACTTGCTGGTTAGTTGTGCAGAGTTGTGAAAAAAGAGTTGAGATTACAATCGTACGTACCAAGTTGTTAGTGCAGTTGAGATCACAATTTCGTGCACCAAGTTTATGGCGCCGTTGCCGGGGATTGTTCGAGTTTGGACAACTGACGGTTCATCTTGTTGCTCAGATTAGGTAATTTTATTTTATTTTTAAGCTCTTTTATTTTCGAAAAAAAATTAAAAAAAATATACAAAAAAAATTTATTTTGTTTTGAATTTATTTATTTTTCTTTTTCCAAAATAATTTTCGAAAAAAATACACAAAAAAATTTCATAAAATCATAAAAACCAAAAATTTTGTGTTTCTTGTTTGAGTATTGTGTCAAATTTTAAGTTTGGTGTCAATTGCATCTTTTTAATTTTCTTAAAATTTTCAAAAACTCATGCATTATGTTCTTCATTGATCTTCAAGTTGTTCTTGGTGATTTTTCTTATTTGATCTTTAAATTTTTCTTGTTTGGTGTCTTTTCTTGTTTTTCATATGCATTTTTGAATTATTAGTGTCTATAGTTTAAAAATTTTTAAGTTTGGTGTCTTGCATATTTTTCTTTTCTTAAAAATTTTCAAAAACATGTTCTTGATATTTATCATGATCTTCAAAGTGTTCTTGGTGTTCATCTTGACATTCAAAGTGTTCTTGTATGCATTTTTAGTTTTGATCTTAAATTTTTATGTTTTGCATCATTTTTATGTTTTTCTTTCTCCTCACTAAACATTCAAAAATAAAAAAAATATCTTTCCCTTATTTCACTCATAAATTTCGAAAATTTGAATTGATTTAGTCAAAAGTTTTAAAATTTGGTTGTTTCTTGTTAGTCAAATCAAAATTTTCAAATTAAAAATCTATCTTTTTCAAAAATCAAATCTTTTTCATTTTTTTACTATTTTCAAAAATTTTCAAAATTGATTTTCAAAATCTTTTTCTTATTTTTATTTCATATTTTCGAAATTAATGTTAACAATTAATATTTTGATTCAAAAATTTTAAGTTGTTACTTGCCTATTAAGAAAGGATCAATCTTTAAATTCTAAAATCATATCTTTTAGTTTCTTATTAGTCAAGTAATCAACTTTAATTTTCAAAAATAAAATCTTTTTAATTTCCTTTTCAAATCTTTTTCAAAATAAAATTTCAATCATATATTTTTCAAAATCAATTTCAAAATCTTCTCTAACATCTTATCTTTTCAAAATTGATTTTCAAATCTTTTTCAATTAACTACTTGATTTTTTGTTTGATTTTAAAAGTTTTCAATTTCACTCACATCTTTTCTCTAAAAATTTGAAAACTAAATAAATTAATTACTATCTCTTATCTTTTTTTTTTCAAATTTTATTTTATTTCTTCCCTTAATTTTTGAATACTAACCAATAATTAAAATAAAAACAAAAATATTTTCCTTTTATTTTTATTTAAAATTCGAATTCTCTCTCCTTCATCTCTTTCTATTTATTTATTTACTAACACTTCTCTTCTTCTTATAATTCGAACCCTCTCTCCCTCTCTGTGTTTGAATTTTTCATCTTCTCTCTTCTTCATTCTACTCTTCTATTCTTCTACTCACATAAAGGAATCTCTATACTGTGACATAGAGGATTCCTATTCTTTTCTGTTCTCTTCTTTTTCATATGAGCAGGAGCAAGGATAAGAATATTCTTGTTGAAGCTGATCCGGAACCTAAAAGGACTCTAAAGAGGAAGCTAAGAGAAGCTAAAGCACAACACTCTGGAGAAGACCTGACAGAATTTTTTGAAAAAAAAGAAGAGATGGCCGAACCCGACAACAATGGTGGAGATGCAAGGAAGATGCTTGGTGACTTTATTGCACCCTCTTCTAACTTCTATGGAAGGAGCATTTCAATTCCTGCAATTGGAGCAAACAACTTTGAGCTTAAGCCTCAATTAGTTTCTCTAATGTTGCAGAACTGCAAGTTTCATGGACTTCCATTGGAAGATTCTCATCAGTTTTTAGCTGAGTTCTTGCAAGTCTGTGATACTGTTAAGACCAATGGGGTTAATCCTGAGGTCTATAGACTTATGCTTTTCCCCTTTGCTGTAAGAGACAGAGCTAGGATATGGTTGGACTCACAACCTAAAGATAGCCTGAACTCTTGGGAAAAGTTGGTCAATGCTTTCTTGGCCAAATTCTTTCCACCTCAGAAGTTGAGCAAGCTTAGAGTGGAAGTCCAAACCTTCAGACAGAAGGAAGGTGAATCCCTCTTTGAAGCTTGGGAAAGATACAAGCAATTGATCAGAAGGTGTCCTTCTGACATGTTTCCAAAATGGAGCATCATATGTATATTCTATGATGGTTTGTCTGAATTGTCCAAGATGTCATTGGACCACTCTGCTTGAGGATCTCTTCATCTGAAGAAGATGCCTGTAGAAGCCCAGGAACTCATTGAAATGGTTACAAATAACTAGTTCATGTACACTTCTAAAAGGAATCCTGTGAATAATGGGACAACTCAGAAGAAAGGAGTTCTTGAGATTGAGACTCTGAATGCCATATTGGCTCAGAACAAAATATTGACTCAGCAAGTCAATATGATTTCTCAGAGTCTGTTTGGAATGCAAGCTGCAACAGGCAGTACTAAGGAAGCTTCCTCTGAGGAAGAAGCCTATGACCCTGAGAATCCTGTAATGGAAGAGGTGAATTACATGGGAGAATCCTATGGAAACACCTATAATCCTTCATGGGGGAACCATCCTAATCTCTCATGGAAGGATCAACAGAAGCCTAATCAAGGCTTCAATAATAATAATGGTGAAAGAAACAGGTTTGGCAATAGCAAACCTTTTCCATTATCTTCTCAGCAACAGACAGAGAATTCTAAGCAGAGCCACTCTAACTTAGCAACTGTAGTCTCTGATCTATCTAAGACCACTCTCAGTTTCATGACTGAAACAAGGTCCTCCATTAGAAATTTGGAGGCACAAGTGGGTCAGCTGAGTAAAAGAGTTACTGAACTCCCTCATAGTACTCTCCCAAGCAATACAAAAGAGAATCCAAAAAGAGAGTGCAAGGCCATAATCACGTCCCACATGGCCGAACCTGTAGAGAATGGAAAGGCAGAGATTTCCAGTGAGGAAGACCTCAATGGACGTTCACTGGCCTCCAGGAAGTTCCCTAATGAGGAACCAAAGGAATCTGAGGCTCATATAGAGACCATAGAGATTCCACTGAACTTACTATTGCCATTCATGAGCTCTGATGAGTATTCTTCCTCTGAAGAGGATGAAGACATTGTTGAAAAGCAAGTTGCTCAGTATCTAGGAGCAATCATGAAGCTGAATGCCAAGTTAATTGGTAATGAGACTTGGGAGGATGAACCCCTATTGCTCATCAATGAACTGAATGATCTAGTTCAACTGAAATTACCTCAGAAGAAACAGGATCCTGGAATGTTCTTAATACCTTGTACCATAGGCACCAGGACCTTTAAGAAGGCTCTGTGTGACCTTGGGTCAAGTATAAACCTCATGCCCCTCTCTGTAATAGAGAAACTAGGGATCTTTGAGGTGCAAGCTACAAAAATCTCACTAGAAATGGCAGACAATTCAAGGAAACAGGCTTATGGACTTGTAGAGGATTTCTTAGTGAAGGTTGAAGACCTTTACATCCCTGCTGATTTCATAATCCTAGACACTGGGAAGGATGAGGATGAATCCATCATCCTTGGAAGACCCTTCCTAGCCACAGCAAGAGCTGTGATTGATGTGGACAGAGGAGAGTTAGTCCTTCAATTGAATGAGGACTACCTTGTGTTTAAGGCTCACGGATCTTCTTCTATAACCATGGAGAGAAAGCATGAAAAGCTTCTCTCAATACAGAGTCAAACAAAGCCTCCACACTCAACTTCTAAGTTTCGTGTTGGGAGGCCAACATCAAGCTCTGAGTCTTTGTGAAGCTCTCTAGGAGCTTCACTGTCAAGCTATTGACATTAAAGAAACGCTTGTTGGGAGGTAACCCAATGTTATTTAATTATATTTATTTATTTTCCATTATTATTTTATGTTTTCTTTAGGTTGATGATTATGTGAAGTCACAAAAACAACTGAAAAATCAAAAACAGAATGAAAAATAGCATAAAAAATAGCACACCCTGGAGGACAGGCTTACTGGCATTTAAATGCCAGTAAGGATAGCAGAATGGGCGTTTAACGCCCAGCCTGGCAGCATTTTGGGTGTTAAACACCAGAATGGGCAGCACTCTAGGCGTTTAACGCCAGAAAGGGCTGTCTGGCACTGGCTGGCATTAAAAGCCAGAAATGGGCATCAGGCTGGCGTTTAATGCCAGAAATGGGCAGCATACTGGTGTTTAACGCCAGGAAAGGTAGCAGGGCTGGCGTTTAATGCCTAGAAAGGTAGCAGAGCTGGCGTTATATGCCAGAATTGGCACAGAATGGGTGTTTGAATGCCAGATTGGTGCAGGGACTCGAATTCCTTGACACCTCAGGATCTGTGGACCCCACAAGATCTCCACCTACCGTACTTTTTCTTCTCTTCTCTTCACACCTTTCCATAACACTCTTCCCCAAACACCATTGACCAATCCCATCAATAACTCTTCCCCAAATACCCTTCACCTATCAAATCCTACCCTCTTCTCCATACTCTCTTCACCACTCACATCCATCCATCATAAAATCCCACCTACCTCACCATTCAAATTCAAACCATTTCCCTCCCAAACCCTCCTTTTCATGACCGAAACCCTCTCTCCCTTACTCTATAAATACCCCTCCTTACCACCTTCAATTTCACACAACATACACACTTCTTCTCCCCTTGGCCGAACCACTCACCTCCCTCCATCTCCTCTATTTCTTCTTCTTCTACTCTTTTCTTTCATCTTTTGCTCGAGGACAAGCAAATATTCCAAGTTTGGTGTGGGAAAAGCTAAAGCTTTTTGTTTTCCATAACCACTAATGGCACCTAAGGCCGGAGAAACCTCTAGAAAGACAAAAGGGAAGGCAATTGCTTCCACCACCGAGTCATGGGAGATGGAGAGATTCATCTCAAAGGTCTATCAAGACCACTTCTACGAAGTTGTGGCCAAGAAAAAGGTGATCCCCAAGGTCCCCTTTAAGCTCAAAAAGAGTGAATATCCAGAGATCCGACATGAGATCCGAAGAAGAGGTTGGGAAATCCTCACCAACCCCGTTCAACAAGTCGGGATCTTAATGGTTCAAGAGTTCTATGCCAATGCATGGATCACTAAGAACCATGACCAAAGTGTGAACCCGAACCCAATGAATTGGCTCACAATGGTTCGGGGGAAATACTTGGATTTTAGTCCGGAAAATGTAAGGCTAGCATTCAACTTGCCAATGATGCAAGGAGATCCTCACCCTTTCACTAGAAGGGTGAACTTTGATCAAAGGTTGGACCAAGTCCTTAGGGACATTTGTGTGGAAGGCGCTCAATAGAAGAGAGATTCAAGAGGCAAGCCGGTTCAACTAAAAAGGCTTGACCTTAAACCCGTGGCTAGGGGATGGTTGGAGTTCATCCAACGCTCTATCATTCCTACTAGCAACCGGTCTGAAGTTACAATAGACCGGGCTATCATGATCCATAGTATCATGAATGGAGAGGAAGTAGAAGTTCATGAGATCATATCTTTAGAACTCTACAAGGTGGCGGATAAGCCCTCTACTTTGGCAAGGTTAGCCTTTCCTCATCTCATTTGTCACCTATGCAATTCAGCTGGAGTTGTCATAGAGGAAGACACCTTCATTGAAGAGGATAAGCCCATCACTATGAAAAGGATGGAGCAAACAAGAGAGCCCACTCATGGACCTCAACAACAGCATAAGGAAATTCCTTATCATGAAATCCCTGAGATGCCTCAAGAGATGCCCTTTCCTCCACAAAATTATTAGGAGCAAATTAGCACCTCCCTAGGAGAATTAAGTTCCAACATGGGACAACTAAGGGTGGAGCACCAAGAGCATTCCATCCTCCTCCATGAAATTAGAGAAGACCAAAGAGCCATGAGAGAGGAATAACAAAGACAAGGAAGAGACATTGAGGAGCTCAAGCACTCCATAAGATCTTCAAGAGGAAGAACTAGCCACTATCACTAAGGTGGACCCGTTCTTTAATTTCCTTGTCCTTTATTTTCTGTTTTTCGTTTCCTATGCCTTATGTTTTATCTATGTTTGTATCTTTATTACATGATCATTAGTGTCTAGTGTCTATGTCTTAAAGCTATGAATGTCCTATGAATCCATCACCTTTTTTAAATGAAAAATGTTTTAAATTGCAAAAGAACTAGAAATGCATGATTTCGAATTCTATCTTGAAATTAGTTTAATTATTTTGATGTGGTGACAATACCGTTTATTTTCTGAATGAATGTTTGAACAGTGCATATTTTTGAATTTGTTGTTTATGAATGTTAAAATTTTTAGCTCTTGAAAGAATAAAGAAAAAGGAGAAATGTTATTTGATAATCTGAAAAATCATAAAATTGATTCTTGAAGAAAGAAAAAGCAGTGAAAAGAAAAAATGCGAAAAAAAAAAGAACAAGAAAAAGCAAGCAGAAAAAGCCAGTAACCCTTTAAACCAAAAGGCAAGGGTAGAAAAAGGATCCAAGGCTTTGAGCATTAATGGATAGGAGGGCCCACAGGAATAAAATCCTAGCCTAAGCGGCTAAACCAAGCTGTCCCTTACCATGTGCTTGTGGCGTGAAGGTGTCAAGTGAAAGCTTGAGACTGAGCGGTTAAAGTCGTGGTCCAAAGCAAAAAAAGAGTGTGCTTAAGAGCTTTGGACACCTCTAACTGGGGACTCTAGCAAAGCTCACTCACAATTTGAAAAGGTTCACCCAGTTATGTGTCTGTGGCATTCATGTATCCGGTGGTAATACTAGAAAACAAAATGCTTAGGGTCACGGCCAAGACTCATAAAGTAGCTGTGTTCAAGAATTAACATACTGAAATAGGATAATCAATAAGACTATCTAAATTCTGAGTTCCTATAGATGCCAATCATTCTGAACTTTAAAGGATAAAGTGAGATGCCAAAACTGTTCAGAAGCAAAAAGGCTACAAGTCCCGCTCATCTAATTGAAACTAATTTTCATTGATAAGTTTGGAATTTATTGTTCTCTTCTTTTTATCCTATTCTGTTTTTAGTTGCTTGGGGATAAGCAACAATTTAAGTTTGGTGTTGTGATGAGCGGATAATTTATACCCTTTTTGGCATTGTTTTTACATAGTTTTTAGTATGATTTAATTACTTTTTATTATATTTTTATTAGTTTTTATTCAAAAATCACATTTCTGGACTTTACTATGAGTTTGTATATTTTTCTATGATTTCAGGTATTTTCTGGCTGAAATTGAGGGACTTGAGCAAAAATCTTATTCAGAGGCTGAAAAAGGACTGCAGATGCTGTTGGATTCTGACCTCCCTGAACTCGAAGTGGATTTTCTGGAGCTACAGAAGTCCAAAGAAGGGCTCTCAATTGAAATGGAAATTAGACATCCTGGGCTTTCCAGCAATATATAATAGTCCATACTTTGCCCGAGATTTAATGGCCCAAACTGGCGTTCAAAGACAGCCTAAAACATCTTGGAGTAAAACGCCCAAACTGGCACCAGAATTGTAGTTAAACACCCAAACTGGCACGAAAGCTGGCGTTTAACTCCAGGAAAAGCCTAAGAACGGAAAAGCTTCAATGCTCAGCCCAAGCACACACCAAGTGGGCCCTGGAAGTGGATTTCTGCACTATCTGCACTTAGTTACTCATTTTCTGTAAACCCTAGTTACTAGTTTAGTATAAAAACTACTTTTAGAGATTTATTTTATGTTCGGAATTTTATCGTTAGACGCTGATCATTGTACACATTTGGAGGCTGGCCTAACGGCCATGCCTAGACCTTTCACTTATGAATTTTCTACGGTGGAGTTTCTACACCCCATTGATTAAGGTGTAGAGCTCTGCTGTTCTTCATGAATTAATACAAGTACTATTGTTTTTCTATTCAATTCACGCCTACTTCTTCTCTAAGATATTCACTCGCACTCCAACATGATGAATGTGATGATCCGTGACACTCATCATCGTTCTCACTTATGAACGAATGCCTGACAACCACTTCCGTTCTACCTGCAATCGCTTGAGTGTGTATCTCTTAGCCTTCTGGTTCACGACGCATGGTTGTCTCTCTTGACAACAGAGCAGTCCATTCCGTGAGATCAGAGTCTTTGTGGTATAGGCTAGAACCATTGGCAGCATTCTTGAGATCCAGAAAGTCTAAACCTTGTCTGTGGTATTCCAAGTAGGATCTGGGACGGGATGACTGTGACGAGCTTTAAACCTGCGAATGTGGGGCACAAGTGATAGTGTGCAAAAGGACAATGGTCCTATTCCGACGCTAGCGGGAACCGACAGATGATTAGCCCTACGGTGACAGTGCAGATGGATTTGTTTTCATCCGAGAAGATCATACAGCTTGCCATGGAAGGAGGTAACGCATGGTTGGAAGAAGACAATAGGAAAGCAGAGGTTCAGAAGCAACAAAGCATCTCCAGATGCTTATCTGAAATTCCCACCAATGAATTACATAAGTAACTTTATCTTATTTTATATTTTAATTATCTGCCTGACTGAGATTTATAAGGATGATCATAGCTTGCTTCAAGCCAAGAATCTCCGTGGGATCGACCCTTACTCACGTAAGGTTTTTTACTTGGACGACCCAGTGCACTGCTGATTAGTTATGTAGAGTTATGAAAAAAGGGTTGAAATTACAATCGTGCGTACCAAGTTGGTGGCGCAATTGAGATCACAATTTCGTGCACCACCATCCTGGCTCAGAATAATATCCTAACCCAATAGGTTAGCATGATCTCTCAACATCTCACTGGGATGCAAACTGCAGCTGGCAGTGATCAGGAAGCTTTTCTTGAAGAAGAAGCTTATGATCCTGATCGACCCACTATGGAGGAAGTGAATTAAATGGGAGAACCCTATGGAAACACTTACAACCCTTCATGGAGGAATCATCCTAACCTTTCATGGAAGGATCAATAGAAACCTCAGCAAGGTTTCTATAACAACCAAGGTGGTAGAAACCAGAATAGGTTCCATAACAGACCACCATTCCCATCTTCTTAAGGGAATATGGAGACCTCTAACCAGAGTCTTTCTGACTTAGCCACTCTAGTCTCCAGCCTCACTAAGACCACTCATAGTTTCATTAATGAAATAAAGTCCTCCATTAGAAATTTAGAGGTACAAGTTGGTCAACTTAGCAAGAGGATCCCTGAGATCCCTTCTGACACTCTTCCCAGTAATACTGAAGTTAATCCTAGAGAAGAGTGCAAGGCCACCACCATGGAGGTTGAGGCTGAATTGGAGGATAATGGAAAGGCATTGAATGCTAGTGAAGAAGCCTTCACTGGGTGTTTAATGCCCACCAGCCCAGGGAAGCTGGCGTTGAACGCCAGCAAGGACATCCCTGCTGGGTGTTCAACACCCAGAATGCTAGAGGGACTGGCGTTTAACGCCAGTCAGGGTGAACAGCAAGGGCGTTCAACACCCAATAAGCTAACAAAGCTGGCGTTAAACGCCAGCACAAGAACACCCTTTGAGTACCTGAATTCCACTCAAGAACCCTCTAGCCTAGAACTAAAGGAAACCATAAAGACTATTGAGGTTCCTTTGAATGCACTTCTCTAGTGCATAAGTTCTGATGTTACTCATCTTTAAGTGAGGATGAAGACACTAGAGAAGAGCAAGTTGCTCGTTTCCTAGGAGCTCTAATGAAGCTAAATACCAAGTTATTTGGTACAAAGCCTCTGGAGGAAGAACCTCCACTGCTCACCAAAGAACTCCACGCTTTGGTTCAGCAAGAGCTACCTCAGAAGCTTCCAGACCCTGGACGCTTTCTAATTCCTTGCACTATAGGCACTATGACCTTTGAAAAGGCTCATCTATGTGACCTAGGGTCAAGCATCAACCTCATGCTACTCTTTGTAATGGAGAAGCTGGGAATCCTTGAGGTACAAGCTGCACACGTCTCTTTAGAGATGGCAGACAAGACCATGAAGAAGCCATATGGCTTAGTAGAGAATGTCTTGGTTAAGGTTGAAAACCACTACATCCCTGCAAACTTCATTGTCTTGGACATTGGAGAGGATGAAGATGACTGTATCGTCCTTGGAAGACCCTTCTTAGCTACTGCAAAAGCTTTGATTAATGTAGCTAAGGGAGAAATGGTTTTCCAAGAAGACTACATCTTATTTAAGATGTCGAATCCTAATTCTCCCTCCAATAAGAAATAGACAACTGTGCAACACCTAGTATGCCAACCCTCTCTTTCTATGAAAAGCTTTACAAAGCCACCAGACATCAATTCTAAGTTTGGTGTTGGGCAGCCCTCAACAAGCTCTAAGCACAAAGGTACTAAAAAGAAAGTATCTAAAGGCTGGAGGGACAAGAAAGTCCCAGCTGAAAGCCTCTCACCTGACATGAGAGTTTTCTTCACTAAGAATCTAGTCCTACCATATAGAGTGAACCGTGTCCAATCTCTAGAGCAGGTAGAGCTCATTCATGAGAGGACAGGCAGAAAATTCACTGTAAGGGGCGAAAATCTGAGCCCTTACTCACCTCCTTAAGGATCTGAAGGTCAAGCTAATGACTTTAAATTAAAGAGTGCTTGTTGGAAGGCAACCCAACTTTACTCAACTATTTATTTTATTTTCATTTTGTTTTTCTTTCAGTCTTAGAGTCATGATCATGTGCATCAGTCAAGAGACAGAATTCACAGCAGTGAAAACAGAACACTCCATAAAGAGTGTTAAAGTTGAACGCCAATGAGGAAGCCCTCCTGGGCGTTCAATGCCCCAAGAGGGAAGCATTACTGGCATTGCACGCCAGCCAGGGAGTAGCCCCTGGGCGTTCAAATGCCAGTGCAGAGAAGCTAGGAATAGGGAATTCCCTAGCCTCTCAGGACAAAGAGGTCCCACAGAAGCTCCACCTACCCCACCTTCTTCCTCCCTATTGATTATATTTGCTTGAGGGCGAGCAAAACTCTTAAGTTTGGTGTTGCAAAAGCTCTGCTTTGTGACTTCTACCATTTTTAAGTATAGAATAAGAGGATAGAGTAAACTAGCGAGCATGCACATGAGCCTGTGCTGCCGCCTTAACAAAGACAAAGGAGTGACATAGAAGAAAACAAGAACTACATGGGATCCTTAAGGAGGAGCACTGGCCACCATCATTCAGGTGGATTCATTTTCTTTTACTTTTTTCCTATTATTTTTCTATTTTCTATCTGTTTATTTATCTGCTCTCTTGTTCTAGTTGCATGATCATTTGTATTGATGTCCTAAAGATGTAAAATGTTCCATATATCTCTCACCTTGCTTAAATAAAAAAATTATTTGAAAAGAACTGAGAGATGCATGAATTTCAAGTTTAAAATAAGATTAGCTTAATTAGTTTAATGTGGTGTCATTTGCTTTTGTTTTCTGAATGTATGATTAAACAGTGCATATTTGAAGTTGAAATTTATGAATGTTGGCTCTTGAAAGAATAAGGAAAAAGGAAAAATATTATTGATAATCTGAAAAATCTAAAAATTGATTCTTGAAGCAAGAAAAAGCAACAAAAAGCAAAAGAAAAATCATGTTGCAAAAGATAAAAAAGAAAAAAGTTATATGCATGCAAGAAAGAAAAAAAATGGCGAAAAAAAAGAAAAAAATTAAAAAAAATCCATTACTGCCCAAAAATGCAAGAAAAGGAGCGCAGATTGAAAAAGCCAGTAACCCTTTAAACCAAAAGGCAAGGGTAAAAGGGCCCAAGGCTTTGAGCATCAGTGGTTAGGAGGGCCCAAAGAAATTAAATCCTGGCCTAAGCGGCTAAACCAATCTGTCCCTAACCATGTGCTTGTGGCGTGAAGGTGTCAAGTGAAAAGCTTGAGACTGAGCGGTTAAAGTCATGGCCCAAAGCAAAAGAGTGTGCTTAAGAACTCTGGACACCTCTATCTGGGGACTCTAGCAAAGTTGAGTCACAATATGAAAAGGTTCACCCAGTTAAAGTGTCTGTGGTGTGAATGTATCCGGTGGTAATACTAAAAAATAGAGTGCTTAAGGTCACAGCCAAGACTCAAAAAGCTGTGTTCAAGAATCAAAATCAGCTTAACTAAGAAAGTCAATAATATCATCTGGATTCTAAGTTCCTAAAGATGCCAACATCTCTGAGTTTCAATGGATAGTGAGATGCTAAAACTATTCAGAAGCAAAAAGCTACTAAGTCCCACTCATCTAATTTTAACTAAACTTCATTTGAAACTTAGAAATTTATTGTACCTTAGTTTTCTTTTCTATCCTACTCTGTTTTTAGTTTCTTGGGGACAAGCAACGGTTTAAGTTTGGTGTTGTGATGAGCGGATATTTTATACATTTTTTGACATCATTTTCATATAGTTTTTAGTAGATTTTATTTAGTTTTTATTGAGTTTTTATAAGTTTTAGTGTTAAAATCACATTTTTGGATTTTACTATGAGTTTTTATGTTTTTGGACAATTTCAGGTAATTTCTGGCTGAAATTGAGGAGCTGAAGTAGAAGTCTGATTCGGAGAAAGAGGAAGCACTGCAGATGTTGTCCAGATCTGACCTACCTGCATTCGGAAGAGCTTTTATTGAGATGCAGAAGTCCAAATAGAGCTCTCTCAATGGCTATGGAAAGTGGACTTGAAGAGCTTTTCTGAAGCTACAGATATCCAAATGGAGCGTTTGCAATGGCCATGTGAAGCTGACTTCTAGAGCTTTCCAGCAATATATAATAGTTCATACCTTGCTTCGGATTAGAAGGCCCAAAACTGGCGTTCAACGTCAGCCATCTCACCAGTTCTGGCGTCCAACGCCAGAAAGGGATTCCAAGCTGGAGTCCAATGCCCAAAAAGGTGCCAGGAGTGGAGTTCAATGCCCAAGGAAGCCTAAGCACGTGGATCTCATCAAAGCTCAGCCCAAACACTCACTAAGTGGGCCGCAGAAGTGGATTTTAGCACTAGATAGACTGTTTTACCCTTACTAGTCATCTGTTTAGTATTTAAGGGATTATGTTCATGTAATTCGCACTTTTTATCACTTTTTATCAGACTCTTCAATTCAGGAGAGCACTATACACGTTTTTCCATTGTTTTTACTTTCAATATGAGTTTCTAAACCTTCTAGGTTGAGGAAAAGAGCCCTATTGAGTCCTATGAATTAATAAAAGTACTATTGTCTCTTCTCCGATCCGTGTTTGATCTATCTCTAAGATGTATATAACGATCTTCATCGTGGTGAGCAGGATGATTAAGACTAATGTGCCTGACAAACACCCATGTCTACTTGGGTTTGTGTGAGTACCAGGAAGAAAAGAAGGAGCTAACAGCTATGTTTATACATCTCTCAAATGGTTAATCCACAAGTTCCTTGGGGACTTCTCGAGACACCAGTTCAGCCGATTTTCGGGGAGATTAGGGTCTCCCTGGTATAAGCTAGAATCCAAAGAAGCAGCGTTCTTTGATCTGGAAGATTCGACCTTGTCTGTGGCATTTTGAGTAGGATCGCCAAGAGAATGGACTGCTATGCGCTTCACTCTTCATCAGATTGAGTAACCACGGCCAATGGCCATGGCCGTGTTCAACCTGTAGCAGAGGAAATCAATAACCACGGACAATGGCTTTGATCACTTACAGCCTACCATAGAAGAAGATCAGTAGTACTAGAGTTACTTCAGAAAGACAAATCAACTCCAACTCTCAACTCTATTCCCAGCATATAATTCCTATTAGTTAACTTCTTCTAATTCAACCTGACTAATACCTGCAAGATACCCATAGCTTGCTTCAAGCCACAATCCTCGTGGGATCGACCTTGACTCGCTCAGGTATTACTTGGACGACCTAGTGCACTTGCTGGTACTGTTGCTGTACGAAATAGTGTGGGTTTTGTGTACACACGCACCAAGGAGCTCTATTGTAATCCTATTGAATGAATGAAATTCTTCTTTTTCTCAATCCGCTTGTGTAGCTATAGGATATCTTCTATTCTTATTGAGATTCACTCACTCCGGAAAGGGGTTTGAATCTATTGAATTCTTGTGTGAGCCTCGGAAGGGGAATCATGGGCATTAGAATTGGAGCTCTATCCTTCACAATTCCCTTGACCAACACTATTCGGGAGGAATTGAGGTCTTGAGAATTTGTGTGGCTTATGGATAAGAGAATGCACTTAACCTCTTCTCATGACAATTAGATCAAGGAATTAGCAAGATTGATTGTGATTAGAAAGATTGGGTTTCGAAGGAATTAGGATCCAATCAATTATAATCCGCCATAGATCTACTCATATGACTGAGAATGAAGTTGAGACCCATTTGATTCATGATGGATTATGATATCTCCAATCCCTAATTAATCTTTCTCTTTGATTTTCTTCAATTTAGATTGCCTTGAATTTACTTTAATTGAAATTGTTTACTGCTTTCTTGATTCCCAGCACCCAAGTCCCCATTTACATTTCATGCAATTTACTTTCAGTTTCACTTTACAATTGTGCCTTTACTTTCTTGCAATTTAAGATTCAAGTCATTTACATTTCTTGCTCTTTAAGTTTCAGCTCTTTACATTTCCCTCCATTTAAGTTTCTATTATTTACTTTTCAGCATTCAATTCTATAGTACTTGCACCGTTGAAGTTCTAGCACTTTACTTTCCATCTTTTATATTTCTAGTCCTTCACATTTTGTTGCTTTATTTTCTGCAATTTACTTTCTGCTCATTTAATTTTACTAAACTCCTTTCAATATTAGCTTGACTAGACTCATCACCCAACAAAAATTGCTTGATCCATCCATCCTTGTGGGATCAACCTCACTCTTGTGAGTTTTACTACTTGATGCGACCCGTTATACTTGCCGGTAGTTTGTGCGGATACAATTTTCGCGCATCACAGCTTGACTGCACTAGATGCCTCTCCTGATCTAAGCAGGCACGTCGCAAAAAGTTGCATTTTTGAGCCACTTCGAGTCCGAATTTCAAAATTCTGATTTTCGTGGTTAGTCTCTATGTGACGAGCCGGTCTCGAATTTCGAGAAAAAAATTATATTGATATAATATTCATATATTATTATTTTATTTGGAATATTATATTTTTATTTCCTCTACTGTGGTTAATGTTGATCTATGTTTAGTAATATAATAACTTAGCTATAAATCTACCGGTAATGGATAATATCGGCATTCTTAGATGAACTTAGCAATGTTAATGCTTCATCATATATCTTTTATTCTCATGATTATCATGTTACTAGTATCATTTATACTATTAACGCTCATGCTTGTCCTATAGTAGTGTAATCTGATGTATCTAGTCTTAGTAATTATCTTTAGAATGATATTTTATTATTAAACTCTGATGAGTCAGCACCCTGTTACACGTGGCTCTCCCAGAGTTAGCCACCACATGTTTCCTTTCTTGCTCTCCAAGAAAATTTTTCTTAAGGGAAAAGTAAGAAATACTTGTGTTCTAATACATCTAGCTTCAGTAATTATCCTTTCTTGAGAGATTTTTACACCAAACTTTAGAATAATGCTTATCCTAATCCCACAGGTCCCTAGACTCATCATTACCATCACCTTTTCTTCCAAGGCAAGCCAAAATTCAAAAATTTCATGGGAGGAAAATGGAAGAACTTCCATGAAAGCGTCAAGCTTCTTTCTCCGTTCTTTCTAAAACTAAAACCCCTATAAAAAATCTAATCCAACCAAAGTGCTTACCTCTTCCTCCTCTTTAATTATATGTCAATTTTCAAGGTGTAAATCAAAGTATGATGGCTGCTCCTCCTCTTTGAAGTTTCAACCATGGTGGAAACTCAAGCTGATGATGTTTTTTTCATGTTTTCTCTTGTGATCTCTTGTTGAATCACCATAGGCTCTAAGAAAACATGATTTCTAGCTGCCTTGAGGTGAGGAAAACTTTCTTTTCATCATCATGAAGCTTCAGCCTTCATGGTTTATGTGGTTCTAAAGATGTTTTTTATGTTAAATCAAGAGTAAAAGTGCTTTTTGAAGCTTGTTGTTGGTTCAATTCTTGACAGCTGCAAAGGAGGTAAGGTTTGGTAAATTAATTAATGATTGGGTGTGTTCTTGAAGTGCTAAATCAGATTTTGTTGCTTGAGGCTTGATTTTGAGTGTTTGTGTGATGGTTTCATCATGAGATCTTGTTGTTTAATGCTTGAAATCAAGTTTATGATGGTTTTGAAGTTGCTGTTGTTGCTGCTGGAAAACGTGGCTTTCCAGCCATGAAATTCATCATATTTGATGTGTTTTTGATGTGTCTTTGATGGCTGAAACATTGCTCTTTGGTTTGGTAAAGATCAGGTAAAAATCGGTTACCGAAAAGATTGAAAAACTAGCTGAAAATCAAGTGAAAATCTGATAAACTTTTGGAAAAATATTTTTGGTTTTTGGAAGGATGTGAAAACGTTTATTTTGATGATTTTGGGGTCAAAATGCAATTATTAAAAAATTTGGGGTTGAAAGTTAATTAATAGAAAGTTTGAGGACCAAAGTGCAAATATTAAAAGTTCAGAGGTCAAAATGCAATTTTTGAAAGTTGAAAAAGATATTATTATTTTAATATTAAAATATTAAAATATTATTTTATTAATAATAATAAAATATTGATAAAAAGACAGTTTTTCCTAAAAGTCTCAGGAAGGCAGTTTTGAGTCCAGAATTTCTGAACTCTCTTTATTAAGGTATAAGAGAAGGTATTGAGGTATGTAAGGTAATGAAAAAGGATTTAGAAACTTTCATACATGTTAGAAAGAAATGGAGTTAAAAGCTATATAGCAGTGTGCTTGACCTTACAGAGTAAGCAGAGAATTATGAAATGAGCTCACTCTGATGTTGTGATGCTTGATTTATGATTGTAGAAAGATGATGAAGATGATTGATAAGTAATGGAAAGTATGATTATATGTGAAATATGAAACTTCCGGCGATGCTTGTGAATATTATGCGGGGATGCCCGTATTGTGCTATTGCTTCCCAGATAGGCTGCAGTAGAGAAGTACCAGCCCTGCAAGCCGAATGCTTGGTAGAGGCCTGACTCGCATACCTGCGGTATATTGAGATTTGAGCAAATACTAGCCCTGCAAGTCGAGAGTACTTGGTAGAGGTTATGCGGTACTTAATCTGGGATTAAGTTTTGGGAAGGCCTTATCTGACTTGGAGGGTCGGATTGCGTCGGGTGCGGGTCGAAACCGACAAATGAGCTCATTACCTGCAGTAGGACCAGACATGCATCATACTTGTTTGTGTATATTGTAATTGGTTTGCCTATGTGAATAATTCTATTTAATTGCTAACTGCTATACTTGACGTAATTGCTCTTGATTGTGTTTGAACTACATTACTTGTGTTTGTAACTGATTGTTTGGATTGTGACGATTGGATGTTGATTGAGTTGTTTGGGCCTAAGGCTGTGGCTGGTTTGTTTAAGGTCTAGCTCTGTATTAAGTATCTGACTGGTTTAGCATAGACTTAATGTACCTATGCTTGGAACAGGATGATCATTTATACCGCGTAGGTAACTTCTTTTATGTTTATGGTCTAGTAAAGTATGAAAAATCAAACTCTTACAGCACAAACTTAATTGAACCTATGCTTGGGACAAGTTGGTCATTCATACCATTAGTAATCTTTTAAGATTCTTATATCTGGAAAAGGAGTTTGGATTTCTGGTTAATTAATTGATTTCTTTTAAAAAGGTTTTGAATTTTTTATTGTTAAACCATCGATTTTCAAAGGAATTAGAAACTTGCAAACGGACATTATAAATGGACTTAACTATAAACCCCGACCTTACAAAGAACTCCCTAGTTCTTACCCCTTACACCTCTTCAGATGGACACAGGAGTCCTGCCCTACAAGATTAATCATCCGTACATCCACGACGACCCAGTGTGCGGCTGGGAGTATTAAATCTGTTGTGCGGCACCTCATGTACGTAATTATGTAGTACATGGTAGACCTTTTCAGCATCCAATTACTACACCATTCTTCGATCCCGATATGCCCTCTCACTTTCCTCTTTCTTGGATGCAACCTGAGGAGGACCCCGAGATCGTTGATATCTCTTCTGGCAGTGATAATCTAGATGAGGCACCAGTGAGCAGGTATCATCACCTGCCCAATGGTTTTCTATGAGGGGCTTTTGGATTAGAGACGAGGATACTTTTTGAGAAGTCCATTCTAACTCTGGTACATTAGAGTGCTTCCCTCGCTTTTGCTAGCATGCTCAGAGGGAAATAGGCATGTCATAGAGTTGGGCTAGTTTGGGTGCCAGCTTAGGGGCTTTTGGACAGGCCTGGATGATAAACCACTATTTTATGGTTTATCTTATGCTCAATTGAGTGGTTTATATCAATTCTTTACTCACTTATTCATATGATTTGCATGATATTACATTTTCCTTTCTGATTTTCTGCTATGATTGAAAACATGCTTCTTTGGTCTTAAAATTACTAATTAATAATCCTCTCTTATTACCATTTGATGTCTTGATATGTGTGCTAAGTGATTTTAGAGTTTATAGGGCACGAATGGCTTAGAGGACAGAAAGGAAACATGCAAAAATGGAAGGAAAGCACAACAATGGAGTTTTGAAGAAAAGGCAGCGACGCGTATGCATGGACGACGCGGACGTGTGCCTAGCGCAAAACACAAGCAACGCGTACGCGTGACTGACGCGGACACGCGCCTTGAGCAGAACGCAAATGACGCGTACGCGTGACAAGGAAGGACCCACGCGCTCACGTGACAGACGCCACGTACAAGAATCTGCAGAAAACGCCCCCAGTGATTTCTGGAACCTTTTTCGGCCCAATTCCAAATCCAGAAACACATAATATAAGCCAGAGAATGTCAGAATCAAAAGGGGAGCACACAAAACAACATAGACAACATTCATATACATAATTTTAGGATTAGATGTAGTTTTAGAGAGAGAGGTTCTCTCCTCTCTCTTAGGTTTTAGGATTTAGGATTTCTCTTAGGATTTATGATTTCATCTTCTTCAATCACAGGTTCAATATTCCTTTTATTTATTTTCCCAATTTAATTTATGAATTCCCATGTTGAGATTTGAATGTTCTATTTACTATATTTTGAGGTATTTCAGAATTAAAAATTGCTTTGATTTATTTATGTTGTGGATATTTTTAATTTAATTTAAGATTTATTTCCCCTTTTGGCTTTGGTTAAGTGATTGGTAATACTTGAGTTATCAAACTCAGCTGTTGATTGAAATTGGAGTCGCTGATTGATTTGGATTGCTCTAAAGCTAGTCTTCCCATAGGAGTTGACTAGGACTTGAGGATCAAATTACTTAGTCCACTTGACTTTCCATTGCTTTAGTAAGGGTTAACTAAGTGGGATTAAAACTCAATTCTCATCACACCTGATAAGGATAACTAGGATAGAAATTCCAATTCTTATACCTTGCCAAGAGATTTTATTATTATTAATTTATTTTCCTTGTCATTTAATTTACTTATTCCTTATTTAAAAACCCAAAATTCTACCTTTTTCATAACCAATAATAAATCATACTTCCCTGCAATTCCTTGAGAGTCGACCCGAGGTTTTAATACTTCGGTTATCAATTTTATTGGGTTTGCTTAAGTGACAAACAAAACTTTTGTACGAAAGGATTCTTGTTAGTTTAGAAACTATACTTACAACGCGATTACTCTTATAAGATTCTTTACTAGCGGAAAATCCCGATCGTTACTGGCGCCGAGACGTATTATGTACATATATGTATATATTACATGAGTCACTAACTGAGAGATGCTATATCTTTATCATGTACTTGTTTAACTGAGCTACTCTTTTATCACGATGTATATCATAATGCGTTGTTTTATATATTGCCTTCTACTATTCTATGATTACATATGCTTATGTTTTCTTATATAATATATGCATGCGACTCTAAACTACTATTTTTGTTTTTTAAAAAAAAATTACTCGAAAACTCGCGAGGTGTTAACAATGAACAGGCTTATACTTATTTATTAAATATTACTTAAGTTGGGGAAACAAGTTGGTAGCGTTCAACTTCTAGTATGATCATGACATGTTGGGAGTTGGGTCATTACACAACTTGCATTCCAGTCAAATACTGAGAGATCATATTGACCTGCTGGGTCAAAATCTTGTTCTAAGCCAATATGGCATTCAGAGTGTCAACTTCAAGAATTCCTTTCTTCTGAAGTACCCCATTGCTTATGTTAGTTACAGGACAAAGGAAGCAAAGAAGAACCACATTAGTGGCAATGTTAGTTACACTAACGTTGACACTAACGTGGAATGGGAGTCACTTGCAAAGTTAATGAGAAAAGTCATTGCCAATAATGCTCTAGAAGCCATCATTGCCCACGTTAAGAGTCACGTTAACTAAGCTAACGTGAACTCTAACGTGGAAGAAAAGAAATGGAGCCAACGTTAGTGACACTTAACATTATCACTAACGTTGGATCAAGCTCATAAGTGGCCACGTTAGTTGCCACATTAACTTAGTTAACGTGGGCTCTAACATTAAGAAGAAAAGGGGAAGCCAACGTTAGTGTCATTCAACTTTCTCACTAACGTTGGCCAAGTCATAAGAAGCCACGTTAACTCCCACATTAACCTAGTTAACGTGGAAGCTAACGTGAAGAAACTAGGTGGTCGACAATGTTAGTGATACCAAACATTGTCACTAACATTGGGATGAACACACACTATCCCCAAGAAGCCACGTTAACTCCCACATTAACCTAGTTAACGTGGAAGTTAACGTGAAGAAGAAAGGTTGTCGACAACGTTAGTGACACCAAACATTGTCACTAACGTTGGAAGGAGCCAACACAAGCCACAATGAGCCATGTTAACTCCCACGTTAACTTAGTTAACGTGGAAGTTAACGTGAGGAGAAGGATGATGAGCCAACGTTAGTGACATTCAACATTGTCACTAACGTTGGAGATGGCTAGAATGGCCACGTTAGAAGCCACGTTAACCTAGTTAACGTGGACTCTAACGTGAGAATTAGGAGCACATTAGAACGTTAGTGACAATGGTAAGTGTCACTAATGTTCTCGAAGGTTGGCAAGCCTACATTAAAAAAGAGCCACGTTAACTAAGTTAACGTGGACTCTAACGTAGGGAAGGGGGAGAATCCTCAACGTTATTGGGAAAGTTGAGTCCCAATAATGTGTGCGAAGGACATAGTGGAAACGTTAGTGGCAACGTTTGTGCCACTAACGTTGAAGTTAACGTGGCTCTTAACTTTGGTGAGGAACGTTAGTGAAAAAGTTGAATGTCACTAACGTTCTCGAACCCATATTTTCACTGAACGTTAACACCACTAACGTCCTGAGCTAAAGTCTCTGCCCACTTCACACTTTCTCTCTGCAGGTAAAGCCAAGCCCAATGAAGAAGATAACTGCTTCAAACTCAAGATCCAAAGGCCCAGACCCAAGACTTGAAGAACCAACAAGAAGAGTAGAAGATTAGTATATATATGAGTAGCTTTAAATTATTTTGGGAGTTGGAAATTATAGGGAGCCTCTTGGCATAGCACTACTCTCTGTATTTTACTTTCTCTGCACTTCTAGTTTCATCATGTATTCTCCATCTTTGTTTTCATTTTCCAGAGCTATGAACAACTAAACCCCTTTCATTGGGTTAAGGAGCTCTATTGTAATTTGATGGATCAATACTAGTTTTCAATATCCGCCATTTAATTTTCTGCAATTCTCAACTCAAATTCTGGACTCGCTCAACTAGAACATTCCTCTAATTAAAGTTGCTTGATCAATTAATCCCTGTGGGATTCGCCCTCACTCTATTGTGAGTTTTTACTTGACGACAAATTCGGTACACTTGACGAAGGGAAATTTGTTGCGAGACAAGTTATCCGTGCATCAAGTTTATGGCGCCATTGCCGGGGATTGATTGTGCATCAACAATGATTAGATTGGAGGATAACTAGATTGAGCATTTTTTTTGTTTGATTTAATTTTCTGTTTGAGTCATTTACTTTCTGTTTGAGTTAATTTCTTCCCTTCCCCCTACTTTTTCTTTGTTATTTACCATTCATCTCACTAACTCACTAACTGTTTGATATATTGCATCACTCACACTAACAGTAATTCTGACAGATATACTTTCTGCACCTATTCTATTTGCTTGTACTTGTTGGTTGTATGACAGGGAGAAGAAGCGGGGCTTCAACTTCCTTTGATTCTGAACCTGAGAGAACCTTCCTTAGACTAAGGAGGGAGGCAACAGAAAAACGTGTAGTTGGTGCTGAAGAAGAGGAGGAACACTTTGAGGAATGCTTTGAACCAAACATGGAAGAAAACATGGAAAACCATCGTGAAGAAGAAGCTCACAACCATGGCGGAAGAGGACGAGCAAATCATGCTGGGGAGGATAGAAGAGTTTTAGGCTCTTACATCAATCCAAACCCAGGAAACTGTGGAAGTAGCATTCAAAAGCCAACCATCCATGCCAACAATTTTGAACTAAAACCACAGCTTATCACCCTTGTTCAGAACAACTGTTCGTTCGGAGGAAGTGTCCAAGAAGACCCCAATCAGCATCTAACCACCTTCCTGAGAATATGTGACACAGTGAAGTCTAATGGTGTTCATCCTGACGCCTATAGACTGCTCTTGTTTCCATTCTCACTCAAGGATAAGGCAGCCAAGTGGCTGGAGTCTTTCCCAAAGGAGAGCTTGACAACTTGGGAAGATGTGGTGAACAAATTCTTAGCAAGATTTTACCCACCTCAACGAATCAATAGGCTGAGAGCTGAGGTCCAAACTTTCAGGCAACAAGATGGTGAGACTCTGTATGAAGCATGGGAGAGGTTTAAAGACCTAACGAGGAGGTGCCCACCAGATATGTTCAATGAATGGGTGCAGCTGCACATTTTCTATGAAGGGATCTCTTATGAATCAAAGAAGGCCGTAGACCATTCATCCGGAGGATCTTTGAACAAGAAGAAGACCATTGAGGAGGCCATAGATGTCATTGAAACTGTAGCAGAGAATGACTACTTCTATGCCTCCGAAAGAGGGAACACAATAGGAGTAATGGAGCTAAACAATGTAGATGCTCTGCTAGCCCAAAACAAGTTCATTACCCAGCAGCTGGCTGACCTCACCAAGAAGATGAAGAGGAACCAAATAGCAGCAATCTCCACTTCATCAACAACCCAAGAAGGAGTAAATGAAGAAGCAGAGGGTACTCAGGAGTAAGCCAACTACATTGGGAATTCACCTAGGCAAAACCATGATCCATACTCCAAGACCTACAACCCTGGATGGAGGAATCACCCAAATTTTGGGTGGGGAAATCAACAAGACCAAAGCCTTGATCAAAGACGCCCAAATCCAAACAATGCAGCCCACCAACACTTCACATCTAGACCATATCAACACCCCCATAACAACACCTCTCCACATTCATATCAAGGCCAGAATAACCCTCCTCAGCCTGACCTATCATCATTTGATGAAAGAATCTCAAGGATTGAGAATCTACTTGAAGGCATAGGCAAGGAGATTCAAGACAACAAGGTGTTCAAGGAGGAAGTGTGAGCCAGTTTTAAGAACCAGGGAGACACAATCAAGAGGTTGGAATCTCAAGTGGGGTATCTCTCTAAACAAATTCCCAAACCCACAGATGGATTCCCAAGTGACACAGAGAAGAATCCGAGAGGTGAAACAAAGAAAGTAAGATGGGAAGATTGCAAGATGGTCACTATAAGTGATAAGGAGACTGAGGACAAGCCAAGCAAGCTGTCAGAACAACCTGAAGATACCTCAGTAGAGAAGAAGGAAAAAGATTTCCAAGAACCAGAAATCTCAGAACAGGAGCTGCTGAGACTCTATGCACCTTTTCCCCAACTGCTCAATGGTGCTGTGGAGAAGAGAATATACTCAAGATTTCTTGACTAGTTTGCATCTTTGCATGTGAACATGCCGTTCATCAAGACTATCCAACAAATGCCTGCATACATTAAGTATATGAAGGAGCTGCTTCATAGGAAAAGCTCACTCTAGGGAGGCCAAACTATAGTGATGAACAAGGAGTGCAGTGCCCTCATTCAACCACAGTTGCCTACGAAAAGAAAAGATCCAGGGAGTTTTCATGTCCCCTGTGCCATAGGGGAAACAATGTTTGATAGAGCACTCTGTAATTTGGGAGCAAGCATCAACTTAATGCCCTTATCCCTGGTAAAGAGGCTGCAGATCAATGAGATATTGTCCACAGATGTAGTCATCAGGCTGGCTGACAAAACTCAAAAACAAGCAATAGGGGTGGTGGAAAATGTGTTGTTAAAGGTTGGGAAATACTTTCTTCCCACAGACTTTGTCATCTTGGACATGGAAGAGAGTCACACTCACCCAATCATATTGGGAAGACCATTCCTAGCTACAGCCAGAGCACTCATAGATGTGGAGCGAGGGGAGCTAATATTGAGGATCCATGATGAACGACTCAGCTTTAATGTCTTCAAACTCTCACAAGAAGCAGACCAAGAAAACAAAGAACCAAGCAATGATCATAATGATATGCTGACAGAGGAAGCAAGCACTGAAGCACAACCAGCCCATCTGGGAAAGCCTTTGGTTGATGAACAAGGAAATAAGCAGTTGTCACAACTCAAGGAAAAGCTGGAGGAACCTAAACCACTAGAGACATGTGAAGACAACAACAAAATCCCCTTAGAAGAAGAAGTCACCAAGAGCAAGGCAACATCAAAAGGGACAAAGAAGAAGGTACCAAGGGGGTGGAGGAACAAGAAGATCTCTACGGAAGACTTCTCTCCAGGAGATAAAGTGATCTCAGCTTACTTCCCAGATATCCCCCCTAATCTCCCCACTGTACCATCTCAGTTACCTAAGGTCTTCACTATCAACAGAGTTCTCTCATTGGAACATGTAGAGATCATTGACACAACCAATGGATATAAGTCCAAGGCAAGAGGGGAGGACTTGAAGCATTATCAACCTCCCTGACGAAGGAGAAACGTCAAGCTAGTGACGCTAAAGAAGCGCTTCATGGGAGGCAACCCATGTTTTATTAGATTTCACTAGTGAATAAGTCAATATTCATGAATTCCGACCTAAACTTGACAAACACTTGGAGAAATCTTTATATAGCAGTATATAGTGAAGAACAAGTTTGGTGTTCAAAGCGTGCCAAGAAAGCATGAATGCAACTGAGAGCATGCTGGTCTTGGAGCTTTGAACAGAACTTTTCATCACAGTGCTCCAAACTACGTTTGGTGTCACCCCATGGTGCCACCAAGGTGCATATAAGGATACACAGTTAGTTAGTTAGTTGGAGTTCATGAATAAACAAAATCTTTTCTTCTTTTTATTAGTTTAGCCGTAAAGTTTAAATACTTTTTAGGACATTAATTTTTCTTATTTTATAGGGAAAAGGAGAGGAACATTGAAGGAGATTGATTGGACAACTAAATGAGAAGGGTTCGGCCACTTCATGAAGGGAAACTACACACTTGTTCTAAAAAGGGAAGGCATTGGAAAATGTTGCCATGCAACATTGAAAAGGATGGGACCCTTGAAGACCGAGCAATCTCCATTATAAAGTGATGATCCTTGTCCTTTCTCCATGCACAACCCCAATCGTTCATCAAACAATCACTCCATCAATCCACACCCTCCATTCACTCACAACCTCTCTATATAAGTGATCCTTGTTCCGTACCCACTCTGCACGCCTCTCCATTTCGGATTCCCCCTCACTCCCTTCATTGCACTCAACCCTAAACAACCAAAAGTCTCCACACATTTGCCAACTTCACACATTAACCCTCATTCATGGCATCTTCGAGCTCTAAAAGAAGGAAGGGAAAGGAACCTATAGAGCAACACCCATATGATGAAAAGAGATTTAGAAGCTTGCACCATGCATTGCAATACGGGTGGATGGTGGATAAGGAGATCATTTATGAGCTGGGATTTCAAGTTAGGAAAACTGAGTGTCCCGAAATCACAAAGGAGGTAGAAAAGAGAAGATGGGAGCTCCTCACTGATCCGGTCATTAAGGTGAATACAAATCTTATAAGAGAGTTTTATGCAAATGCGGTCCGATATGATAAGGTAGATGAGTCATATACAAGCTTTGTGAGAGGAAAGATTGTGGATTTTGGTCCCATCAGAAAAAAGCGACTCAAGAGGAACGTTAGGTTACCCTAGTACTATTTACCGACTGTGCAAGAAAGCTGGGGTGGTGTTTGAAGATGAGGACCCTGTGTAGATAAAAGAGGGTATTCCAATAACCGTTCGACGAATGCATGCTACCGCATCCCCCCTGCCTCAACGGAAGCAAAGGAAGAGGACAGCCCCTCAAGTAGTAGAAGGACAAGTCTTAGAGGGGCAAGCACCAGCCACCTTGGATATGCACGAATTGCAGGAAGCCATTGATGGACTATCTCGACAATATTTGGAAAGCCAAGGAGCACAGAGAGAGCTTCAACTACAGATGATGGGGCAGCAAGAGTAGTCGCTCTCAAGATGGATGACTCAACAAGGGGAGTGGCAAAAGCAAATGATGGATCAGCAACTGAGTCAAGGGCAATAATGGGGTGAAACATTCCACAGGATGGAACAAGGGCAAAACGAGCAACAAGAATCCATCCAGAGGCTAATCAACATCCAAGCACATCAAGGTGCACATATACATGAGATGCATCGAAGACAGATAGAACAGGAAGAACTATTGGACGAGCAAAGGGCATTCGCAGAAGGAGTTTACCTGAGCGAGACTGGGCATCATATAAATACTCAAGCCAGGCTCGGTTACTTGGTAGGACAGCTACCTATATTGCATCCAAGAATCACAAGGTATGAAGAAATGAGGGATGAATTAGCACGAGAAGAAAGACAAAGGGTGGAAGAAAGTCATGAAGCAGTAAGGAAGGCACTTGAGGATTGGAAGCAAGCAAGATTGGCACGGATGCGAGGGAATGCAAGAGGACACAAAGAAGACAAACAAGGAGGAAAGCATGGGCAACCACATGAGTAAAAGGTGGTGGAGTTCCTTCTTTGGTCCATCTTTCTCTATGCTTTAAATAAGGAAGATCTTGTATGAAATAGAACTTGCTTCCATGTTAGTTTAAATTTTTTTTAAATTCTGTCTTTTAAGTTTTTGTTGAAAAGGTCTATGTTTGCTGGTCTCTATGCCACTGCATCCTTACTTTTCTTACCTGTATGTTTGTCCCTTTAAATCAAATGAAAAGAGAATGTGTGTTTTTAAAGACCAGAGAGGAGTTCATACTATGGAGTAAGTTCATGAGTTTGTGGTAGGGTCATAAGTTAGCTAAGTTGGTTCAACCATAAGGTGGGAAGACAACTATCTGTCAGGAATGTTATGCTGAAACACACCCCATGAGACTAGCTAAATAAGAAGATCCTAATAAAAAAAAGGGAAAGAACAATCAAAGTTGAGGAATAAAAGAAAAAAAACAAGCAATAAGGCTAGGCACCAATGGTTTTTAATCTTGAGGCATGTGTCTGTGGTGCTCCTGTGTGAGGGATCTACTTGGATGAATAAGCTCTTAGGGGTGCCTTATCACTTGGTAACTTGGGTTAACTAACTCGGGATTATCAGCTGAAAGTCCACTATCAAGAGTAACCCTCAATACAGAGCATTTAGTAACCCAAAGAGGTGCTGGACACTAAGGTCTCAAGAAAAGAAAATAAATAAACTATGTGCCTGTGGTGTGTATGTATGGGGGAGAGAGTTGAGCAAGTAAGTCCTTAGGGGTGCTTCAACACCTAGCACCTTGAACAACTGGTTCGGGAGTGTTGGCTGAAAGCTTATTTTAAAGAGTTGCCCCCTTACAGAATACTTAGCCTAAGAACACAAATAAGCCCTGAAATAACAACAAAAAGATCAATGAATAAAAGTCTCATGGGATGCAATCACAGTGAGTATTCTAGGACATGATAAAGTTCTGAAAGCCAGGAATGAACCTAAGTTGCTATGCAAGAAACCACCATAAAACCAGGGACATGACTTCCACAAGAATGACTCATTTCTCTTGGCATTCCATTCATCATTCTCTTGTTCCAGTACTTGCTTAGGGACAAGCAAGCTTTAAGTTTGGTGTTGTGATGCCAGGGCATTTTGGCCAGTTTCACTGACTTTTTCTCTACTGTTTTTAGGGTAGTTTCATGCATTT
>NC_029792.2:78120147-78126405 GCF_000816755.2 Arachis ipaensis
CCAACGTTAGTGACACTTAACATTATCACTAACGTTGGACCAAGCTCATAAGTGGCCACGTTAGTTGCCACGTTAACTTAGTTAACGTGGCCTCTAACGTTAAGAAGAAAAGGGGAAGCCAACGTTAGTGTCATTCAAATTTCTCACTAACGTTGGCCAAGTCACAAGAAGCCACGTTAACCCCCACATTAACCTAGTTAACGTGGAAGCTAACGTGAAGAAACTAGGTAGTCGACAACGTTAGTGACACCAAACATTGTCACTAACGTTGGGATGAACACACACTATTCCCAAGAAGCCATGTTAACCTAGTTAACGTGGAAGTTAACGTGAAGAAGAAAGGTTGTCGACAACGTTAGTGACACCAAACATTGTCACTAACGTTGGAAGGAGCCAACACAAGCCACAATGAGCCACGTTAACTCCCACGTTAGTTAACGTGAGGAGAAGGATGATGAGCCAACGTTAGTGACATTTAACATTGTCACTAACGTTCGAGATGGCTAGCATGGCCACGTTAGAAGCCACGTTAACCTAGTTAATGTGGACTCTAACGTGAGAATTAGGAGCACAATGGAACGTTAGTGACAATGGTAAGTGTCACTAACGTTCTCGAAGGTTGGCAAGCCTACGTTAAAAAAGAGCCACGTTAACTAAGTTAACGTGGACTCTAACGTAGGGAAGGGGGAGATTCCTCAACGTTATTGGGAAAGTTGAGTCCCAATAACGTGTGCGAAGGACATAGTGGAAACGTTAGTGGCAACGTTTGTGCCACTAACGTTGAAGTTAACGTGGCTCTTAACTTTGGTGAGGAACGTTAGTGAAAAAGTTGAATGTCACTAACGTTCTCGAACCCATATTTTCACTGAACGTTAACACCACTAACGTCCTGAGCTAAAGTCTCTGCCCACCTCACACTTTCTCTCTGCAAGTAAAGTCATGCCCAATGAAGAAGATAATTGCTTCAAACTCAAGATCCAAAGGTCCAGACCCAAGACTTGAAGAACCAACTAAAAGAGTAGAAGAGTAGTATATATAGGAGTAGCTTTGAATTATTTTGGGAGTTGAAAATTATAGGGAGCCTCTTGGCATAGCACTACTCTCTGTATTTTACTTTCTCTGCACTTCTAGTTTCATCATGTATTCTCCATCTTTGTTTTCATTTTCCAGAGCTATGAACAACTAAATCCCTTTCATTGGGTTAGGGAGCTCTGTTGTAATTTTATGGATCAATACTAGTTTTCATTATTCTTCTTCTATCTTTTCTCTTGATTTTACTTGAAAGCTTTCGATCTTCATCCAATTGGGTAGTTATCTTGGATAAGAAGCTATCAAACTTGGATCTCTTCTGAACCTTGAAAGAGGAATGAAGAGATCAAGCTAGAAATACTTTCTCATGCTGGACCAAAATTGGGTATGGATGGATATGTGACTATAATCCTCTTAACACTTGATTTGGGAAATGCATGTGGTATAATCAGTGACCATACTTCATCTCTTCTCATGAGCAATTGACCAAGGAATTGGCTATTGATCAAGATTTGAGAGATTGAATTACAAGAAATTGTAATTCGATCACTTAAGATTGCCAAGGAGATCAATGAGTGCATTGATTGAGGAAGAGATGAAAATGAAATTGATCCGGAGAATGCAACATCTCCTGAGCCCAATGAACTCCCCATTTCTGATCTTACCCATTCTCTTTAATTTCTGTCATTTACTTTCATGAGCAATTCCCCCATTCCCATTTACAATTCTGCAATTTACTTTCAGTAATTTACTTTCAGTTCTTTTATTTCTAGCATTTACTTTTCTGTTATTTACTTTCCCGCCATTTAATTTTCTGCAATTCTCAACTCAAATTCTGGACTCGCTCAACTAGAATATTCCTCTAATTAAAGTTGCTTGATCAATCAATCCCTGTGGGATTTGACCTCACTCTATTGTGAGTTTTTACTTGACCACAAATTTGGTACACTTGGCGAAGGAAAATTTGTTGCGAGACAAGTTTTCCGTGCATCAGAGACTAAGTGAGGCTTAAGCTCAAAATTGTTAGCGCCAATGGCAGGTACAGAGATACTTCTGCCATAAAAATCAGAAGTAGGCATGGTGAAGTCACCAAGAACCTTCCTTGCTTTTCCTTCATGTTTGGCCATGTCTTCAACTTTTTGTTCAAAATTTTCTGAAAGATTTCTTCCGGAGTGTTGTACGTTAATTTATTGTAAGCTCCTCCTTAAAGTCCTTTCAGGTTTAGGATCAAGATTAAAGAGGTTCTTTATCCCTGTTCCTGGTCATAAACAAGAAAATAAAATACCAAGGATAGATGAGAATGGGAGCTCTATGTTCAAGAACAGAGGACTTCCTGTGAGATGTGATCAAGAAAGGAAAGAAGAGGAAGAAGAATAAAGATAGAAGAAGAAGTAGAAGAAGAATTCAAATAAATAGAAGTAAAGAGGAGAAGAATTAGAAGTAGAAGAGATAAATAAGAATTAAAATATTTTTGTTTTTGTTTTATTTATTAATGCAATTTGAAGATAAGGGTTAATGAATTAAAAGAAATTGAAAATTTAATTATAAATTTATAAAAAGAAGAGAGAGAAATAGAGGAAGTATTTTAAAAAATTTGGAGAGAAAAGAATTAGTTAGGAGATTTTGAAAAAGAAGAGAGGGAAAACAACTAACTAATTAAGAAAATATTTGAAAATAAGATAAGATAGAAGGTTAGAAAAGATTTAATTTTAAAATAATTTGAAAAATTCAACAAGATAAGATAAGAATTAAAAAGATTTGAAAAAGATTTAATTTTAAATTTAAAAGAAGATAAAATAGAAAATATAAGATAAGTTAGGTAAGAAAGATAAGATAAGGAAGTTAAGAGAAAATAAATTTTAAATTAAAAAGATTTGAAATTTAAATTTTAAATTTGAAAATTAAATTTTGAATTTTAAATCTTGAATTTTGAATTTTGAAATTTGAATTTGAAATTTTAAATTTTGAAATTTTAAATTTTGAATTTTTGAATTTTGAAACAAGATAAGATAAAGATTTGAAAAAGATTTGAATTTTGAATAGGTTTGATTTTGAAATTTGAATTTTAAAATTTAAATTTTGAATGTTAAAATTGAATTTTAAATCTTGAAATTTGAAATAAGATAAGATAAAATTTTTTAAAATTTTGAATTTTTGAATTTTAAAGAAAGATAAAAAGATAAGATAGGAATTGAAAAAGATATGATTTTTGAAAAGATTTTATTTTTAAAATTGAAAACTAGGATAAGATAAGATAAAAATTTAAAATTAAAATCTGAATTTTTAATGAAATTTTCGAAAATTTTAATTAAAATAAAGATAGAAAAGATATTTTTTTTATTTTTGAATTTAATGAGGAAAGAGAAAAACAACAAAAAGACACCAAACTCAAAATTTTTAGATCTAAGGGAACCTAGTGTGCGAAAATTAACAAGAAAAATACCAAGAGACACCAAACATAAAAATTTTAAGATCAAAAGAAAAAGAGAAACAAGAACACTTTGAAGATCAAGACGAACACCAAAAACAAAACTCAAAGAATTCAAAGAACACAAGAACTTGCAAAAAACACCAAACTTAAAAATTTTGAAAACCAAACACACAATTTTCGAAAATTTATAGAAAAGACACAAGAAGACACCAAACTTAAAGATTGACACAAGATTTAAACAAAGAAACTATATTTAAAAAATTTTTTGAAAAAAAATTCAAGAAATTCGAAAATTCAACCAAGAACAAAAACAAAAGACTCAAACCAAAAACAAAGATTAAACAAAGAAAAGAAAATTTTTGAAATTTTTTTTTATTTTTCGAAAAAAAGAAAAAAAAATAAAGTAAAAGACTCTAACAAAATTAAAGACAATACCTGATCTAGGAAACAAGATAATCCGTCAATTGTCCAAACTCAAATAATCCCCGGCAACGGCGCCAAAAACTTGGTACACGAATCCCCACACTTCGTACAACTGTATCAGCAAGTGCACTGGTTCGTTCAAGTAATATCTGAGCGAGTCAGGGTCGATCCCAAGAGGATTGTGGTTTCAAGCAAGCTATGGTTATCTTGTAGATCTTAGTCAGGTGGATAGAAGAGTTGTTGGAGTGAGATCTAAACTAGGTTGACCTGTTTATAATGATAAGAAGATGGTTAAGGCTTGGAGATGCTTTGTCCTTCTGGATTAACTCTAGTATTACTGTCTTCTTCAATTGTGAATGATTTCTTTTATGGCAGGCTGTATGTGATTGACGCTAGTTTGAGCAGCTGCCAATACTCCTCCAGATCTAAACCCCATGGTTAGTATGGATCCATTCTGATTGAGGGTGAAGCTCCTGCAGTCCATTCTCCTTAATGATGCTACTCAAAATGCCACAGACAAGGTCAAATCTTCTGGATCAGAGAATGTTACGCCTTTTGGTTCTAGCCTCTACCACGAAGACCCTGATCTCCCCATACATCGGCTAAACTGGTGTCTCGAGAATTCCCCAACGAAGTCGTGGATTAGGTGTCTAAGAGATGTATAATCAAGCTGGTGGTTCGATACTTTCCAGTCACGTATTCTCACAAACCCAAGAAGAACACAGGTGGTTGTCAGGCATGTGGTCTTAGTATGAAGAACGGAGATGATTTTCCCAGGTCATTCCATTCATCAAGTTGAAAAACAAAAATACATCTTAGAATTGAATCAAACACGGATTGAAGAGAAACAGTAATACTTTTATTAATTCATAGAACTCAACAGGGCTCCCCCCTCAACCTAAGAGGTTTAGAAACTCATACTGATAGAGAATACAATGATAAATGAAAATATGGCATAAAAGTCTATATGATTATGTAAAATATGCCTTAAATACTAAACTAATGACTAAGGATTACATAAGAAAGGGTAAAACAGTCTTTTAGTGCTAAAATCCACTTTCGGGGCCCACTTGGTGAGTGTTTGGGCTGAGCTTTGATGAGATCCACGTGCTATGAGGCCTCTAGGGCATTGAACGCTGGCTAGGGTGTCCTCTTTGGGCATTTGGACGCTGGTCTCCTCCTTTGGGCGCTGGATGCCTGGACTGGGGCAGGAGGCTGGCGTTAGAAGCCAGTTTTGGGCCTTCTATTCTGAAGTAAAGTGTAACGACCCAACTTTCAGAATGTCATGATCGTACCGAAAGTAAGGCGTTACCAACCTGCTTTCCTTTATTAACTATTTACTATTGAGCCTTTAGTTCGATATCGCGATTTAGTTTTATAGAAAATTCCATAAAAATTTTGTTTTTGTTTATCAAAATCATATATCAAACATGTCAAGTAATGATAATCACATAATTATTAATAATAATATCTGTCATACAAAAGATTTCAAATAAAACTCAGATACAAATCTTATCCCTCTGCATAAAATAAAAACCAAAGCTACAAAGGCGAGGGAATTCTATGAAAGAAACTCAAGTTATAAACTTAACTCATAAATAAGTTCTATAATCGCCCGCAGCTTCAAATGGAGTCTTCGAACCTGTGTCACTGAAAGGGTGGAAGATTTTGGGGTGAGAACAAACCACACGTTCTCAGTAGGGAATGGGAATGCTGTAAAAGTAATGATTGACATGCAAATAATTAACTTTGCTTAATAAACCCTCTTCGCCAAACTCTTTGAAATACTTTTTAGTCTTACTTTAGATAAATAATTACTTTCTATAAATAATTACTTTAGGAAAGGAAGGGGAGAAATGGGGGTGCGACTGAGTGTGGTGAGGGAGTTAGGGTTGGGGTTTCTGGGATTTGGGAATTAGGGTTTCTGATTCAATTTGGGAATTTGGGATTAGAAATTAGGATTTTATAAAATAATAAGGATAGGTATGAATAGATATTTTGATAAAATTGAAGAGTAGAGTTATTTTAAAATCAAATATACTTTATTAAAAATATTTAGGAACATTATTTATCAACATATTGCTAAGTTAAATCAATTATTTCTAATTTACATTATAAAATGAACAAGTTAATTATATTTTGTAAAGTACAATTTAAATTCAAATATCAATTTTCTAGATTAAATCATACAAATCTCTATTATTTTTCTATCTCTGAAACTTTAATTTCAATTTATAAAATAATTAATTATAATAAAAATTATACATAAATATTATTAAATTATACAATTATTCTATTTTTCAATTATCAAAATTATAATTTCAATCATACCAAATATCTAATAAAGATTATATAAAAATTCTAATTAATTTAAA
>NC_029792.2:78126415-78147122 GCF_000816755.2 Arachis ipaensis
TATTTCGTCTATGATAACCCATTAGTGTTCCCATATACATAAATCATTAGTATTAAGTTGGCCAGACCTAATACCATGAGGCATGCAATGGTAAACCAACAGTGTTAATCATCAGACAGTCATGCAAATAAAACACAAACTCTTGTTATCAGAACAAGTCACTAAGCATGACAGACACTCAGAGTATGCAATGAAGCATAGTCAGTCCATTCCCAAGGCTCTAACAGGAACGAACTGATCTGATACCATATTGTAACGACCTAACTTCCAGAACGTCATGATCATACCGAAAGTAAGGCGTTACCAACCTGCTTTCCTTTATTAACTATTTACTATTGAGCCTTTAGTTCGATATCGCGATTTAGTTTTATAGAAAATTCTAGAAAAATTTTGTTTTTGTTTATCAAAATCATATATCAAACATGTCAAGTAATAATAATCACATAATTATTAATAATAATATCTGTCATACAAAAGATTTCAAATAAAACTCAGATACAAATCTTATCCCTCTGCATAAAATAAAAACTAAAGCTACAAAGGCGAGGAAATTCTATGAAAGAAACTCAAGTTATAAACTTAACTCATAAATAAGTTCTATAATCTCCCGCAGCTTCAAATGGAGTCTTCGAACCTGTGTCACTGAAAGGGTGGAAGATTTTGGGGTGAGAACAAACCACACGTTCTCAGTAGGGAATGGGAATGCCGTAAAAGTAATGATTGACATGCAAATAATTAACTTTGCTTAATAAACCCTCTTCGCCAAACTCTTTGAAATACTTTTTAGTCTTACTTTAGATAAATAATTACTTTCTTTAAATTTCTAAACCCAAAACAGATCTCAATCACAAAATTTGTCATATTCAATATCTTTCAGCCACATAATTGATTCTCAGTCACAACAAATAGTTATTAATTATCTCTATACATTCACAGACTACTAGCACAAGTAGGAAACTCAATTAAACACACAAACAAATCACAATAAAACAAACAACACAATCACAGAGAAGTAATATAAGCAAACACAACCAAATGCAAATGCACAACCAATATGATGCATGTCTGTCCTAAGCAGGCCATGAGCTCATGTGTCGGTTTACACCCTGCAGTCCGACATTACCTAGGAACAAGTCCCAGATATGGCTTCCCTTTGTTTTCTTAGTGCATATGTGTCGGTGGTAAGAATACCACTCCTTCGTGACTACCAGCAGTCGGCGCAAAGCCCGACCTCATAATATACGCACAAGGGGAAACAGTGATCCTCAGTTCGTGGGCGTCCCCGAGATCATTTCACAAGCAAAACAATGATCCTCAGTTCGTGGGTTTCCCCGAGATCAACATACAACAAAACAGAGATCTTCAATTCATGGGTTATACCCGAGATCAATTCACAACAAACAACGATCTTCAGTTCGTGGGATATACCCGAGATCAACATATAACCGTTAGTGGGTTATTCCCGTAATCAATGATTATCAGTTCGTGGGTTTTTCCCGCATATAAAACAAATAACAATCTATAGGTTTCCCCGAGATCAATGATCATTCAGTTCGTGGGTACTTCCCGATTTTAACCAATTATCAACTCATGGGTTTTTCCCCGTAGTTAAACAACTAACAATTCGTGGGGTTTCCTGCCTTTTATCACTTTTCATCTTCCCTTCCAAAACGCAACAATCCACATATCAATTCGTCATTCTCTCTTTTCCTTTGAGTTCTTAACATTTTTCTTTAAACCTTTCTTAACTTTCTCAGGCATTTATCCATAAAAATCTTAACCATCAAACCAGTCATAATCTCTACTTTAGCAATCTTGACTCAAGCCAACTTTAAAACTATCTTTCAGTTTAGTTCTCTATTAAAGACTCAAGAAAATCATTTATTTTAAATTCATTAAACTCTTCTTAAAACATAACCTCTCTTTAGAAATAATCAAATAAAACTCTTTCTCAAGTTTACTAACTTCACAAAGATTTAAAAATCATCTCTCTTACTATTCAAATTCAAATATTATTATTTCACCAAATTTCTAAAAAGATAATCCTTTATTTCAAACCCAAAACATAACTCTTTCCATATTGAATCAAGTTCAAAACATAAATTCTTTCTTAAATAATTCAAGTTCGAAACATAATTCCTTTCCTTGGTAAATTGAACTCAAAATATTTTAATTCTTTTCTAAACTAAATAAAGCTCAAGTAATATAATTTTCCAAATTCAAAGCTTCTAAAATAACTTTTCAAATGAAACCTCAGGTTTTTATAAAATTTCGGCAGCACCTCCCCTAAAACTCGGACTTAACCACCCTTACGGGTTCCCTCTTTCTCCACAAATCACCAGCCCTTTTCTCAACAATTTTCAAACGGGTAATTCTCAATCAACCAGTCATTCACAATTCATAATAATTAGCAAGTCAATCATACTCCACAATTCCAACTAATCCATCAATCCAACTCCAATCTCATCAATTCACAACTAAATTCATAAGTCATAAAATCCTTTCAAATTAAACTCAATCAATTCTCCATCCGTTCATTAGCAATTATCATAACAGATTCTCAATAATTATCTCATCATAATTCAGTTTAAGAACTAACATCCTTTCATCAGTTAAAATCAGAATTTCACCCAGTCATCATTTATTTTAAAAGTAAACCAGTCTAACTTTAAAAACTCATAACTAATTTTCCAAAACCATTCTTCAATCAGTCACCAACCAAATCCACTACCGTTACAATATATCAAATAACCAGCACATCATTCAATTCAATATAAATCCGTCAAAGATCAGAATTTCAGTCAATTTGCAACCATCAAGCAAACCAGCCTATGGCAACCAGCTCAACATAATCAAATAACAGGATTCTCAGTAATTCCAAACAATCAGAAAATCGGAAATAGTTACAGCCTCAAATTAAAATCAGTATCACCAGTTAATCATTTACCGCAACAAAATCAATCACAATTCAAACTCAATTCATCAATCATCAGCATGTTAGTTTTTCTTTATAATTAACTCAACATATTTTAATTTAGTAAATAGCACCAGTTTAATCACCGTTCATAACCACATTTAATTCAAATCATAACTCAGAAAAATCACCACTTACAGCCACATTTCAACCAATTCCAACCCATCACAAGTTCATTTTACAGCCATTCCAATATATTAAAATTCCAATCCAATATCAAATAATTCAAAATAACTTATTCAAGATCAGAATCTCAGCCAACTCATCATAAAAATCAGTAATTCAAAATACAATTCACAACCAGATTTCAACCAATTCAGGAATATCACATAAGATCAGAATTTCCAACAAATCCATCAAAATTTGAAACCAATATCAGTCACAGCATTAACCAAAATTAGTCTTGTCAAGTTAATTACTCACGATAACAAAACCTAGTAACATTCACAGCCATAAACTAAACTCAATAAACCAATTTAGAATATTATCTCAATACCAAACTTAATCCAAATTTTACAACTTTAAACCAAGCTTATTCCTATCAATTAATCATATTTATGAATTATTTGCAATTACTCACTAAACCTCTTTGGCATTCATAAGTTAAAAGCTGTTAATTTCAAATAAAATCCCCTACCTCGATTAGTTGAATTCACATAGATTAGACATCGAAACTCCCTTCTCTTTTAATTTTTATGGCAGCAGCATTGTCAATCTCTTATAGCAGTGACGATGGTTGTAGCGAGACAAGGATTCGAATTGGGTAAGAATCAAAAGCAAACATAGCTCTGGAAGATTCAAAACAATTCAAAGACCAGAATTGAATTAAAACAAGAACATGGCAATTAAAAGTGACAAAATAAAACGTGCCAAATAGGTCAGAACCAAGGAGAAGAGCAAACCAGAATCAATGTAATAGGATTCGGAACCAACAGCAGCAACGGTGACATCAGTTCTCTCGGAGCAAGAACAACAACGATCTCAGCATCAATTATGCCTTTTTCGAACAGTAAACCAGCAACGAAATTTCAAAGAATAGGAGAATTGAAATCAAAACAAGGCTGGCGCTATCTTCGACACTGGTGTCGGTTCACAACTCACCGGCGACTGAGGCAGCAACGTAGACAAGGCTTCCCCTCGGCGGTGAGAAGCGGCGGTGGCACGCGGCGGTGGTAACTCCGGCGATGACAAGGCCTGGCGGTGGCTGAACAACAACGAACGGTGGCGCAACACCTTCCTCTCTCACCTGCGAACTCTTTCTCTCCCACTTGTGAGCTCAACGGCAACGGCCATGGAAGCTTCTGCTCGGCGGGCTCAATGGCGACACGGGCTTTAGGTAACGGCGACGCCGACCTCTCTTCGCGTGGCCCTCTCCCTGGGTTTTGGTCTTCCTCCGTGACGGCGTGCAGCAGAACGCGATAATCGGTTCGGCGGCGGAATAGGTTCGGCGGCAGCAGGCAGCGATGCCATGGTGGCTGGGTAGTAAAGAAATGGGGGTGCGGCTGAGTGTGGTGAGGGAGTTAGGGTTAGGGTTTCTGGGATTTGGGAATTAGGGTTTCTAATTCAATTTGGGAATTTGGGATTAGAAATTAGGATTTTATAAAATAATAAGGATAGGTATGAATAGATATTTTGATAAAATTGAAAGGTAGAGTTATTTTAAAATCAAATATACTTTATTAAAAATATTTAGGAACATTATTTATCAACATATTGCTAAGTTAAATCAATTATTTCTAATTTACAATTATAAATTGAATATTCTATTTTTCAATTATCAAAATTATAATTTCAGTCATACCAAATATCTAATAAAGATTATATAAAAATTCTAATTAATTTAAACTCCAATTATCATGAAACTCTATTTAATTATCATTAGTAAAATAATTTTCTTAAAATAAATCACAAATAACTAATTATTTGATTTTCAAAAACTAGGGTTGTTATATAAAGTATAGACTATTATATATTTCTGGAAAGCTCTGAAAGTCAGCTTTCCATAGCCGTTGACAACGTTCCATTTGGACTTCTGTAGCTCCATAAAATCTCTTCCAAATGCAAGGAGGTCAGATTCAGACAGCATCTGCAGTGCTTTCTCTGTCTCTGAATAAGACTTTTGCTCCAGCTCCTCAATTTCAGCCAGAAATTACCTGAAAAATCTTACTGGGTTGTGTGTTCTTAGCTATAATTCATGTTCCAATTTATAGTCTTCAAACAAGTTTAACAAAAAAGTTTTAATTTAAATTAGTGAAAAAATAGAGTTTTGAAAAGAAATTTATTACTTTAACCAAGCAAACATACATGCAAACGATTATTATCATGCAATCTATTCTATCTAACAAAAGAAAAACTTAAAATATTGGTGTTAAGAAAAAGCACTTACCTCCGGAAGTCAAGTACTGACCGACCTCCCCACACTTAAAGCTTGGCACCGTCCTCGGTGCCATCAGTTAGGAACAAAGGGGGGGCTTGTAACAGCATGTCCCGTTGGGATTGTCATGGCTCCCAGTGCTGGTAGGTGAGGTGGAGTCTGGAGTGTCTGGTTCTTCTTCAGGTGGGTGGTTGCCAACAATAAGCTCCTTAAGGCATGTAAATTGGCGCTTGTTATGGCGCTCCATTCGCTTTGCTTGCCGGTCAAGCCGGTCCAACCTCTGAAGTATCTGTAGGATCAGCTAATTTGTTGAAGGTGCTGGTGATGCAGAAGGAGAAGGAGTATCTCTGGCCGGGGCTGCGGTCTGGTTTATAGTGGTTGCTAGAGGTCTGATGTACTTCCCATTGGGGACAATCTGATCATCTCGCGGAAGTATAGTCTTTTTGTCCCTAGCTCTGTAGGAGACTCCGGCTATCGAGACTAGATCTAAAACCAAGGCGGGAAAGGGTAGGTGTCCCGCAATCTGTACGTGTCCTATGGCGTGCCGGAGGTGTCTTGGTAAGTTGAGAGGCTAGTTTGTAAAGATACACCAGAGGAGAACAGCCATATCTGCAGTGAAGGAGGACTCGTGAGTGCTCAGAAAGACGTAGTGGGACATAATATGTGCCCACACTCGAGCCTCCAAGGTGAGTGCTGAAGCCAATATTCCCTTAGGTCGGGATCGATGGTATCCATAGATCCATCTGCTGCCAACTTGTGCTATAACTTTGAGGACGGCGTCCCAGTCAAATTGGTATGTCTGGCGTTTGGAAGAGGCTTCTTGGTATGCGTCCAATCCTTCTGGAGCAGGGGGAGAGATCTAAAGCTCGCTGAATGGCCTCTTCGGAAATAGGGACTTGCTTCTGATGGACATAGACAGACTGTAGGGTTGGCATGTGGAAATTGGATTAGAATTCAACTACCCATGAAAGGTTAACCTGCTGTGGCTGTTTTCGTAAGAATCTCCATTGTCTGTGCTCAATGCGGGGCTCTACCAACTCAATAATCTGGGTAGGGAGGATGAGTAGGTGCTCATTATTGTAGTTCCGCTCAGCCAGGATGGGGAACATCTGTTCACAGTAGCGGTTAGTGAACCGCGCAGTGTCCCTTGCTGGAAAGGCTTTCTCTTTTTCATCGACCTTGATGATCCTCTTGACTCGCTTTGTGGATTGCTTGACTAATGTTGAGGATGGTTCCATAGCTAGTGCTCTTTTTGTTCCTCTCCTTGCCGGTGATTTGGGAGCAGATTTCTCTTTACCCTTCTTGATGGCCATCCTAAAAAGGGAAAAGGAAAGTAACGTGTAAAGCCAAGGGTTAAAGCAAGGAGGAGGACAGTACAAGTGATAATCAATGCCAAGGTAAGGAAGGATGTCGTTAACACATGGTCGCGACTACATGTGATCAGTTCATCAATGGAAATATAGCAAGTGCATATTATGGCAAGTAGATGCAAGATGTTTATTAGCATGCCGACGAAGGCATGAGTAGCATAGATCAAGCATCAATAGTTAAAATGTATTATCACTCGTAACAAACTAATAATTACGTTTGTATTGATAATTACATTCAATTAATAAAATATGGAAAGGGTTTTGTGGAAGAAACAGGCATTAGAGTAGAAGGATAGAATAATTAAAAATGCTCAATGCCATACGGGTTTTTTCACAAACACTTAGTATGTATAGTAAATATGTTATTGATAGTATTAAATTTGAACATGCAAGCAACCCAAAAATAATTAGTGATAATTGTCAAACAACTCCTTAATAATCCACAAGCAATAATGGAAGAAAACAATCACCCAATTAAATTTCTAACACCAAGTAAAATAATGCAAAAATAAATAAATAATAAGCAGAGAAGAAAGAAAATAGAAAAAAAGAACCTTGAGAAGAAGGTGACAAAGAGATGGAATGGAGGGGGTGAGGTGAAGAAAATAAGATGGAAGGGGGAAGAAAAAGAAAAGAGTAAAGAAAGAAAGAAGGAGAAAAATAATGGAGAATAAAGAAGAAGGAAGAAAAAGATAGAAGAAAGAAGAAAGAAATTGGGATTGGAAAAGAAAAGATAAGAAAAGTGGCGGCGCAGGGATTTGGTGGTGTTGCGCGGGTGATGTGCACGCATACTCCACGCGTACGCGTGGGTCGCGCAAATGGGGAGGCGACGCGTACGCGTGACCGTGTTTGTGCTACTTGCGCGAAGGTAGCCTTGCGCGCGCACAACTCTCTATTTATCTTGGGGTGTGTGCCAAAATGGTATACGATGCGTGCGCGTCATTGACGCGTACGCGTGAGGGTGCAGAATTTGAAAATGACGCGCACGCGTCAGGGACGCGTACGCGTGAGTGACTTAGTGCCTTGGGCACAGTTCCAGCACCAGGCCAGCACAACTTTCGGCCTGACACCTTTTTACGTCGATTTTCTTAGGTCACGCGTGCGCGTCATTGACACGTACACGTGAGGTGCCAAATATTCAAATGACGCGTACGCGTCAGGGACGCGTGTGCGTGGTGATGCTTGTGCGATTGGCACACTTTCTGCATTGCTCCCACGCAATTTTCTACCACTTTCTCCCCTTTTTTTTGCCGAATGCAGATGCAGATGCAGACTATATGCAGAAATTATGAGAAGAGTCACTAAATGAAATTAAAAAGATAGAAAAGAACGATCGTACCATGGTGGGTTTTCTCCCACCCAACACTTTGCTTTTATGTCCTTAAGTTGGACGGTCCATAAGCTCAATCTGCTTCTGTTGGTGGATCTTCCAATAGGAAGACCTCTAGCTCTTTGTGTTCCTTTATCTTCTCACCATGATAAAGCTTTAAGCGATGTCCATTGACCTTGATGAAATTGGAACTTGAAGGATGACTCAGGTGGAAGACCCCATATGGTTTTGCTTTCTCCACTCTGTAGGGACCTTCCCATCTGGATCTCAGCTTTCCTGGCATGAGTCTCAGCCTGGAGTTGTAGAGAAGAACCAGATCTCCAGGTCTGAACTCTCTTCTTTTGATATGCTTGTCATGCACAGCCTTCACCTTCTCTTTGTATAATCTGGAGTTATCATATGCTTCGAGTCGAAAGGTCTCCAGTTCTGTCAGTTGCAGCTTCCTTTCAGCACCAGCTTTCTCAAATCCCATGTTGCATTCCCGTACAGCCCAGAAAGCCTTGTGTTCCACCTCTACTGGAAGGTGGCAAGCCTTTCCGTACACTAAGCGGAAGGGACCCATTCCAATGGGTGTCTTGTACGCTGTCCGATACGCCCAGAGCACATCGACAAGTTTAGTGCTCCAGTCCTTCCTATGAGGTTTCACTATCTTCTCCAGAATACGCTTTATTTCTCTGTTAGACACCTCTGCTTGCCTATTGGTCTGGGGATGGTAAGCTGTTTCCACCTTATGACCGATCCCATGCTTCTTCAGTAGTCCTGCTAGTCTCCTATTACAAAAGTGAGTGCCTTGATCACTCACGATTGCTTGTGGTGATCCAAAGCGACAGATAATATGGTTTCTAACAAAGGAGATAACAGTGTTAGCATCATCAGTGCGGGTAGGAATTGCTTCCACCCATTTAGAAACATAATCTATAGCTAACAGTATATAAAGATAACCACTAGAGTTTGGAAATGGACCCATGAAGTGAATGCCCCAAACATAAAAAATTTCACAGAAAAGCATAATCTGTTGGGGCATCTCATCCCTCTTGGATATATTACCAAACCTTTGGCATGGGGGACAAGATTTACAGAAGGTAGTAGCATCCTTAAAAAGAGTAGGCCACCAGAATCCATAGTCTAAAATTTTTTTAGCTGTTCTTTGAGGGCCAAAATGTCCTCTACTCTCAGAAGAGTGGCAAGCCTCAAAAATGGACTGGAATTCTGATTGGGGCACACACCTTCTAATTACCTGGTCAGCACCACACCTCCATAAATATGGGTCATCCCATATATAATATTTAGACTCGCTTTTCAGCTTGTCTCTTTGATGCTTAGTAAAATTAGGAGGGAAAGTATGGCTACCTAGATAATTAGCTACAGGTGCATACCAAGGAACTACTTCAGATACTACGTGCAAGCTATCAAGTGGAAAAGCATCATTGATAGGAGTGGAGTCAGTCTTAATGTGCTCAAGGCGACTTAAATGGTCTGCCACTAAATTCTGGTTACCACTCCTATCCTTAATTTCTAAATCAAATTCTTGTAGCAACAGTATCCAACGTATTAACCTTGGTTTGGACTTCTTTTTAGCTAATAAATATTTTAGAGCTGCATGGTCTGAGTACACTACCACCTTAGTACCAAGAAAATAAGCTCAGTATTTATCTAGAGCAAAAACAATAGCCAGAAGCTCTTTTTTAGTGGTAGTGTAATTAGGCTGAGCAGCATCTAAGGTCTTAGAAGCATAAGCAATTACAAAAGGATCCTTACCTTCGTGCTGAGCCAGCGCCGCACCTACTGCATGGTTGGAGGCATCACACATAATCTCAAATGGCTGGCTCCAATCTGGTCCTCTCACAATTGGAGCTTGAGTTAAGGCGATCTTCAGCTGATCAAATGCATTCATGCAGTCCTTACTCAGCTCGAACTCAACATCTTTCTACAGCAGTCTGGAAAAAGGCAATGCTACCTTACTGAAGTCCTTGATAAATCTCCTGTAGAAACCTGCATGGCCAAGGAACAAACGGACTTCCCTCACGGACGAGGGATAAGGTAAACTAGAAATGATATCTACCTTTGCTGGATCAACAGAAATACCAGTATTAGAAACAACATGTCCTAGTACAATACCTTGTTTTACCATAAAGTGACATTTTTCAAAATTAAAAATAAGGTTTGAACTAACACACCTGTCTAATACTCTAGCTAAACTATCCAAGTAAAGGCTAAATAAATCACCATATACGCTGAAATCATCCATGAAAATATCCATACAGTTCTCATAAGATTTGAGAAGATACTCATCATGCATCTTTGGAAAGTAGCCGGTGCATTAGATAAGCCAAAAGGCATCCTTTTGTATGCATACGTTCCAAAGGGACATGTAAAAGTAGTCTTCTCCTGATCTTCAGGAGCTATATGAATTTGAAAATAGCCTGTATAACCATCTAAAAAGCAGTAATGATCCTTGCGAGTAGCTTGGTTGAGACGTCTGTAATCAATGCAAACCCTCCATGAATTCTGCACTCTAGTTGTTAGGAGCTCTCCATGCTCATTCTTTACTGTTGTGACTCCAGACTTCTTGGGCACTACTTATATTGGACTAACCCATTCACTATCTGAGATGGGGTAAACGATATCTACTTCAAGTAGCCTGGTCACTTCTTTCTTGACAACTTCTAACATGGTGGGATTCAGTCTTCTTTGGGGTTGACAGACAGGTCTTGTTCCCTCTTCCAAAAATATTCTGTGCTCACAAACTTGAGGGCTGATGCCTACTATATCCACCAAGCACCACCCAATTGCTTTCTTGTGTCTTCTTAGCACACTGAGCAGTTGCTCCTCTTGTTGGGAAATAACTTCCCTTGCAATGATAACTGGGAGCTTCTGATTATCCTCAAGGTAAGCGTACTTGAAGTGGGGTGAAAGGGGCTTTAATTCCAATTTCGGTTCATGATTAGGCACTTGATCATCTGGAGCCAGTGATGGTTGTAACGTGTCTTCATCTTGTCTGGGGGTGTCCCCACACTTGCATCGTGCTCCACGTGCCTGTCTTCTACTTCCTCCTGGTGAGCTGCAGCTACTGTCTCATCAATGATGTTGTACTGGAAGATGGAATGATCTTTTGGAGGATGCTTCATAGCTTTATCTAGATTGAAGCTCACTGCTCTGTCATCTATCTCAAAAGAATAAGTTCCTGAGAAGGCATCCAGCTTGAATTTTGAAGTCTTCAGGAATGGCCTTCCAAACAGGATGGATGATGGTCTTCCTGAGTCATTAGGGGGCATTTCCAAAATATAGAAGTCAATAGGAAATGTGAGCCCCTTAAGGCTCACCAGCACGTCCTCAGCAATTCCAACCACAGAGATAATGCTTTTATCTGCTAAAACAAAACGAGCTGCCGACCTTTTTAAGGGATAGAGCCTCAAAGCATCATATACAGACAATGGAATTATACTAACACACGCTCCTAAATCACACATACACTCAGGAAATTTCACACCATCTATAGTAATAGTAACCATGCATGGACCTGGGTCACTACATTTTTCAGGTATATCACACACCAATGTAGAAATGGAACTACCTAGAGGAATAGTTTCTAAATTCTATAATTTATCTTTATGCATGCACAAATCCTTTAGAAATTTAGCATATTTAGGTACCTGCTGAATGGCATCAAAAAGTGGAATGGTTACCTCAACCTTTTTTAATATTTCTACCATTTTAGGGTCTAGTTCCATCTGCTTTCTGGACTTCCTAGCAAGGTGTGAAAATGGAATAGGAATGGCACCACTTGCAGCTTCTGCGTCCCTTGGTGCTCCATTCCTTGGCTGAGCTGCTTCTTTTTCAACCAAGTCTTGTATTACATCCTCTTCTTCAGCATCATCTGCCTCCACAACGCCTTCAACTTGTATGTTTTCCTCTGAACATGGCTCCTCATAATTCCTCTCTTGTAGTGTGGTTCCGTACCTCAAAGTGATGGCATTGATGCCACCCTTGGGGTTGGGTATAGTTTGAGAAGGAATTTTACTAGAGCTTGAAGGTTGAGTGTTGGAGGTGTTCGACGATCCCATCTGAGAGACGAGAGCTTGTATAGCAGAAGTCAGACCTGTAAGTGTGTTTTCCATGGTCTTTTGTCTTTGTGCAAGAGAGTGAAGCAACTCGTCATTGGGAGAAGAAGATGGGTAAGTGATTTGAGGGACCTGCTGTTGGTTGTTCTAAAGCGCTTGGGACTGCCTTTGGTGACGTGCTTTGTAAGGCTGTTTTGATTCTGCTATCTGTTGTTGTTGTTCCACCTCTGATTTCCATTATTGTCTCTGCCTCTTCTGTTGTAGTTGTCCCTCCATCCCTGGTTATAATTATCTCTTCACCCTTGGTTAGAGTTGTCTTGCCAACCTTGATTGTGGTTTCCACCTTGGTTGTAATTGCCGCCTTGTTGATTGTATCCTTGACTCGGGCGGTCATAGAAATTAGGAATAGCTGCCACGGTGTTGTCTTCTTGTTGGAGCTGCGGATACTCATCAGTGTAATGAGTGTAATCAGCACATATTTTGCATACTCTTTGAGGAACCAACTGTTGACTTTGTTGTGGTGAGGGAGGCTGAGGTTGTTGTTGATTCAGCTGTATCTGCTTTAGTAGGTTGGTTATCTCACATACAGCTTGTGTGAAAGCAGTAGTTTCACTGCTAGAGGAGACCTCTACAACAGCCTTGGGGTGGTTGTTCCTGTGTCTATGATTCCAAGTGGACTCAGCTAGGTCGCTGATCAGTTGCCACGCTTCATCTACGGTCTTGTACTTTTTCAAGGAACCATTACTTGCACCATCCAATGTGGTCTTATCCTGAGGCTTCATGCCTTGAGTAAAGTAGCTGATCAACACCAAATTGTCAATCATGTGATGGAGGCATGCGTTTAGAAGATTCTTAAAGCGCTCCCAATACTCATAAAGAGTCTCCGATTCGCCTTGAATAATGCAAGAGATCTCTTTCTTTAGTCTATTTGTAACTTCAGCTGGAAAGTATTTTTCCAAGAATTCTCTCCTGAGCGTATCCCAGTTGGTAACAGTTGCTTCAGGTTGGGTGTAGTACCACTCCCTCGCCTTTCCCTCAAGAGAAAATGGGAAGGCAGTTAACAGAATAGAAGTTTCATCTGCACCATGTCGCCTAACAGTAGAATAGATTGTCTGAAAATCCCTTAGGTGCTTGATAGGCTCCTGAGCAGGTAAGCTATGAAACTTGGGCATCAAGTTGATTAATGCAGTCTTCAGTTTAAAATCTACAGCCAGATTTGGGTGACGCACTTGATACGGTTGCAGAGTAAAGTCTGGGGCTCCAGCTTCCTGGAGAGTAATCCTCTTGGGCTCCGTCATATTACCTGCATGTAAATCAACCGAATTAGTAGAAAAGAAGCTTGTTTCTTCCTCAGATGGCGCTTCAGATTCGCCTTCAGATGAGACTGGTGAATTGATAACAACCACTTCACCACCCTCAGAGGCTAACCTATGCCGAGCTCGCCTAATACTTGAAAGAGTCCTTTCAATTTCAGGATCAAATGTGGGTAAGCTCGGATCAGGCAACGAATGCGTCATTCAATGAAAGAAACATACAGCTCATGGTAATAAAATAAAATAAAATATGCAAAAATTAAAAATATGTACACTAACTAATAATTTACCACACAATTGCAACTCCCCGGCAACGGCGCCAAAAATTGATACGGGCAGAAATTGGCCGATTAAGAATTTATAATATAAGAACAGTGTTGTAAGTACAGTTCTTAACCAGCTAAAATCCGCTTATCAATTTAGAAAGGTTGTCACAAAATCAGAATAAAAATACTGGGAGTATGAATCCCAGGTCGTTTTCCAATGAGTTGACAAAAGGGTGCTATCTTATTAATCAGGAGTTTTCCGAGAATTTTTTAGAGTTGAATAATAGGAAATAAATAATTGTAAATTAACGCAATAAAAATTAAAAGAGATTTATATATTCAGAATAAAAAACCTTGACTGGGGGAATGACTAATTGGAAGTTCTGTCCTTGTTGGAATTCTCTCAAGTGTAGTATAAAGAGGTTGTTATTTTCATTTAGTTAACCCTTACTAAATAAAGGAAAGTCAAGTGATTGAGCTAACTCTTATTCGCAAATCCTAGTCCTCTCCCTTGGGAAGGTCTAGCATTAGTAAATAGAGAATTAGCCAACAACTTCCAATTTAACTAATCACTTGAGCATTCTAACTCAAGGGTCTCCATTTAATCAACCCCCAAGTCAAGTTGGGAGTCTACTCCATTGACATGAAAATTACTTGCACAGAATAAAAAAGGGAATAAAAGGAAGACATGATAAACAATAATTGAAAATTAATTAAAAGTAAAAGTAATCCTTTGCATTAATAAAATCTAAAACCAATCTAATTGTAACTCTGAACAAAGATTAAGGATATGGAAGAGTAAGGGAATAAGAAAACAAACTAGAATAATAACTTCAACGGAGGTAATGACTCTTCTCAATATCCAAAGCATAAAACTAAAAATTTGTGAATGTAAAACAAAACCTAGAGGAAGAGTAATTTTTCTCTAAGATCTTAATCTAAAACTAAAACTACGCTAAAGAGAATCTCTCCTGAGTCTCTGCTCGATCCCTGGCTCTAGTCTGTGTTTCTGGGCCGGAAACTGGGTCCAAACTCGGCCCAAAATCGCCCCCAGCATTTTCTGTGATTTCTGCAGATCGCGCATTGATGCACGGAAACTTGTCTCTCAACAATTTTTCCCTCGGCAAGTATACCGAATTGTCATCAAGTAAAAACTCATAATAGAGTGAGATCGAATCCCACAGGGATTGATTGGTCAAGCAATTTTAATTAGAGAAATGTTCTAGTTGAGCTAAGCAGAATTTGATTTGAGAATTATAGAAAATTAAATGACGGGAAAGTAAATAACAGAAAGTGTAAATGCTGGAATTAAAGAGAAAAATGTAAATGGCGGAAAGTAAATTGCAGAATCTTAAATGGGGATTTGGGGAAATGAACATAAAAGTAAATGGCAGAAAGTAAAGAGAATGGGTAAGATTAGAAATACGGAATTCATTGGGCTCAGGAGATGTATTCTCCGGATCAAGTTCATCTTCATCTCTTCCTCAATCAATGCATTCATTGATCTCCTTGGCAATCTTAAGTGATTGAATTCCAATTCCTTGGTAATTCAATCTCTCAAATCTTGATCAATAGCCAATTCCTTGGTCTAATTGCTCATGAGAAGAGATAAAGAGTGGTCACTGATTATACCACATGTATTCCCAAATCAAAGTGTGGTAGGATTATATGTCACTATATCCATCTAAACCCCAATTTGGTCCAACATGAGAAAGCATTTCTACCATGATCTCTTCATTCCTCTTCCATGGTTCCGAAGAGATCCAAGTATGAATAGCTTATTTTCCAAGACAACTACCCAATTGCATGAAGATTGAAAGCATTCTAGTAAAATCAAGAGAAAAGAAAGAAGAAGAATAATGAAAACTATTATTGATCCATCAAATTACAACAGAGCTCCCTAACCCAATGAAAGGGGTTTAGTTGTTCATAGCTCTGGGAATGGAAAGCAAAGATGGAGAATACATTCTGAAAGTAAAACTAGAGTTGCAGAGAAAGTAAAATTATACAGAGAGTAGTTCTCCCAATGCCAAAAGCTCCTTCTATAGTTTAAAACTACTCCTATATATACTACTCTTCTGATCTTCTAGTTGGCTCTTCAAGTCTTTGGATATGGGCCTTTGGATCTTGAAATTGAAGTAGTTTGGAATCTTCATTGGGCTCAGCTTTACTTGCAGAGAAAGTGTGAAGTAGGAATGGACTTTAGCTAGGACGTTAGTGGCGTTAACGTTAAGTGGAAATGTGGGTTCGAAAACATTAGTGACGATCACCTTTTTCACTAACATTCCTAGCCCAAGATGGTTCACGTTAACTTCAACGTTAGTGGCAATAACGTGACCACTAACGTTGCCTCTTAGTCCATCGCAACCATTATTGGCGTTTATCTTTGCCAATAACGTTGCTCTTAGCCCCTCTTTCTCACGTTAGAGTCCACGTTAGTATAACTAATGTGGCTCTTAACGTGGGCATGCCTTAGCCTCGAGAGCGTTAGTGACACTTACCTTTGCCACTAACGCTCCAAGTGCCCCTTCTCATGTTAGTGCCTCACGTTAATTGTCTTAACGTGGCCACTAACATTGTAGTGAAAGCCATCTCCAACGTTAGTGACAAAGGTGGGTGTCACAAACGTTGGCTCATCATTCTTTCCTCAAAGTTAGCTTCCACGTTAATGCAATTAACGTGGCAGCCAACGTGGCTCATAGTGGCTTGGTCCAACGTTAGTGACAAAGGTGAGTGTCACTAACGTTGGCGACTCCTTGCTCCTCCCACGTTGGAGTTCACGTTAATGTAGTTAACGTGACTCTTAACGTTGCCAATTGGGCTTAGTCCAACGTTAGTGACAAAGGTGAGTGTCACTAACGTTGGCATGGTCTTCCTTTCCACGTTAGAGTTCACGTTAACTAAGTTAACGTGACTCTTAACGTGGCTAATTGCCAATTTGGAGCGTTAGTGGTATTCCCTTTTACCACTAACACTGGAGCTCCCTTTCTCTCCACGTTAACTACCACGTTAATATAGTTAACGTGGCAATTAACGTAGGCCATGATGGTTTTGAAGGCGTTATTGACAATCACTTTTCTCATTAACGTTGCAAGTTTATTCCCATTCCACGTTAGTGGTCACATTAATTAGATTAACGTGGCTGCTAATGTGGCTCTTCCTTGCTTTCTTTGTCCTGAAATCAAGCAAATAAAGTGCATCAAAGCTCTAATCCAAGTTATGAGACACGCATTATCCAATTTGTCATTCAATTCATGCATGATTCTCATAAAATCACATGAAGTTCACAATGTTTGTTTGAATCAAGATGTAAGTGATTATCTACCCAAAACTTGCTTATTAACTAAGAAAATGCATGAAACTACCCTAAAACAGTAAAGAAAAGGTCAGTAAAACTGGCCAAAATGCCCTGGCATCATAACACCAAACTTAAAGCTTGCTTGTCCCTAAGCAAGTACTGAAATATAAGAATGATGAATGAAATGACAAAAGAATGAATCATTATTGTGGAAGTCATGTCCTTGGTTTTATGGGGTTTCATGCATAGCAACTTAGGTTCATTCCTTTATTGGATTTCAGACCTTTACCATGCCCTGGAATACTCACTTGATTGCACCCTATGAGACTTTTATTTATTGATCCCTTTTTCTTTTCAGGGTTTGATTGTGTTCTTTAGACTAGGTGCTTTGTAAGGGGGCGACTCTTTAAGATAAGCTTTTAGCCAGCACTCCCGGACCAGTTGGTCCAAGGTGCTGGGTGTTAAGACACCCCTAAGGACTTACTCCCTCAAGTCTCTTTCCCCCATACATACACACCACAGGCACATGGTTTGTTATTTTCTTACTTGAGGCCTTGGTGTCCAGTACCACTTTGGGTTATTAAGTGTTCTGTAGCAAAGGTTACTCTTGATAGTGGACTTTCAGCTGATAATCCCAGGTTAGTTAACCCAAGTTACCAAGTGATAAGGCACCCCTGAGAGCTTATTCATCCAAGTATATCCTTTGCACAGGAGCACCACAGACACATGCCTTAAGGTTCAACCCTTGGTGCCTAGCCTTATTTCTTATTCTTTTTCTTTATTTCTCAACTTTCATTTTTCTTTCTCTTTTTCTAATTAGGATCTTGTTATGTAGCTAGTCTCATGGGGTGTATTTCAAGCATATGATTCAGGACAGATAGTTGCCTTCCTACCTTATTGGTGAACCAACTTAGCTAAGTAATTACTACACCACAAGATTAAGAACTTTAATCCACAAATTGAACATCACTCTGGTCTTTCATAACATCTCTTTTTATTTGACTTCAAAGGACAAGCATACAAGTAAGCAAGGTGAAAATGCAGCAGATAATTTGGCACAGCTAGCATAGACCTAAGCAGTAAACTTAAAGGCAGAATTTAAAATCCTAAATTACCATGGAAGCATGTTCTATTTCATACATGATTTTCCTTATTTAAAACTTGAAAAAGATGGAACAAAGAGGGAACTCCACCACCTTTTACTCATGGGAGTGCTCATGCTCTCCCTCTTATTTGTCCTCTTTGTGTCCACTTGTGCTTCCTTGTATCCACGCCAGTCTGGCTTTCTTCCACTCCTCAAGTGCCTTCCTTACTGATTCATGACTCTTTTCTACCCCCTCTCTTTCTTTTCGCGCTAATTCATCTTTCACCTCTTCATATCTTGTGATTCCCGGATGCAATATAGGCAGCTGTCCAACTAAGTACCCTAGCCTGGCTTGAGTGTTCACATGATGTCCAGTCTCGTTCATGTAAACTCCCTCTGTGAACGCTCTGTATTCGTCAAAGAGTTTTGCCTGTTCCAATTGTTTCCGATCCGTTTCATGTATGTGTGCACCTTGATGTGCTTGGATGTTGATTAGCTTTTGGATGGCTTCTTGTTGTTGATCCTGCCTTTGCTCTATCCTGTGGAAGGATTCACCCCATTGTTTCCCTTGTTCCAGTTGCTGTTCCATTAATTGCTTTTGCCACTCCCCTTGTTGATTCGTCCATCTAGAGAATGATTCTTCTTGACGATCCATCAATTGTAGTTAAAGCTCTTTCTGTGCCCCTTAATTTTCCAAGTATTGTCTAGATAAGCCATCAATTGCTTCCTGTAGTTGGTGCATGTCCAGAGGGGCTTGCTCCTCTAGGTTTTGTCCTTCTACCACTTGCTGGGCTGCCTCTTTCTTGGCTTTCGTTGAGGTAGGGGAGATGCAACAGCATGCATCCGTCGAACAGTAATTGGGATGCCCACTTTTATCCACTCGGGGTTCTCATCCTTGAACACCACCCCAGCCTTGTCACACAGACGGAAAATAGTGCTGGGGTAGCCCAACCTTCCTCCAGAATCGTTTTTCTCAGCCATCTTCCTAATGCCTTGGGCTATGAGTTCATGAACCTTGATCTCCCCCCCCCCCTTTTAGTATACATTGCACCATTATTTCTCTCTTAAGATTTACCTCTGAGTTATTCCCGGCGGGGAGGATGGATCTCCTTACAATTTTGAACCACCCCTTTGCTTCAGGAGTGAGGTCCCCTCTCTTGACGAACTTGGGCTTCCCTTGAGGGTCTCATACCCAATCAGCCCCTTGTACACAAATATCTTGCACAATCTGGTTATGATCGGGACTGCCATCTATTCTGGAGTGATAGCTTTCTTCTACAAATGGTATGGTTCTTAGCTTTAACGCCCTCATGATGCTCATAGGACTGAAATCCACGGTCACCCCTCTTACGAAGCTTATATAGGAGTCATCTGCCTTATCATACCTGAATGCATTTACATAAAACTCTCTTACAAGAGTTGCGTTTACTTTTATGACTGGATCAGTAAGGAGCTCCCATCTTCTCTTTTCCACCTTCTCTGTGATTTCGGGGCACTCAGTTTTTCTGACTTGAAAGCCTAGCTCATAGATGATCTCCTTATCAACCATCCACCCGAATTGTAATGGATGGTGAAAGGTTCTAAATTTCTTCTCATCGGAAGGGCGTTGCTCCATAGGCTCCTTCCCCTTTCTTCTTTTAGAGCTTGACGATGCCATGAATAGGAGTTGGTATGTAAAGGTGGTGAGGAGTATGAGTTGCTGGTGAAATTCGATTGGGTTTGGATAGGGTGTAGTTAAAGGAGTGGGTGAGAGTGCTTTTGATGGGGGTAAGAGGAGTTGGGTGCCGAAAGTGGGAAGTACAAAGGATGGAAATTGGAATGTGAAAGGGAGTATGGAATAAGAACCACTTATATAGGGAGATGGTGAGTGAATGAAAGGTGTGGATTGATGGAGTGGTTGTGTAATGAACGGATGGGGTTTAGCATGGGATGAGCACAAGGATCATCAACTTTATGAAGGGGGTTGGTTCAGTTTCCAAGCGTGTCATTCTTCCAATGTTACATGGCAACATTTCCCAATGCATTCCCCTTGAAGACACGTGTATAGTCCTTTCCTTTTGTGGTGGCCGAACCCTTCCTCTTTCAATTGTCCCATCAATTCTCCTACAAAACAAAAGGGATGTGATTAATAAAATTGTGAAAAGTGGCGGCAAAATTTAAAACAAAATGGGATAACTACTTTTTTTAAAGTTTTTGTTTCTAACTAACTAAGTGCTATTCATGACTGCAAACCAACTGTCTATTGAATTGTCCATGTATGCAACATTGGTGACACCAAACTTAGTTTGTGGCCATGTGGTGTACAAAGTTTGTTCAAGGTTCTAAGAGTGACATGATATGAATTGCATTCATGTCCTCTTAGTGTGCCTTGAACACCAAACTTGTTCTTCACTATATGTTGCATAAAAGGATTCATTCAAGTATATGTCAGAGTTGAATTGGAATTCATGAACCTTGCATTATTAACTACTTAAAAGCATATAAAACATGGGTTGCCTCCCATGAAGCGCTTCTTTAGCGTCACTAGCTTGACGTTCTGACTTTGTCAGGGTGGTTGGTAATGCTTCAAATCTTCCCCCTCGCAGTAAATCTATCTCCATTGGCTTCATCAAGGATCTCCACATGTTCTAAGGAGAG
>NC_029792.2:78147130-78157911 GCF_000816755.2 Arachis ipaensis
TCCACCTCCTTGGTGCCTTCTTCTTTGTTCCTTTTGATGTTGCCCTGCTCTTTGTGACCTCTTTTTCCAAGGAAATTTTGTTACTGGTCTCATATGACTCTGGTGGTTTAGGTTCCTCCTGGTTTTCCTTTTTCTGTGACAACTGCTGACTGTCTTGTTCATCAATCAAAGGGATTCCCAGGTGTACCGCTTGTGCTTCAATGTTTGTTTCTTCCACCAGTGCTTTGTCGTGCTCTCTCCTTGGTTCCTTGCTTTCCTGATCTGCTTCTTGTGAGGGTTTGAAGACATTGAATGCGAGTTGTTTGTCATGTATCCTCAGTATTAGCTCTCCTCGCTCCACATCTATGAGCGCTCTGGCTGTAGCTAGGAATGGTCTTCCCAATATGATTGGGTGAAGGTGACTCTCTTCCATTTCCAATATGACAAAGTCTGTGGGAAGGAAGTAGTTCCTAACCTTTACCAACATGTTTTCAACCACTCCTACTGCTTGTTTTTGAGTTTTGTCAGCCAGCCTGATGACTACGTCTGTGGGCATTAGCTCATTGATCTGCAGCTTCTTCATAACGGATAAAGGCATTAAGTTGATGCTTGCTCCCAGGTCACAGAGTCCTTTGTCAAACATTGTTTCTCCTATGGCACAGGGGATGTGAAAACTCCCTGGGTCTTTCCTTTTTGTAGCCAACTCTGGTTGAATGAGAGCACTGCACTCCTTATTCATCACTATTGTTTGCCCTCCTTTGAGTGAGCCTTTCCTGGTCAGCAGCTCTTTCATACACTTAATGTATGAAGGCATTTGTTGGAGAGCCTTGATGAATGGTATGTTCACATGGTGAGATACAAACATATCAAGGAATTTTGAGTATATTCTCTTTTCTATACCACCCTTGAGTTTTTGGGGAAAAGGTGCATAGAGTTTCAGCATCTCCTTCTGTGTAATTTTGGTTTCTTGGTGACCCTCTTCCTGCTTCTCTGCCGAAGTATCTCCAGAGTGTTCGAAGGGTTTGTTCAGCTCTTCTTCAGTCCCCTTATCACTTATAGTGACCATCTTGCAGTCTTCCCATTTTACTTTCTTTGCTTCACCTCTCGAGTTTTCCTCTGTGTCACTTGGGAAGCTGTCAGTAGGTTTGGTAATCTTCTCAGAGAGGTATCCCACTTGAAATTCTAGCCTTTTAATGGTGTCTCCCTGGTTTTTGATATTAGCTCGCACCTCCTATTTGAACACCTTGTTCTCTTGGAGTTCCTTACATATGCCTTCAAGTAGGGTCTTAATCCTTGAGAGTCTATCTTCGGATGATGGTGAGTTGGAGTTGGAGGGATGAGAATGGCCATTTTGGTTTTGATATGGATGTTGAGAGGTGTTGTTAGGTGTTGTTAGGTGGTTGCTGATATGATCTCTGTGTGGAATGTTGGTGAGCTGCATTGTTGTTGGGGTTGTGACGTCTCTGATCTTGGCCTTGATCTTGTTGATTTCCCCACCCAAAGTTTGGGTGGTTTCTCCAACCAGGATTATAGGTTTTGGAATATGGATTATGGGTATGCCTAGGTGAGTTTTCAATGTAGTTGGCTTGTTTCTGATCACCATCTGCCTCTGCATTTACTCCTTCTTGAGTTGCTAATGAGGTGGTGATTGCTGCTACTTGGTTCCTCTCCATCTTCTTGGTAAGTTCAGCCAGCTGCTTGGTAATCAGCTTATTCTGGGCCAACAGTGCATCCACATTATTTAGCTCTATTACTCCTCTAGTGTTGCCTCTTTCAAAAGAATAGAAGTAGTCATTCTCAGCTACAGTCTCAATGACATCTATGGCTTCTTCAATGGTCTTCTTCTTGTTCAGAGATCCCCCAGATGAGTGGTCTACTGCCTTCTTTGATTCGTAAGAAAGACCCTCATAGAAGATGTGTAACTGCACCCATTCGTTGAACATATCTGGTGGGCACCTTCTTGTCAAATCCTTAAACCTCTCCCATGCTTCAAATACAGTCTCACCATCTTGTTGCCTGAAGGTTTGTACCTCGGCTCTCAACCTGTTGATCCGTTGAGGAGGATAGAATCTCGCCAAGAATTTGTTCACCACATCTTCCCAAGTTGTTAAACTCTCCTTCAGGAAGGATTCCAGCCATTTAGATGCTTTGTCCTTGAGTGAGAAGGGAAACAAAAGTAGTCTATAGATGTCGGGATGAACACCATTAGACTTCACAGTATCACATATCCTTAGGAATGTGGTTAGATGTTGATTGGGGTCTTCTTGGACACTTCCTCCAAATGAACAGTTGTTTTGAACAAGGGTGATGAGCTGTGGCTTTAGTTCGAAGTTATTGGCATGTATGGTTGTTTTTTGAATGCTACTTCCACAGTTTCCTGGGTTTGGATTGATGTAAGAGCCCAGAACTCTTCTCTCTTGGCCAGCATGATTTGCTGGACCTTCTCTGCCAAGGTTGTAAGCCTCTTCTTCATGATGGTTCTCCATATTCTCATCCATGTCTGGTTCAAAGTACTCTTCCTCTTCCTCAGCACCAACAATTCTCTTTCCTCTTGCTTCCCTCCTTAGTCTAAGGAAGGTCCTCTCAGGTTTAGAATCGAAGGAAGTTGAAGCCCCACTTCTTCTACCTGTCATACAACCAACAAGGCCAAAGCAAAAGAAAGATAGAGAGTATTCTTTGTTAAAAAAAATGCTGTTAGTGTGAGTGATGTAATATATCAAACAGTTAGTGGGTTAGTGAACTAAATTATAACAACTAAGAGAACACCACTAACGGGTAGGGGTAAAGGGAAGGAAATAACTAAAACTGGAAGTAAATTACTCAAAACAGAATTTAAATCAAACAAAAGAAAATTGCTCAATCTAGTTTTCCACCAATTTAATCATTGTTGATACAAAATCAATCCCCGGCAACGGCGCCATAAACTTGATGCACGAAAACTTGTCTCTCAACAATTTTTCCCTCGGCAAGTATACCGAATTGTCGTCAAGTAAAAACTCACAATAGAGTGAGGTCGAATCCCACAGGGATTGATTGGTCAAGCAATTTTAATTGGAGGAATGTTCTAGTTGAGCTAAGCAGAATTTGATTTGAAAATTACAGAAAATTAAATGGCGGGAAAGTAAATAACAGAAAGTGTAAATGCTGAAATTAAAGAGCAAAATGTAAATGGCGGAAAGTAAATTGCAGAATCTTAAATGGGGATTTGAGGAAATAAACATAAAAGTAAATGGCAGAAAGTAAAGAGAATGGGTAAGATTAAAAATACGGAATTCATTGGGCTCAGGAGATGTATTCTCCGGATCAAGTTCATCTTCATCTCTTCCTCAATCAATGCATTCATTGATCTCCTTGGCAATCTTAAGTGATTGAATTCCAATTCCTTGGTAATTGAATCTCTCAAATCTTGATCAATAGCCAATTCCTTGGTCTAATTGCTCATGAGAAGAGATGAAGAGTGGTCACTGATTATACCACATGTATTCCCAAATCAAAGTGCTGGTAGAATTATATGTCACTATATCCATCCAAACCCCAACTTAGTCCAACATGAGAAAGCATTTCTAGCATGATCTCTTCATTCCTCTTCCAAGGTTCCGAAGAGATCCAAGTATGAATAGCTTCTTTTCCAAGACAACTACCCAATTGGATGAAGATTGAAAGCTTTCTAGTAAAATCAAGAGAAAAGAAAGAAGAAGAATAATGAAAACTATTATTGATCCATCAAATTACAACAGAGCTCCCTAACCCAATTAAAGGGGATTAGTTGTTCATTGCTCTGGGAATGGAAAGCAAAGATGGAAAATACATTCTGAAAGTAAAACTAGAATTGCAGAGAAAGTAAAATTATACAGAGAGTAGTTCTCCCAATGACAAAAGCTCCTTCTCTAGTTCAAAACTACTCCTATATATACTACTCTTCTGATCTTCTAGTTGGCTCTTCAAGTCTTTGGATATGGGCCTTTGGATCTTGAGTTTGAAGCAATTTGGAATCTTCAGTGGGCTTAGCTTTACTTGCAGAGAAAGTGTGAAGTAGGCATGGACTTTAGCTAGGACGTTAGTGGCGTTAACGTTAAGTGGAAATGTGGGTTCGAGAACGTTAGTGACGATCACCTTTTTTACTAACGTTCCTAGCCCAAGATGGTTCACGTTAACCTCAACGTTAGTGGCACTAACGTGACCACTAATGTTGCCTCTTAGTCCATCGCAAGCGTTATTGGCGTTTACCTTTACCAATAACGTTGCTCTTAGCCCCCCTTTTCTCACGTTAGAGTCCACGTTAGTATAACTAACGTGGCTCTTAACCTGGGCATGCCTTAGCCTCGAGAGCATTAGTGACACTTACCTTTGTCACTAACGCTCCAAACGCCCCTTCTCACGTTAGTGCCTCACGTTAATTGTCTTAATGTGGCCACTAACGTTGTGGTGAAAGCCATCTCCAACGTTAGTGACAAAGGTGGGTGTCACTAATGTTGGCTCATCATTCCTTCCTCCACGTTAGCTTCCTCGTTAATGCAATTAACGTGGCAGCCAACGTGGCTCATAGTGGCTTGGTCCAACATTAGTGACAAAGGTGAGTGTCACTAACGTTGGCGACTCCTTGCTCCTCCCACGTTGGAGTAGTTAACGTGACTCTTAACGTGGCCAATTGGGCTTAGTCCAACGTTAGTGACAAAGGTGAGTGTCACTAACGTTGGCATGGTCTTCCTTTCCACGTTAGAGTTCACGTTAACTAAGTTAATGTGACTCTTAACGTGGCTAATTACCAATTTGGAGCGTTAGTGGTATTCACTTTTACCACTAACACTGGAGCTCCCTTTCTCTCCACGTTAACTACCACGTTAATATAGTTAACATGGCAATTAACGTGGGCCATGATGGTTTTGAAGGCGTTATTGGCAATCACTTTTCTCATTAACGTTGCAAGTTTATTCCCATTCCACGTTAGTGGTCACGTTAATTAGATTAACGTGGCTGCTAATGTGGCTCTTCCTTGCTTCCTTTGTCCTGAAATCAAGCAAATAAAGTGCATCAAAGCTCTAATCCAAGTTATGAGACATGCATTATCCAATTTGTCATTCAATTCATGCATAATTCTCATAAAATCACATGAAATTCACAATGTTTGCTTGAATCAAGATGTAAGTGATTATCTACCCAAAACTTGCTTATTAACTAAGAAAATGCATGAAACTACCCTAAAACAGTAAAGAAAAGGTCAGTAAAACTAGCCAAAATGCCCTGGCATCACGCATGTCACGAGTACGCGTCAAGCACACGCACGCGTCGTTTGTCATCTTCGCGTGTCACGCGTACGCGTCAAGCACGCGCACACGTCGTCTAGCAAATCTTCAATCCACGCGTACGCATCAGGTACGCGCACGCGTCACTGTAAAAATCTCCAGATTGCGCGCACAAGTGAGCCATGCGTGCGCGTCGATGCTCGCTAGTTGTCTCCTTTATTTCTTGTGCTCCTTCCATTTCTGCAAGCTTCCTCTCCATCCCCTAAGTCGTTCCTACCTTACAAAGCCTAAAACACTGAACACACAGATCACAACATCGAATGGTATAAAGGGGGTTTAAAATACACAAATTAAAGGCTTAGAAAACAAGTTTTCAATCATAGAACAAAACTAGGAAGGAATTGTAAAACCATGCAATTTGTATGAATAAGTGTGCAAAGACTTGATGAAACCACTCAATTGAGCACAAGATAAACCATAAAATAGTTGTTTATCAGAGATACTGATCTTGATGGGTCAGCCTAAGCAATTTATTGCTTAATATATACATATGTATACCCATGTTTTCTTCACCTTTTTATTTGTAAGTCATATTTTTGTTTTAATTTCTCATTTCGTTAGTGTTTCTTATAATATATGCCACTTTATTGCTTATGTTAACAAGAGTTAACTAATTTATTCGTGTAGGAATAAAGCATTTGCTTTGACAATTTGAAGTCAAGAGACGAAAGATTGTAAATGAACGCAAGAAATATGAGATGCAAGGTGCAGCACCTAATGACAAGGAGGAAACTATGACAATGTTGGATGTAGTCGAAAGTCAAAAAGAGTTGAGTGCAACCGAAGGAGTGAAGAAATCATTATCAAAGAAGCTGGATTTTACTCATTTACAAAGCACACTTGATACAATCAGCAAAAAGACAAATTTCATGCCTAAAACCTTGGAAGTACAGCCGAGCATTCCTGTGCAACAGGCAGAAAATAAAGAAATAAAGAATCACTTTACTGTGAATATAATTGATAAAAGGAAGCTTGAAGTGCAAGGTGAACCGTCAACACAAGGCTTGAATAATCCTAACCTTACAAAGGTGGGTACAGATGAACTTAAAAGGAAGCTCGATGCAATTCGTAATATGAATAATAGCGTGTCAACAAGTGTAAGCCAAGAGTGGAGTTATGCATATTCTACTCAGCCCACAATCAACCAAGGGCAGCAGCAGATCATTCAGGTCACACATGATAGGACTAAAAAAATGCAACCTGACACTACTTTGCCTAGTTCAAACACTACCCCACAAGCTGAAGATTTAATGTCGGAGCAAGATGGATCAAGAAAGGAAAAGAACAAGCCAAGCGTAAGGGCTACAACTATCGATGAATTCTTAAAAGAAAATGGGATAGATGTAAAAATTAACGGACTAAGCTCTGAACTAACTGATGATATGGGAGATGACTTTCCACTTGATGAAAATTATTATTCACATGTAGTGGAGGACATTGATTATGACAAAGATAATATATTTCTATCAAATTTTATATTCTTTTGTAAATCATGAAGCTTAATTTTTGAATTGGCATCACTAATTACTCCCTAATTTTTCCCCTGATGTATGAAACTAGGAGAGCCAAAGAAGAAGAAAACCCGAGGAAAAATAACTTGCAAAGAGATTTATGCAAGAACTATGGAACAGCGGAAAGAAGTTATTTTTGATATTGGACAGCCAATAGGACCCACCGATCAAAGTGTATCTAATTTAAATAGTTTCGTAGGCACAATTGGAAGAAATAAAAGATTTGTTAGTCTTTTATACACTAATTGGCACGCTGTAACTCCTAAAGCTAAGAAATTCATGTGGAACTATGTTAACGTAAGACTTTTCTGTTATTATTGGATTTTGATTTTTTTAAGAATAGGAAGGTGCATATAACACAGTTGATATCATTCAAACCAAGTTTATCTTCCCAGATAGTGCAGAAAAGTGGGTGATCCAAGCAATTTGGGATGCTTGGAAGCAGTTCAATGGGAAAGATGAAGCAGAAGCACTCTATTCCCCTTGATACTATTGAAGATATGGTGAAAAATCGACCGACACAAGTTCCAAAAAGTCAATTCATAAAATTGATCTATTATTGGAGTCATCCTACAATCCAAGTAAAATAGTTGGTACTATAATTGCAAATATATTACTGTTTGTTAAGACATAAGAAAAATAATGAAAATTGAACTGATAATGTGGGAATCTGTCCTCTCTCATGTTGTACAAACACATATTCTATCCTAAATTGCATATATATTAATGTTTGAATCCACGATTATTCTTATTATGTTCAAATCTGTCTTCTTTCATGCTGTACAAACACATATCCATGATAAATTAGATAGTATGTTCCAAATTTTCTAATTTGCTTGCATATGTATCTATTAGTGCCCTACACTGAACTAACTTGATAATCAATATGTATGGGGAAGATTTAAACATATATTTAAAGAGAAAGGGATCAGAGGTAGGTTCCTGAACTAAATTGAATTTTCTTTGGATATATTGCTGCTTTTTCTTATAGTGTGTTACCTAACTAGCTAACTGATATTTCATTAAATTGTCAACTTGGAAGCAGCGGGTAATTAAGTTGGGCGTAATTAGACTGCTATTCTATTTTTGCTATAATTTTGATTTGCTGCAATTCTATTTTCTGTAGTTCTATTTTGTGCAATTTTATTTTGTTTAATTATATCTACTGCTATTCTATTTGCTGTAATTTTGATTGCTGAAGTAAAATTTAATCTGTTTCTATGTGCTAAATTTTTATTCAATTATAGTCAATAAGTGAAAAGAACAAGAAACATAAAGAACAGCAAAAGTTTCCGCATCACATGGGGCCAATCAATTTCGAAAGAGAACAAGTGGCTCTGGTATACATATTTAATATTCGTGATAGGATTTGTTTAGTTAATTTTAGTTATATTGTTATAGTCTTACTTATTTAAGACTTTATTTTGTAGCGCGCAACAACGGAAACAAATGAGGAACCAAAAAGGTTTGAAATGTTCGTTGCTACTCGAACAAGTTGGAAAAGGAAGGAAGTTGATCAGGAAACACAAGATGCAATTGTATGTGAGTTCAATGAATTATTAATGATTATAAATCAAATTTAGGATATGGTAACTAATTTCATTTTAAATGTTTCTTTTAATCAGGAAGAATTCCAAAATCGGCAAGCTGCCGATGAAACAGATGAGGAAGCTTTTGAGTCTTTATTTGGAAAAGACCAACCACGTCGGGTTAGGTGCTATGGAAAATCTGTTACACGAAGTGACTTGAAAAAGCATGCAGAAATTTCTGAAATCAAGCAACGGCACCAAGAAGAAGTCACATCTTTGAAGGCTGAACTTGGAGACATGAAGGCCAAACAGCAGCACCAAGAGGCTGAGCTTCATGGATTGCGAAACTTTATTAAGTTACTAGTTCAGCGATCTGAACCTGGAATGAGGCCGGAAGAAATTGAAGCTTTGTTACAAAATGCTCAACACTCTCCAATTGATGCGAATAGCACTCATGGAACAACTCAGATTCCAAACATAGATATGGTATGACCACCTTTTTCTTATTCCAAACATACCAATTCGTTCATTGTTAATATTTTTTATATATTGTTAATTGTTAATTAGGATTCTGAATATCTGCTGTTGAGTTTAAAATTTTTATTTGTTAGAACTTAGGAGGCTGCCAAATCTTTTTATATAAACATCGCTTTTCTGATTTAAAACTTTTCAGACAGTATAAATCAGTAGAACCCCACAAAAAATTATGTCTTTATATTGGTAAGTGGTGATGAAGTAGAATACCAAATTACCCTAGTTGTTGTTGTTGCACTTGCACATGTGTGTATGTGTGAGTCCTAAGTCCTGAGAGGGTACAAGAATTACTTTCTCAACTGTCACTGTTTTCTCCTTTCTTCACATTTTTTGCAAATAAACTCTTTTGAGATTGAAATTGAAAGCTACTGAAATTGAGGGAGATGGAAGATGTGATTTGGTTTCTCTGGTTTTGTTTTTTCATAATGTAATTTTATTATTATTAATATGTTAATTATTTTTTCTTGTACTTTTTCAAATCATAATTATTTTTCTATATAATTATGCAGGATAATTCTGAAGATGTGAGTGAAGATTGAGAAGTTTATCATAATGGTTTATTCGCAAAGATGGAGCTAGTGTTGGAAATGGAAAGATGTATGGTTGATGATGATGTCTTTTATTAGAAGATACATTTAATTTATATGATATAATATTTTGGTTTTTTCTAGTTTATTAGTAGTAAGCTCTAAGTGGTCTCATGCATATTTTGAATTGAGTATGCTTATTCTAGTGTGAGATGTATGAATACTCAAAATTATAATCATCCCAATATTTTTGGTTCATTATATATATAAATATATTTTGTTTTTAGATAATTTTTATATTTAAAGATTATTGTATGATATTATTATGTATTTATTTTTATTTTATAATAACTAATTAATTTAATTAAAAATACAGGTAAAAAGTAGCTATAGTTATACTATTTGTTATGTTTATAAAGTGATGCATTAGCCTTGAAAAGTGTAGCCTATTCTTTTGAATTCTGGTAACCATTAGTGCTGAAAAGCGTAGTCTTTGTTCCTGGACGGCATCACTTAAAAAGCACACCCTATTCCCAAAGGCCAGAAGCATAGCCTTTGATACAGAAAAGCGTAACCTTTGAGAATAGGCAACACTGGTATAGGCATCCCCCAGAAAAGCGTCTCCAAAGCCTAAAACACGTAGCCTTTGCCTAAGGCATCATTTTTTTCATTTTTGGCTACACTTTTCAAGTGTACCTGAATGGGTGTTTTTCTTGTAGTGATATATATATATATATATATATATATATAGACACACACACACACACACACACACACATAGGGGAAGGCTTCCAAGAATACAGATAACAAAGCTTCTGACCAAGCTAGCGAAGTTAAAACTGGCTAGAGCATATATACATATATACATATATTCAAGAGAATCCCAAAAAGATCGAAAATACAGTTTACAGAACCCGTTTTTCTAAATCAACCTCTAAGAGGGATAAAGCATAATATACATATATAGTAAAGATAATAAGTATCATCATATATGCATCAAAACTAAAATAAAGTCCCAAAAGCACAAAAGATCTTTGCTTTCAGAAGCTCCCAGTATGCCTCAACGAGATGTTTCACGTCATGCATCTGAAAACCACAAAATATGTATGGGGTCAAAACCAGAGGTTCTCAACATGGTAATAGTGCCCACATAACTAACATATAAGTAGGGGTAGAAACAGGCCAAGCCAAGCCAGGCTTTACTCTTAACAGGCCTGGCCTGTTATGTAGTTAATTGGCTTGAGCCTGGCTTGCAGTCTGTTATAGGCTTTTTTCAAAGTACTAAGCCTGGCCAGTTATTCAATCTGGCCTGGCCTGTAGCTTGTTAGAAGGCCTGATAATTTTTTTTTACAAAAAAAATATTATTTTAAAAAATAATTTTTTAATAAAAATATTTAT
>NC_029792.2:78157939-78192983 GCF_000816755.2 Arachis ipaensis
GGCCCAAGCCTGACAGGCCAATAAGGCTAATTAGTGAGCCAGGGCCTGGCCTATTAACATATTAAGGCTTTTAAAAAGGCCTGAGCCTGTGCCTATTTTATAATAGGCCAGGTCAGGCCAGGCCAGGCCAGGCCAAATATAGGCCAGGCTGCAGGCTCCTGACAGGCCGCTAGCCTATTTCCATCCCTACATATAATGTCCTGAAAAAGCCAAAGGCAATCCCCTTCTATTCTAACTAACATATTTGATTAAATCTTATAAAACATAACTTAACCAAAAATAAATTAGGCAACTAACTAAGGATCTTCCTTCTATTCTAACAATCCTCTTTCCAACTCTTCCGAACCTCCCAACCGCCACTGGAATTATTTATTTTCAAACACATGCAAAGAAATCACAATTAGAATGCAGATACAGCAGGTAAACAAGTAAAAAGTAGTTCATATGATCAGTCTGGCATTCTCGTCAAAGCACACCAAGCAAACACATAGATGCATATGATGCATGCCTATCCTATGGCTGATGAGTCTCATCTGTCGGTTATATAGCTAACCTGACAAGTTCTGATAGCTAACCATTGGACTGTCCTTCTGTTGTGCATCCCCAAATCTCAAATCATAATCATATAACACACACCGGTGTATATCAACGGGGGAGAGCACATCCAGAAAGGTATAAGTGTCTGGCCACACTTACGACATAGGGTCAGTACAGTATCGAGTCTCAACCTGGAGCACGTAGTGGCAAGCCACTACTTTCACCCAGGAAAACTCATATCTCAGATAATTCATTATCAATATAGCCATCCATCTCATAACATAAACAATACTTCTGCCATTGTCATCAGTGAATTCATATTCATCATGAATACATATCATCATGATTCTTTGTAAAAAAGCGTACTAGTGCTTAAACCAGAAGTACCTGCTCTAGACTGTCCGATACCACGTATTTGGAAAAATAAGATTTTGAAAATTTAATTTTATTATTTTGAAAGGACAAAAATAATTTAGAATAAAAAATCGAGCACTAATCTTAAAGGTTTTGGCCCAAAATTGGGCCAAATAGACCTAAAACGCTAATGGGTTGGACCGGGCCTAAGTTGGGCCCAAGCCCAACATATATATACATCTTTTAATGAGCTTTCAGCTCATTTTACCCTAGATTGAGAGAGGGGAGGCGCTGAGATGAGAGGAGAGGAGAAGAGGGAAGAGCACTATTCACATTCATCTTGTTTCACTCATAACTTTTGATCTGAAACTCCGATTGATGAGCCATTTGCGGCCACGCGAAGCTCTTACTGAGCTCGTCATTTCTATCTAAACAAAGTGGGGTGACCTAGCTTTGGAATATTATTAGGTTTTTCCCCTAATTTCGTTTGCTAAGATTGAGTCTTGGTGTTTATTGGAGTTGGTTTGAGGCTTATGGATCGAGCTTGGTGGCTTCAATTTGGTGTTTGGTGCATTTTGGGAATCAGCCAAGGTATAGTTTCAGTTTTCTTTATGTAATATGTAATTTTTATGGACACTCAGGCTAGTTGACTCGAAGATAGGTTTGAATAATGTTGATGCATGATTAATTATATGTGAATTCATGTTTGATGATGAGGAGGATGATATTGAGTGTTAGAATGTGTGAATTATAAATTATGACAATAATATGATAAGTATTGATGTTGTTGTAATTATGATGAGTGATGAAGGATATTGTTGAATTATGATGTTATTGTTGGTGAATGACGTTGATTATTGAGATTGAACTTGAATAATGAGAATTATGAGGATTTATGGTGAGATATGATGAGTGAAATTGTGCAAATTTATTATGATTGTGATCTTGAGATAGAAATTGTGGATTTTTGTTGAAGTATGGTTGAAAATTGAGTAAAATAGAGGTTGAGTTGAATGAAATGCAATGAAATTGTAAAGTATAGTGTGTGGTAGTATTTTGTGATGATTTGGGTATGTTTTGGTTTGTTTGGTTATGGAACTTGAAAATTTTAGAACTTTGATGTTTTTATGTAAAACTTTATTTTTGGTGAACTTTGACGGATTATAACCTGAACCTCAGACATTGAAATTGAATGATTTTTATTTCAAATTAAAGATGATTTTAGCAGCTTTAAAATGATATAAAGTTTGAGAAAATGGATTTTTGTAGAGGAAGTTATGAATGTTTAAAGTTTGGGGACTAAAACTGAAATTTCCACAACTTAACTTTTCTGGATTTTGATATACATGCGTACACGGACCCATGACTCATACGCACATGGTGGCCTCTGTGCAACACTCCTACATGCGTGGCCCAGGTATGCGTAGGCAAAATGGCCCAATTTTTGTGTATGCATACGCGAACGTATTATATGCGTACATGGACGTACCTTTTTCAAAACATCAATTTCTTGCATTCCTTCCACCTTTTCTCAAAACAAGAATTTCTTGCGTTCCTTCCACTTTTGCATGCTTTCTTTCCGTCCTCTAAGCCATTCCTGCCCTATAAACCCTGAAAACACTCAGCAAACATATGACGGCATCGAATGGTAATAAGAGGGGATTAAAATTAGCAAATTTAAGACCAAAGAAGCATGTTTTCAATCATAGTACAAAATTAGGAAGGAAAATGTAAAATATGCTAATTATATGAATAAGTGTGAGAATAATTGATAAAATCTACTAAATTAAGCACAAGATAAACCCTAAAAATGGGGTTTATCAATCTCTCCACACTTAAATATTAGCATGTCCTCATGCTAAGCTCAAGAGAACTAAAAGAGTGAAGAGGAATGGTGGAATTTATGAAATGCGACCTATCTATATGAATGCAACTACATGCAAAAATACATCTAACTACTTGGTTAAAAGAAAACAAATCTTTCAAAAACAAATATGAACTGGATTTCACTAATTCAAATCATAAAGTAAAGTGCAAATAGAATTGCAAGAAGAAAGTAGCTCATGAAAGTCGGGAACAAAGAATCGAGCATCAAACCCTCACTGGAAGTGTGATGAGCGGATAATTTATACGCTTTTTGGCACTGTTTTTAGTATATTTTTAGTATATTTTAGTTAGTTTTTATTATATTTTTATTAGTTCTTATTTAAAATTCACTTTTCTGGACTTTACTATGAGTTTGTGTGTTTTTCTGTGATTTCAGGTATTTTCTGGCTGAAATTGAGGGACCTGAGCAAAAATCTGATTCAGAGGCTGAAAAAGGACTGCAGATGCTGTTGGATTCTGACCTCCCTGCACTCAAAGTGTATTTCCTGGAGCTACAGAAACCCAATTGGCGTGCTCTCAATTGCGTTGGAAAGTAGACATCCTGGGCTTTCCAGCAATATATAATAGTCCATAATTTGCCTAAGATTTGATGGCCCAAACCGGCGTTCCAAGTCAGCTTAAGAATTCTGGCGTTTAACGCCAGAACTGGCATAAAAGCTGGAGTTAAATGCCCAAACTGGCACAAAAGCTGGCGTTTAACTCCAAGAAAAGTCTCTACACATGAAAGCTTCAATGCTTAGCCCAAGCACATACAAAGTTGGCCCCGGAAGTGGATTTTTTACACTAAACACCCTAACTTACTCATTTTCTGTAACCCTAGGTCACTAGTTTACTATAAAAACTACTTTTAGTAATTCATCTTGTACCTCATGACACTTTACACATTTCATATTATATCTTCTACGGCATGAGTCTCTGAACCCCATTGTTGGGGGTGAGGAGCTCTACTGTGTTTTGATTAATTAATGCAATTACTACTGTTTTTCATTCTATCATGCTTGCTTCTATTCTAAGATATTCATTCACACTTCAACCTGATGAATGTGATGATTCGTGACACTCATTATCATTCTCACCTATGAATGCGTGCCTGATAACCACTTCTGTTCTACATGGAATCAAGCTTGAATGTGTATCTCTTGGGTTTCTAATCTAAGATTAAACCTTCGTGGTATAGGCTAGAATTATTGGTGGTCATTCTGGAGATCTGGAAAGTCTAAACCTTATCTGTGGTATTCCGAGTAGGATCTGGGAAGGGATGACTGTGACGAGCTTCAAACTCGCGATTGTTGGGCGTGTGACAGACGCAAAAGGATCAATGGATCCTATTCCAACATGATCGAGAACCGACAGATGATTAGCCGTGCGGTGACAGCGCATTTGGAACATTTTCACTGAGAGGACGGGAAGTAGCCATTGACAACGGTGATGCCCAACATAAAGCTTGCCATGGAGGGAGCCTTGCATGTGTGAAGAAGAAGATAGTAGGAAAGCAGAGATTCAGGGGACGGAGCATCTCCAAAACCTCAACCTGTTCTCCATTACTGCAAAACAAGTATTTATTTCATGTTCTTTAACTTTTTACAATTAAATCTGAGAATTATTGATATCCTGACCAAGAGTTATAAGATAACCATAACTTGCTTCAAGCCGACAATCTCCGTGGGATCGACCCTTACTCACGTAAGGTATTACTTGGACGACCCAGTGCACTTGCTGGTTAGTTGTGCGGAATTGCAAAAGTGTGATTATGATTTCGTGCACCAAGTTTTTGGCGCCGTTGCCGGGGATTGTTCGAGTTTGGACAACTGACGGTTTATCTTGTTGCTTAGATTAGGAATATTTTATTTTTGTTGGTTTAGAGTCTTTCATTTGAGTTTAGTTTCATATTTTAAGTTTGGTGTCAATTGCATGCTTTTACTTTCCTTTAATTTTTCGAATATTTGTGTTTGATTTTCTAAAAATTTTAAGTTTGGTGTGTTTTTGTGCTTTTATTTACTTAAAAATTTTTCAAAAATTTGTTCTTGGTGTTCATCTTGATCTTCAAAGTGTTCTTGGTATTCATCTTGACATTCAAAGTTTTCTTGTTTGTTCTCTTTGTTTTGATCTAAAGTTTCTAAGTTTAGTGTCGTTTTGTTATTTTTCTCTTTCCTCATTAAAATTTAAAAATCAAAAAAATATCTTTTCCTTATTTTACTCATAATTTTCAAAATTTAGCATTAAAGTAGTCAAAGATTTTCAAAATCATATCTTTTCTTTTTAATCAAGTCAAAATTCTAATTTCAAAAATTGATCTTTTCAAATCTTTTTCAAAAAAATCAAATCTTTTTAATTTCTTCAATCATATCTTCTCAATCATATCTTTTTCAAAATAATTTTCAATCATATCTTTTTGATTGCTAATTTCCAAAATCTTTTTTAATCAATTAATTAATTTAGTTTTCAATTTACTTTTATTTTCTTCTAATTTTCAAAGATTTTATTTTATCTTCCATTTATTTTGTTTTATTTTTTTTGGTTACTTTTAATTAAAAAAATTAAAAAAAATTCATATCAATTCCCTTTTCTCCATCATGGACATAAGTGGAAGTGAACAGTCCAGAAGGACTCTGGGGTCATATGCCAACCCCATTACAGCTGCATATGGGAGTAGCATCTGTATACCTCCCATCAAAGCAAGCAGTTTTGAGCTAAATCCTCAGCTCATTATCATGGTGCAGCAAAATTGCCAGTATTTCGGTCTTCCACAGGAAGAACCTACTGAGTTTCTGGCACAGTTCTTACAAATTGCTAACACAGTACGTGATAAAGAAGTGGATCAAGATGTCTATAGATTATTACTGTTTCCATTTGCTGTAAAAGATCAAGCTAAGAGGTGGTTAAATAACCAACCCACAGCAAGCATAAAAACATGGAGACAGTTATCAAACAAATTCCTGAATCAATTTTACCCTCCAAAAAGGATGACACAGCTAAGGCTGGACATCCACGGCTTTAAACAAGAGGATCATGAATCCCTTTATAATGCCTGGGAGAGGTATAGAGGGATGCTAAGGAAATGCCCCTCTGAAATGTTTTCAGTGTGGGTACAGTTAGACATCTTCTACTATGGGCTTACAGAAAGAGCTTAAATGTCTCTATACACATGAGAAAGATAATTGAAGAGGCTCAAGAACTCATAGATACAGTTGCTAGAAATCAACATATATACTCAAGCAATGAGCCCTCCAAAAAAAAAGAAGCTATGGTAGCAACTACTAATCATAATCCTCAAAAACAGATTATTGAACTAAATCAACAATTACTTCTAATGACAAAACAATTAGCAGAATTCAAGGAGATGCTCCAAGACACTAAAAATGCTAACAAGAATATAGAAGCACAATTAAATCAGACAAGACAGTAGCTATCTAAACAGATAACAGAAGAATGCCAAGCTGTTCAACTAAGGAGCAGGAAGACATTGAATAATTCAGTTCAAAGTAGCAAAAAGTCAAGAAAGGAACAAATGACAGAGGATGATCAAACCACTGCCCAAAATCCCTCTGAGGACAGCAAGAGCCCAGAGAGGAATAATTCTGGCGTTCAAACGCCAGAAAAGGGAGAAAAGTTGGCGTTAAACACCCATTCCTTGCCCAGTTCTGGCGTTCAAACGCCGGAAAAGGGTGGGAAGATGGCGTTTAATGCCTATCCTGTATCCAATCCTGGCGGGTAAATTAATTAGCAATTAAGATAAATAAATAACTGCAAAGCAAACTTTTGGCAAGGTATGAGAAATTGGAAGTCCAGACTTAGTTATTCTTATCAATAACAATGAAAGTTGAATCTTAATTCCACTTAGTCAACCTTTACTAAAGTAAAGGAAAGTCAAGGGACTAATTAGTTTGATCTTCGAATCCTATTTATTTCCTGAGAAAAGGTTGGGATTATTGAAGCTCAGTTCAATTAGCAAAGATAACAGTTATCAATTATGTTGAGATAAGATAACTCCTGAGTTACTGCTTTCTTAACCAAGACCAAAAGAGGAAAAAGTAAATTTGCTGGAATAAAAATGCCTTCAGATGTAAAGCAACAATAACATAAATTAAAGAAAGCAATCATGAATTGAAATACTTCAAATAACATTAATAAGGGAAATTATAATCTAACATGAAGAGTTCATAAACTAAATTGGAAGAATAAATAAAAATAAAGAACCTGGGATTGAGAGTCACTCCTAAAACTAAGAGAAGTCCTAAATCCTAAGAGAGAGAGAGAGGAGAGAACCTCTCTCCAAACTAGATCTAAAACATGGGAAATAACTAAATTGGTGAGCTCTCTCTGAATGGATGCATTCCCTCACTTTATAGCCTATAATCTGTGTTTTCCGGGCCGAAAACTGGGTCAAAAACAGCTCAGAAATCGCCCCCTGCGTATTCTGGTATGTTCAGGTCGCGGACAAGTGATGCAGAGGCGTCGTCCATGCGGCCATGCGGATTGAAGTTCGCAGATGCAACACGTCCGCGTGGATCACGCGTTCGCATCACCTAGTGTCAAGGAAACTATAGCATATTATATATCAAATCGAAGCTCTGGACGTTAGCTTTCCAATGCAACTAGAACCGCGTCATTTGAACCTTTGTAGATAAAGTTATAGCCATTTGAGTGCGAAGAGGTCAGGCTGGACAGCTTAGCAATTTCTCTAACTTATTGTATTCCTTCCACTTTGCATGCTTCCTTTCCATCCTCTGAGCCATTCTTGCCCTGTAATCTCTAAAAACACTTAACACACATATCAAGGCATCTAATGGTAATAAGAGAGGATTAATAATAAGCAAATATAAGATCAAAGAAGCATGTTTTCAATCATAGCACAAAACCAGGAAGGAAAATGTAAAACATGCAAATAGTATAAATAAGTGGGTAAAGAGTTGATAAAAACCACTCAATTGAGTACAAGATAAACCATAAAATAGTGGTTTATCAATCCTCAAGACCAAGAGAAAATAGCATTCACATGTCCATCTGGAGTATTTGCTTACAGAAGAATGCCTTTTGGTCTGTGCAATGCACCTGCAACCTTTCAAAGGTGCATGCTCTCTATCTTCTCTGACATGGTAGAGAAGTTCCTGGAAGTCTTCATGGATGACTTCTCAGTATTTGGAGACTCATTCAGCTCCTGTCTTGATCATCTAGCACTTGTCTTGAAAAGGTGCCAAGAGACTAACCTGGTCTTAAACAGGGAAAAATGTCACTTTATGGTGACTGAAGGAATTGTCCTTGGGCACAAAATTTCAAGCAAGGGAATAAAGGTGGATCAAGCCAAGGTAGAGGTGATTGAAAAATTACCACCACCTGCCAATGTTAAGGCAATCAGAAGCTTTCTAGGGCATGCAGGATTCTATAGGAGGTTCATAAAGGATTTTTCAAAAATTGCAAAACCTCTAATCAACCTGCTAGCTGCTGACACGCCATTTGTATTTGACACAGAGTGTCTGCAGGCATTTGAGACCCTGAAAGCCAAGCTGGTCACAGCACCAGTCATCTCTGCACCTGACTGGACATTACCATTTGAATTAATGTATGATGCCAGTGACCATGCCATTGGTGCAGTGTTAGGACAAAGGCATAACAAGCTTCTGCACGTCATTTACTATGCCAATCGTGTTCTAAATGACGCACAGAAGAATTACACAACCACAGAAAAAGAGCTGCTAGCAGTGGTTTATGCCATTGACAAGTTTAGATCCTATTTAGTAGGATCAAAAGTGATTGTGTACACTGACCATGCTGCTCTTAAATATTTACTCACAAAGCAGGATTCAAAACCCAGGCTCATAAGATGGGTGTTGCTTTTGCAAGAGTTTGATATAGAAATAAGAGACAGAAAAGGGACAGAGAACCAGGTAGCTGATCACCTGTCCCGGATAGAACCAGTAGCTGGGGTGTCCCTCCCTTCTACTGAAATCTCTGAGACCTTTCCAGATGAGCAACTCTTTGCCATTCAGGAAGCACCATGGTTTGCAGACATTGTAAATTATAAAGCTGTGAGGTTCATACCCTAGAAGTACAGCAGGGTGCAAAAGAAAAAACTAATTTCTGATGCAAAGTACTACTTGTGGGATGAACCATATCTCTTTAAGAGATGTGCAGACGGAATGATCCGCAGATGCGTCCCTAGAGAGGAGGCACAGAAGATCTTGTGGCATTGCCATGGATCACAGTATGGAGGACATTTCGAAAGTGAGCGCACAGCCACTAAAGTCCTCCAATGTGGTTTCTACTGGCCTACTCTCTATAGAGATGCCCGAGAGTTTGTCCGTAACTGTGACAGTTGCCAAAGAGCTGGCAACTTACCTCATGGTTACGCCATGCCTCAACAAGGGATCTTAGAGATTGAGTTGTTTGATGTATGGGGTATTGACTTTATGGGTCTTTTTCCACCATCATACTCAAATACTTACATTCTGGTGGCAGTAGACTACGTATCTATATGGGTGGAGGCAATTGCCACACCCACTAATGATACCAAGACTGTGCTGAAGTTCCTCCAGAACATATTTTCAGCAGATTTGGTGTTCCCAGAGTACTAATCAGTGATGGGGGCACCCATTTCTACAATAAACAGCTTTACTCTGCCATGGTCCGATATGGAATTAGCCACAAAGTAGCAACTCCATATCATCCACAGACAAAGGGACAGGCTGAAGTCTCTAATAGAGAGCTAAAAAGAATCCTGGAACGGACAGTAATTGCCCGTAGAAAGGATTGGGCAAAGAGCTTGGATGATGCTCTGTGGGCATACAGAACAGCATTCAAGACTCCTATAGGAACCTCTCCATACCAGCTTGTGTATGGCAAGGCCTGTCATCTGCCCGTGGATCTGGAACATAAAGCCTACTGGGCAACCAGATTCCTAAACATGGATGCTAAGTTAGCTGGTGAGAAAAGATTGCTCCAGCTAAATGAGCTAGAGGAGTTCAGACTCAATGCTTTTGAAAATGCAAAAATTTATGAGGAAAAAACAAAAAAGTGGCATGACAAGAAATTGTCATCTAGAGTCTTTGAGCCAGGACAAAAAGTTCTGCTGTTCAAATCTAGGCTCAGATTATTCTCCGGGAAATTAAAATCCTGGTGGAGGGGACTATATGTGATTACAGGAGTGTCACCATATGGATATGTTGAGCTTCGAGATATTGATTCTGACAAAAAGTTCATTGTTAATGGACAAAGAATCAAACATTATCTTGAAAGCAATTTTGAGCAAGAATACTCAAAACTGAGGCTTGAATGAAGCTCAGTAAAGGTCCAGCTAAAGACAATAAAGAAGCGCTTACTGGGAGGACCCAGCCATTAGCAAATTTTTTGTTTTAAATAATACTTGTAGAAATTTGATATACACTTTCTTCAAAGGTTAATCATCAAAATTGAAGGAATTCACAGCGTTACAGAAGGATTCAGTGCAAAAAGTAGAGAAAAGGAGCTTGCTGACAAGAAAACGCCAGTAAAGGTACCATTTTGGGCGTTAAACGCCAGAATTGCAGCATCCTGAGCGTTCAGCAAAACGCCCAGTGATAAAGGGGTTTCTGGCGTTTAACGCCAGCCAGGGTACCTGGCTGGGCGTTAAACGCCCATAATGGCCAACAATTGGGCGTTAAACGCCAGACTGGATATCATTCTGGGCGTTTAACGCCAGAAAGGCAGGGGGAGGAGATTTTGTTTCCAAATTCAAATTTTTTTCAAATTTTCATGTTTTAACTCATAATTTTCTGCATAAACATGTTCCAAACTTTCATTATACACCCTCAATTTTCAAAAATTCAACAATTCTCTAAATCTCTTTTTCAATTTTCTTTCAAATCCTTCCCAAATCTTCTTCAAAAACTCAAGTATCTTTTCAATTTCTTTTCAAAACCCATCATATCATCTCTTATTTCTTAGATGCATAACCAAATTATCAGATTTAACCTCTTTATATCTTTTTCAATTGAAAATCTCATCTTTTTCATATCATGATTTTATTTTCTTCCACCAATCATATCTCTATGGCATATCTCTTTCAAAATTTTCGAAACCCCCTCTCCTCTTATAAATACACATTCGGCCATCCCCTCCTCTCCACCATTCGAATTTGCCTCTTTTCCTCTCTCTCCCATTTCCTTTTTTTGCTTGAGGGCAAGCAAACCTCTAAGTTTGGTGTGCTTTTTCGTGATCACTGAGCTAAGACTCATCAAGATCATTGCACCTAAGGGAAAGAAAACCAAATCAAGAGGCAAGAAAGAGAATACTCCAAAGAGTCTTTGGAATCAAGAGAGGTTCCTAACCAAAGAACATGCAGACCATTACCACAAAATAATGGGTCTGAGGTCAGTGATCCCGGAAGTTAAATTCAATCTGAAAGAAGATGAATATCCGGAGATCCAAGAGCAAATTCGAAACAGAGGATGGGAAATTCTAGCTAATCCTGAAACAAAGGTTGGAAGAAACATGGTTCAGGAATTCTACTCAAATCTGTGGCTATCAGATAAGCAGAGAATAACTGGAACCGCCTTTCATACCTACCGAACCATGGTCAGAGGGAGGCTTATTTACTTCCATCTGGACAAAATAAGAGAGGTCTTCAAACTGGCTCAACTACAAGATGATCCAGAATCCTTTAATAGGAGAATGGTGAGAGTAGATAAGGGGTTGGATCAAGTTCTAGAGGACATATGCCTCCCTGGAACTAAGTGGATAACCAATTCAAAAGGTGTCCCAAACCAACTCAAGAGGGGATATCTCAAACCAGTTGCAAGATGCTGGTTGGACTTTATTGGGCGTTCTATATTGCCCACTAGCAACCGCTCTGAGGTCACTGTCAAAAGAGCAGTGATGATTCATTGTATTATGCTTGGAAAAGAAGTGGAGATTCATCATCTAATTTCTTGTGAGATTTACACAATTGCAAACAAGAACTCTACTGAAGCCAAACTGGCCTACCCAAGCTTAATTTCTCTGCTATGTAAAGATGCTGGGGTGAGGATGGGAGTAGATGAATTCATCCCAATCGAATACCCAATCACCAAAAAGTCAATGGAAGGACAAGTGCAAGACAACTCTATAAAAAGGAAGGTGCAGGAGTTCTTCCCAGAAATTCCTGAAATTGACTACTGGACCCGCCTAGAAGCATCTGTTACCAAGCTGTAAGAAGCTATGGAACAACTTAAGGAAGAACAGCAGAATCAAAACTGCATGCTCTGCAAACTGCTAAAGGAACAGGAGAAGCAGGGGCGTGAGCTACAGGAGCTGAAGCGCCAGAAGCTCTCCCTTGAAGGACCAAACACCCCACAGATTGAGGGAGCATCCACTTCTCAAGATCAAGGTTGTTGAGTCCTAACTCTGTGATAACCTTTATTATTAAGAGTCTATTTTAAGAGTCATTTATTTTTCTATTTTGTTTTTACTTTTCTGTCTTCTATTATTATTAGTTTGCTCTTATATTTATTTTTGAGTCTTATTGTCATTCCATGATTAATAAAATTTAAAGTTTATGTCTTAAAGTTATGAATGTCCTATGAATCCATCACCTTTCTTAAATAAAAAGGGTTTTTAATTGAAAAAGAAAAAGAAGTACATGAATTTCAAATTTTAAAATAGTTTAATTACTTTGATGTGGTGGCAATACTCTTGTTTTCTGAATGAATGCTTGAACAGTGCATATGTTTGAATTTGCTGTTTATGAATGTTAAAATTGTTGGCTCTTGAAAGAATGATGGAAAAGGAGAAGTGTTATTGATAATCTGAAAAATAAAAAAAAAATTGATTCTTGAAGCAAGAAAAAGCCAATAGCCTTTTAAACCAAAAGGCAAGGGTAATAAAAAAGGATCCAAGGCTTTCAGCATCAGTAGTGGATAGGAGGGCCCTCAAGAATAAAATCCTGGCCTAAGCGGCTAAACCAAGCTGTCCCTAACCATGTGCTTATGGCGCGAAGGTGTCAAGTGAAAACTTGAGACTGAGCGGTTAAAGTCGTGGTCCAAAGCAAAAAAGAGTGTGCTTAAGAGCTCTGGACACCTCTAATTGGGGACTCTAGCAAAGCTGAGTCACAATCTGAAAAGGTTCACCCAGTTATGTGTCTGTGGCATTTATGTATCCGGTGGTAACACTGGAGAGCAAAATGCTTAGGGTCACGGCCAAGACTTATAAAGTAGTTGTGTTCAAGAATCAACATACTTAACTAGGAGAATCAATAACACTATCAGGATTCTGAGTTCCTATAGAAGCCAATCATTCTGAACTTCAAAGGATAAAGTGAGATGCCAAAACTGTTCAGAGGCAAAAAGCTAAAAGTCCCGCTCATCTAATTAATAATGATCTTCATAGATGTTTTTGGAATTCATTATATATTGTCTTCTTTTTATCCTATTTAATTTTCATTTGCTTGGGGACAAGCAACAATTTAAGTTTGGTGTTGTAATGAGCGGATAATTTATACACTTTTTGGCACTGTTTTTAGTATGTTTTTTGTATATTTTAGTTAGTTTTTATTATATTTTTATTAGTTTTTATTTAAAATTCACTTTTCTGAACTTTACTATGAGTTTGTGTGTTTTTTTGTGATTTCAGGTATTTTCTGGCTAAAATTGAGCGACCTGAGCAAAAATCTGATTCAGAGGCTGAAAAAGGACTGCAGATGCTGTTGGATTCTGATCTCCCTGCACTCGAAGTAGATTTCCTGAAGCTACAGAAACCAAATTGGCGCGCTCTTAATTGCGTTGGAAAGTAGACATCCTGGGCTTTCCAGCAATATATAATAGTTCATACTTTGTCCAAGATTTGATGGCCCAAACCGGCGTTCCAAGTCAGCTTAAGAATTCTGGCGTTTAACGCCAGAACTGGCATAAAAGCTGGAGTTAAACGCCCAAACTGGCACAAAAGCTGGCATTTAACTCCAAGAAAAGTCTCTACACATGAAAGCTTCAATGCTCAGCCCAAGCACACACCAAGTGGGCCTCAGATGTGGACTTTTTACACTAAACACCATAGCTTACTCATTTTCTGTAACCCTTGGAAAAGTACCTAATCTAAGCAACAAGATGAACCGTCAGTTGTCCAAACTCGAATAATCCCCGACAACGGTGCCAAAAACTTGGTGCACGAAATTGTGATCATCAAAAATGGCGCCAAAGACTTGGAGCTCTCAAACGTGAATCACACTTTGTCACAATTTCGCACAACTAACCAGCAAGTGCATTGGGTCGTGCAAGTAATACCTTACGTGAGTAAGGGTCGATCCCACGGAGACTGTCGGCTTGAAGCAAGCTATGGTCATCTTGTAAATCTCAGTCAGGCAGATTCAAATGGTTATGAAGGATTGATAATTAAAGATAAATAAAACATAAAATAAAGATAGAGATAGAGATACTTATGTAATTCATTGGTAGGAATTTCAGATAAGCGTATGAAGATGCTTTGTTCCTCCTGAACCTCTGCTTTCCTTTGACCTTCTTCCAATCATTCATACTCCTTTCCATGGCAAGCTTTATGTTGGGCATCACCGTTGTCAATGGCTACTTCCCGTCCTCTCAGTGAAAATGTTCTACGCACGCTGTCACCGCACGACTAATCATCTGTCGGTTCTCGATCATGTTGGAATAGGATACATTGATCCTTTTGCGTCTGTCACACACCCAACACTCGTGAGTTTGAAGCTCATCACAGTCATCCCTTCCCAGATCCTACTCAGAATACCCCAGACAAGGTTTAGACGTTCCGGATCTCAGGAATGGCAGCCAATAATTCTAGCCTATACCACGAAGGTTCTAATCTTAAATTAGAAACCCAAGAGATACACATTCAAGCCTGTTTGCATGTAGAACGGAAGTGGTTGTCAGGCACGCATTCATAGGTGAGAATGGTGATGAGTGTCACATAATCATCACATTCATCATGTTCTTGAGTGCGAATGAATATCTTAGAGAAGAAGTAGGCATGAATTGAATAGAAAAACAGTAGTACTTTGCATTAATTCATGAAGAACTCCAGAGCTCCATACCTTAATCTATGGTGTGTAGAAACTCAACCGTTGAAAATACAAAATTGATAATGGTGGTCATTGGCTTTGGCCCCAGAGAGGGAACCCGAAGAACTAAGATCAAAAAGTATATCCAAGATGAAAATACAATAGCAAAAGGTCCTATTTATAGAGAACTAGTAGCCTAGGGTTTACAAAAATAAGTAATTAATGCAGAAATCTTCTTCCGAGCCCACTTGGTGTGTGCTTGGGCTGAGCATTGAAGCTTTCACATGTAGAGACTTTTCTTGGAGTTAAACGCCAGCTTTTGTGCCAGTTCTGGCGTTTTGATGCTAGAATTCTTAAGCTGACTTTGAACGCCGGTTTGGGCCATCAAATCTTGGGCAAAGTATGGATCATTATATATTTCTGGAAAGCCCAGGATGTCTACTTTACAACGCAATTGAGAGCACGCCAATTGGGCTTATGTAGCTCCAGAAAATCCACTTTGAGTGCAGGGAGGTCAGAATCCAACAGCATCTGCAGTCCTTTTTCAGCCTCTGAATCAGATTTTTGCTCAGGTCCCTCAATTTCAGCCAGAAAATACCTGAAATCACAGAAAAATACACAAACTCATAGTAAAGTCCAGAAATGTGACTTTTAAATAAAAACATAATAAAAACTAACTAAAACATACTAAAAACATACTAAAAACAATGCCAAAAGCGTATAAATTATCCGCTCATCACAACACCAAACTTAAATTGTTGCTTGTCCCCAAGCAACTGAAAATCATATAGGATAAAAAGAATAGAATGTACAATGAATTCCAAAAACATCTATGAAGATCAGTATTAATTAGATGAGCGGGGCTTTTAGCTTTTTGCTTCTGAACAGTTTTGGCATCTCACTTATTCCCTTGAAGTTTAGAATGATTGGCATCTATAGGAACTCAGAATCCAGATAGTGTTATTGATTCTCCTAGTTAAGTATGTTGATTCTTGAACACAGCTAATTTATGAGTCTTGGCCGTGACCCTAAGCATTTTGTTTTCCAGTATTACCACTGGATACATAAATGCCACAGACACATGACTGTGGTGAACCTTTTCAGATTGTGACTCAGCTTTGCTAAAGTCACCAGTGAGAGGTGTCCAGGGCTCTTAAGCACACTCTTTTTGCTTTGGACCATGACTTTAACCGCTCAGTCTCAAGTTTTCACTTGACACCTTCACGCCACAAGCACATGGTTAGGGACAGCTTGGTTTAGCCGCTTACGCCCGGATTTTATTCCTGTGGGCCCTCCTATCCACTGATGCTCAAAGCCTTGGATCCTTTTTATTTTACCCTTGCCTTTTGGTTTAAATGGTTATTGGCTTTTTCTGCTTGCTTTTTCTTTTTCTTTTCTTTTTTTCTGTATTCATTGCTTTTTCTTGTTTCAAGAATCAATTTTATGATTTTTCAGATTATCAAATAACATTTCTCCTTTTCCATCATTCTTTCAAGAGCCAACAATTTTAACATTCATGAACAATCAAATTCAAAAATATGCACTGTTCAAGCATTCATTCAGAAAGACAAGAGTATTGCCACCACATCAAAATAATTAATCTGTTATAAAATTCGAAATTCATGCACTTCTTTTTCTTTTTCAATTAAAAATATTTTTCATTTAAGAAAGGTGATGGATTCATTTTCATATCTTTGAGGCATAGACACTTAGACACTAGTGATCATGCAATAAAGACACAAACATAAATAAACATAAAGCATAAACATTCGAAAAACAAAAAATAAAGAACAAGGAGATTAAAGAACATGTCCACCTTAGTGATGGCGGCTTGTTCTTCCTCTTGAAGATCTAATGGAGTGCTTGAGCTCCTCAATGTCTCGTCCTTGCCTTTGTTGCTCCTCTCTCATGGTTCTTTGGTCTTCCTTAATTTCATGGAGGAGGATAGAATGCTCTTGGTGTTCTACCCTTAGTTGTCCCATGTTGGAACTTAATTCTCCTAGGGAGGTGTTGATTTGCTCCCAATAGTTTTGTGGAGGAAAATGCATCCCTTGAGGCATCTCAAGGATTTCATGATGAGGAATTTCCTCATGCTCATGGTGAGGTTCTCTTATTTGCTCCATCCTTTTCTTAGTGATGGGCTTATCCTCATCAATGAGGATGTCTTCCTCTATGTCAATTCCAGCTGAATTGCAGAGGTGACAAATGAGGTGAGGGAAGGCTAACCTTGCCAAGGTAGAGGGCTTGTCCGCCACCTTGTAGAGTTCTTGGGAGATAACCTCATGAACTTCTACTTCCTCTCTAGTCATGATGCTATGAATCATGATGGCTCGATCTATAGTAACTTCAGACCGGTTGCTAGTGGTAATGATTTAGCGTTGGATAAACTCCAACCATCCCCTAGCCATGAGCTTGAGGTCATGCCTTCTTAGTTGAACCGGCTTCCCTCTTGAATCTCTCTTCCATTGAGCGCCCTCTTCACAGATGTCTATGAGGACTTGGTCCAACCTTTGATCAAAGTTGACCCTTCTAGTGTAGGGGTGTGTATCTCCTTGCATCATGGGTAAGTTGAATGCCAACCTTACATTCTCCGGACTAAAATCTAAGCAATTTCCCCGAACCATTGTAAGCAATTTTTTGGGTCCGGGTTCACACTTTGATCATGGTTCTTGGTGATCCATGCATTGGTATAGAACTCTTGAACCATTAAGATTCCGACTTGTTGAATGGGGTTGGTGAGAACTTCCCAACCTCTTCTTCGAATCTCATGTCGGATCTCCGGATATTCACCCTTTTTGAGTTTGAAAGGGACCTCGGGGATCACCTTCTTCTTGATCACAACTTTATAGAAGTGGTCTTGATGCACCCTTGAGATGAATCTCTCCATCTCCCATGACTTAGAGGTGGAAGCTTTTGCCTTCCCTTTCCTCTTTCTAGAGGTTTCTCCGGCCTTAGGTGCCATAAATGGTTATGGAAAAACAAAAAGCAATGCTTTTACCACACCAAACTTAGAAGTGTTGCTCGTCCTCGAGCAAAAGAAGAAAGAAGAGAGTAGAAGAAGAAGAGATAGAGGAGATGGAGGGGGCTTAGTGTTTCGGCCAAGGGGGAGAAGTAGTGTGTATGTTGTGTGAAAATGAAGGAGTGAAGATGGGTTTATATAGGAGTGGAGAGCAGGGTATGGTTCGGCCATTATGGGTGGGTTTGGGAGGGAAAGTGGTTTGAATTTGAATGGTGAGGTAGGTGGGGTTTTATGAAGGATGGATGTGAGTGGTGAAGAGAATGATGGGATTTGATAGGTAAGGGGTTTTTGAGGAAGAGATATTAAGGTAATTGGTGAATGGGTGAAGAAGAGAGAGAGATGTGGGGTAGGTGGGGATCCTGTGGGGTCCATAGATCCTGAAGTGTCAAGGATTTCTCATCCCTGCACCAAGTGGCGTGCAAAACGCCCCTTTCTTCCAATCCTGGCGTTAAACGCCAGGTTGCTGCCCATTTCTGGCGTTTAACGCCAGCTTCTTGCCCTTTTCTAGCGTTAAACGCCAGTCTGGTGCCCATTTCTGGCGTTAAACGCCCAGAATGGTGCCAGACTGGGAGTTTAACACCCATTTTGCTACCCTTATTGGCGTTTAAACGGCAGTAAGTTTCTCCTCCAGGGTGTTCTGTTTTTAATACTGTTTTGCATTCTGTTTTTACTTTTTCAGTTGTTTTTGTGACTTCACATGATCATCAACCTACAGAAAATATAAAATAACAATAGAAAATAGAAATTTAACATAGATAAGTAAAGATTGGGTTGCCTCCCAACAAGAGCTTCTTTAATGTCAATAGCTTGACAGTGGGCTCTTATAGAGCCTCACAGATACTCAGAGCATGATGATGGCCTCTCAACACCAAACTTAGAGTTTGGTTGTGGCCTCCTAACACCAAAATTAGAGTTTGAATGTGGGGATTTTGTTTGACTCTGTATTGAGAGAAGCTTTTCATGCTTCTTCTCCATGATTACAGAGGGGGATCCTTGAGCCTTAAACACAAGGGAGTCCTCATTCACTTGAAGGACTAATTCTCCTCTGTCAACATCAATCACAGCTTTTGCTGTGGCTAGGAAGGGTCTGCCAAGGATGATGGATTCATTTATACACTTCCCAGTCTCTAGGATTATGAAATCAGCAGGGATGTAGTGGTCTTCAACCTTTACCAAGACATCCTCTATAAGTCCATAAGCCTATTTCTTTGAATTGTCTGCCATCTCCAGTGAGATTCTTGCAGCTAGTACCTCAATGATCCCTAGCTTCTCCATTACAGAGAGAGGCATGAGGTTTATGCTTGACCCTAGGTCACACAGAGCCTTCTCAAAGGTTATGGTGCCTATGGTACAAGGTATTGAGAACTTTCCAGGATCTTGTCTCTTCAGAGGTAATTTCTGCCTAGTCAAGTCATCAAGTTCTTTAGTGAGCAATGGAGGTTCATTCTCCCAAGTCTCATTACCAAATAACTTGGCGTTTAGCTTCATGATTGCTCCAAGGTACTTAGCAACTTGCTCTTCAGTAACATCTTCATCCTCTTCAGAGGAAGAATACTCATCAGAGCTCATGAATGGCAGAAGTAAATTCAATAGAATCTCTATGGTCTTAGTGTGAGCCTCAGATTCCCATGATTCCTCATGAGGGAACTCCTTGGAGGCCAGTGGACGTCCAGTGAGGTCTTCCTCAGTGGAGATCACTGCCTCTTCCTACTCTCCAAGTTCGGCCATATAGGTCATGTTGATGGCCTTGCACTCTCCTTTTGGATTCTCTTCTGTATTGCTTGGAAGAGTACTAGGAGGGAGTTCAGTAACTTTCTTACTCAGATGACCTACTTGTGCCTCCAAATTTTTGATGGAGGACCTTGTTTCAGTCATGAAACTTCGAGTGGTTTTAATTAGATCAGAGACTACAGTTGCTAAGTCAGAGTGGCTCTACTTAGAATTCTCTGTCTGTTGCTGAGAAGATGATGGAAAAGGCTTGCTATTGCTAAACCTGTTTCTTCCACCATTATTGTTATTGAAGCCTTGTTGAGGCCTCTGTTGGTCCTTCCATGAGAGATTTGGATGATTTCTCCATGAAGGATTATAAGTGTTTCCATAGGAATCTCCCATGTAATTCACCTCTTCCATTGCTGGGTTCTCAGGATCATAAGCTTCTTCTTCAAATGAAGCTTCTTTGGTACTGCCTGTTGCTGCTTGCATTCCAGACAGACTCTGAGAAATCATATTGACTTGTTGAGTCAATATTTTGCTCTGAGCCAGTATGGCATTCGGAGTATCAATCTCAAGAACTCCTTTCTTCTGATTTTTCCCATTATTCACAAGATTTCTTTCAGAGGTGTACATGAATTGGTTATTTGCAACCATTTCAATGAGTTCCTGAGCTTCTGCAGGCATCTTCTTCAGATGAAGAGATCCTCCAGCAGAGCTGTCCAATGACATTTTGGACAGTTCAGACAGACCATCATAGAAGATACCTATGATGCTCCATTCTGAAAGCATGTCAGAAGGACACCTTCTGATCAATTGCTTGTATCTTTCCCATGCTTCATAGAGGGATTCACCTTCCTTCTGTCTGAAGGTTTGGACTTCCACTCTAAGCTTGCTCAATTTTTGAGGTGGAAAGAACTTTGCCAAGAAGGCATTAACTAGCTTTTCCCAAGAGTTCAGGCTTTCTTTAGGTTGTGAATCCAACCATGTTCTAGCTCTGTCTCTTACAGCAAAGGGAAAAAGTATAAGCTTGTAGACCTCGGGATCAACCCCATTAGTCTTGACAGTGTCACAGATTTACAAGAATTCAGCTAAGAACTGATGAGGATCTTCCAATGGAAGTCCATAAAACTTGCAATTCTGTTGCATTAGAGAAACTAATTGAGGCTTAAGCTCAAAATTATTTGCTCCAATGGCAGGGATAGAGATGCTTCTCCCATAGAAGTCAGGAGTAGGTGCAGTAAAGTCACCAAGCACCTTCTTTGCATTGTTGGTGTTTTCGGCTGCCATGGCTTCTTCTTGTTTGAAAAGCTCTGTTAGGTCCTCTACAGAGAGTTGTACTTTAGCTTCTCTCAGCTTTCTCTTCAAGGTCCTTTCAGGTTCAGGATCAGCCTCAACCAGAATATCTTTGTCCTTACTCCTGCTCATATGAAAGAGAGAAGAAGAAAGTATGGAATCCTCTATGTCACAGTATAGAGATTCCTTGAGGTGTCAGAGGAAAATAAAAATAGAAGGAGGAGGTAGAAAGAGAAGAATTCGAACTTATCAAGAGGGATAGAGTTCGAACTGTTGATAGTGGAGGAGTGTTAATCCTTAAATAGAAGGATGTGAGAAGAGGGGAAGAATTTTTCGAAATTAAAGTAAAATATTTTGAAATAATTAAAAGAAATTTTGAAAATTTGGTAAAGGTTTTTCGAAAACTAAGATTGGGAAAGAAATTAAGTGATTTTTGAAAAAGATTTTGAAATTAGAAATCAAAAAGATATGATTGAAACTTAATTTTGAAAAAGATGTGACTGAAAAGATATGAATGAGAAGATATGATTGAAAATCAAATTAAAAAGAGAAAGTTTTAAAATTAAAGTTGATTACTTGACTAACAAGAAATTAGAAGATATGATTCTAGAATTAAAACTTTTGATCCTTTCTTAATAGGCAAGTAACAACTAGAAAATTTTGAATTAAATTATTAATTGTAGCAAGGATTTTTGAAAATAGTAATAAATAAAAAAATTGAAAAGAAATTGATTTTGAAAAGATATGATTTGAAAAAGATTTGATTTTGAAAACTTATGAAGATTTGAAAAAAATTTTGAATTAAAAACAAAATCTTCCCTCTTGTGTCCTCCTGGCGTTAAATGCCCAGAATGCTATCCATTCTGGCATTTAATGCCCAAAATGCTACTTTTTTGGGTGTTAAACGCCCAGCCAGGTACCCTGGCTGGCGTTTAAACGCCAGTTTTCCTTCTTCACTGGGCGTTTTGAACGCCCAGCTTTTTCTGTTTAATTCCTCTGCTGAATGTTCTGAATCTTTAATTCTCTGTATTATTGACTTGAAAAGACACAATTTTGAAAATATTTTTGAATTTTTAATGATGAGAAACAATAAAAAATGCAACTAAGATCAAATAAACAATGCATGCAAGACACCAAACTTAGAAGTTTGTATACTAAGGACTATAACAATTTGAAAATGCATGTAAGAAACAACAAAACACACAAAACAAGAACATAATGCATATATTCAAAAAATGCAAGAAGAATAAAGACATGCAATTGACACTAAACTTAAAAATTGATATTAGACTCAAACAAGAAACATAAAATATTTTTTATTTTTATGGTTTTATAAATTTTTTGTGATTTTTCAAATATTGAGTGGAAAAGAAAATAAAGGGGTTCAAAACTTTTAATAAAAATTCCATGAATCATGCAATGTTAGTCTAAAGCTTCAGTCTAAAAAGATTAGACATGGCTAGCCAAGCTTTAGCAGGACATTACATTCAGCAGCTAAATTGATGAGAATCAATCAGCTTTTCTGATGATAAGAACATCACCTTGAAACTCTAGAATTCATTCTTAAAAATTTTGAAAAATAAAAAAGAAAAGTACATAATCTAAGCAACAAGATGAACCGTCAGTTGTCCAAACTCGAACAATCCCCGGCAACGGCGCCAAAAACTTGGTGCACGAAATTGTGATCATCAACAATGGCGCCAAAGACTTGGAGCTCTCAAACGTGAATCACACTTTGTCACAATTCTGCACAACTAACCAGTAAGTGCACTGGGTCGTCCAAGTAATACCTTACGTGAGTAAGGGTCGATCCCACGGAGACTGTCGGCTTGAAGCAAGCTATGGTCATCTTGTAAATCTCAGTCAGGTAGACTTAGATGGTTATGGAGGATTGATAATTAAAGATAAATAAAACATAAAATAAAGATAGAGATAGAGATACTTATGTAATTCATTGGTAGGAATTTCAGATAAGCGTATGAAGATGCTTTATTCCTCTTGAACCTCTGCTTTCCTATTGCCTTCTTCCAATCATTCATACTCTTTTCCATGGCAAGCTTTATGTTGGGCATCACCGTTGTCAATGGCTACTTCCCGTCCTCTCAGTGAAAATGTTCTACGCACGCTGTCACCGCACGGTTAATCATCTGTCGGTTCTCGATCATGTTGGAATAGGATCCATTGATCCTTTTGCATCTGTCACATGCCCAACACTCGTGAGTTTGAAGCTCGTCACAGTCATCCCTTCCCAGATCCTACTCAGAATACCACAGACAAGGTTTAGACGTTCCGGATCTCAGGAATGGCCGCCAATAATTCTAGCCTATACCATGAAGGTTCTAATCTTAGATTAGAAACCCAAGAGATACACATTCAAGCTTGTTTGCATGTAGAACAGAAGTGGTTGTCAGGCACGCATTCATAGGTGAGAATGGTGATGAGTGTCACATAATCACCACATTCATCATGTTCTTGAGTGCGAATGAATATCTTAGAGAAGAAGTAGGCGTGAATTGAATAGAAAAATTGTAGTACTTTACATTAATTCATGAAGAACAGCAGAGCTCCACACCTTAATCTATGGTGTGTAGAAACTCCACCGTTGAAAATACAAAAGTGATAATGGTGGTCATTGGCTTCGGCCCTAGAGAGGGAACCCGAAGAACCAAGATCAAAAAGCATATCCAAGATGAAAATACAATAGCAAAAGGTCCTATTTATAGAGAACTAGTAGCCTAGGGTTTACAGAAATAAGTAATTAATGCAGAAATCTTCTTCCGGGCCCACTTGGTGTGTGCTTGGGCTGAGCATTGAAGCTTTCACATGTAGAGACTTTTCTTGGAGTTAAACGCCAGCTTTTGTGCCAGTTCTGGCGTTTTGACGCGAGAATTCTTAGGCTGACTTGGAATACCAATTTGGGCCTTCAAATCTTGAACATAGTATGAACTATTATATATTGCTGAAAAGCCCAGGATGTTTACTTTCCAACGCAATTGAAAACGCGTCAATTGGGCTTCTGTAGCTCTAGAAAATCCACTTCGAGTGCAGGGAGGTCAGAATCCAACAGCATCTACAGTCCTTATTCAGCCTCTGAATCAGATTTTTGCTCAAGTCCCTCAATTTCAGCCAGAAAATACCTGAAATCACAGAAAAACACACAAACTCATAGTAAGGTCCAGAAATGTGATTTTTAAATAAAAACTAATAAAACATAATAAAAACTAACTAAAACATACTAAAAGCATACTAAAAACAATGCCAAAAAGCGTATAAATTATCCGCTCATCACTTTTAGTTCCAAGATTTGATGGCCCAAACTGGCGTTCCAAGTCAGCTTAAGAATTCTGGCGTTAAACGCCAGAACTGGCATAAAATCTGGAGTTAAACGCCTAAACTGGCACAAAAGCTGGCGTTTAACTCCAAGAAAAGTCTCTACACATGAAAGCTTCAATGCTCAGCCCAAGCACACACCAAGTGGGCCCCGGAAGTGGATTTTTTACACTAAACACCCTAGCTTACTCATTTTCTGTAACCCTAGGTCACTAGTTTACTATAAAAACTAATTTTAGTAATTCATCTTGTACCTCATGACACTTTACACGTTTCATATTGTATCTTCTACGGCATGAGTCTCTGAACCCCATTGTTGAGGGTGAGGAGCTCTGCTGTGTTTCGATGAATTAATGCAATTACTACTATTTTCCATTCTATCATGCTTACTTCTATTCTAAGATATTCATTCGCACTTCAACCTGATGAATGTGATGATCCATGACACTCATCATCATTCTCACATATGAACGCATGCCTGACAACCACTTCCGTTCTACATGCAATCAGGCTTGAATGTGTATCTCTTAGGTTTCTAATCTAAGATTTAAACCTTCGTGGTATAGGCTAGAATTATTGGCGGTCATTCTTGAGATCTGGAAAGTCTAAACCTTGTCTGTGGTATTCCGAGTAGGATCTGGGAAGGGATGACTGTGACGAGCTTCAAACTCGCGATTGTTGGGCGTGTGATAGACGCAAAAGGATCAATGGATCCTATTCCAACATGATCGAGAACCGACAGATGATTAGCCGTGCGGTGACAGCGCATTTGGAACATTTTCACTGAGAGGACAGGAAGTAGCCATTCACAACAGTGATGCCCAACATAAAGCTTACCATGGAAGGAGCCTTGCGTGTGTGAAGAAGAAGATAGTAGGAAAGCAGAGATTCAGGGGATGGAGCATCTCCAAAACCTCAACCTATTCTCCATTACTGCAAAACAAGTATTTATTTCATGTTCTTTTACTTTTTACAATTAAATCTGAGAATTATTGATATCCTGACTAAGAGTTACAAGATAACCATAGCTTGCTTCAAGCCGACAATCTCCGTGGGATTAACCCTTACTCACGTAAGGTATTACTTGGACGACCCAGTGCACTTGTTGGTTAGTTGTGCGGAATTGCAAAAGTGTGATTGTGATTTCGTGAACCAAAGTGTATACACTCTACTGACTCAAGTGTTTAAAGTTCGATTCTCTCAATTCTCTACTAACCTTGCTTTCTAAGGCTTGCTCTTCATCTAACAATCAACAAAAACTTAATGCATAAATACACATATTAAGAGGTCTTTTAAGGTTTGTAATGGGGTTAGGGTCAAGGTAGGATTGTATTTGGTCAAGTGGACTGAAATCTGACTCCTTAATTAACCTAAACTTCCCACCTACCTAAAGACAATCCATGTAAACAAAATACAAAACCTAACTATCCATTAACCATGTTTTCCACATATCCATGCATCCTAATTTCGAGTACAGTACATATGCATTGCTATCACCATTTACTTTGAGACATTTTGTCCCCTTTTATTATTTGCTCTTTTTTTTTTCTTTTCTTTTTCTCTTTTTTTCTTTTTATTTTTCTTTTCTTTTATTTTATTTTTCTCAATGCATATGATTAAATTATTGAATGCAAGAATATATGCTCAACTATTATTTTGCACATTTTCACAAGAATATACAACACCCAATTCTCAAACCAAATATTGGCAAACCCAACTTTCCCACACTTAAATCATGAACATTTTCACTAGTCTAAGCTGACCAAGGATTCAAATTAAGGACATTATTTTTTTCACTTAGAGTTAGTGATGAGCTAAAGTAAAGAATAAATGGGGTTAAAAGCCTCAACATTGGATCACAAAGGATAATGAAAAGGTTAAGGCCATATGGGTATGTAAGCTCAGTGAAACAAGGTCTCAATCATGTAAGTGCATGCATACATCAAACAATGGAAATATAGAATTAAGCAAGACAAAGATCACAATTTTAGAGAGAACAACACACACCAAAAATAAAATATTGGTTGATAAAATGCAACCAATCGAATAGGCTCAAAATCTCACTAGTTTTGTGTGTTCGAGCTCTAAACCATGTTCCAATATAATATTTCTTCAAACAAGTTCAATAAAAATTTTAATTCAAATTAGTGAAATGCTATAAAATAGTTTCCTGGAAAAAAATTCATCGCTTCAACCAAGCAGTGGTAGAATATGCACAAAATCAAACAAACATGCAATCAAACATGCAAATGCAACAACTAACAAATTAAACATTGGTGTTGAGAAAGGAAGTAACTAACCCACGGAAGTCAGTATCGACCTTCCAACACTTAAAGACTGCACCGTCTTCGGTGCATGCTAAGATAAACAAGTGGGCGGGCGGCTACAACTAATGCTTTTCTCCAAAGGTTGTGCAGATGGACTTGTCTGTCGTCCCATTGAGAAGCTTTTCCTTTCCCTTCTCGGTGGCCATCCTGAAAGAAGGGAAAAAGGAAGAAAAGTAACCCAGAAACAAAGATAGGAAAACAAAAAAAAATATGGGTGGGTTAATGCCAAATAATGAGGGTCTCAACTACATGGTAGCTATAACATGCAGGTGAGAAAACAGTAGAAGCAAATGGCATATCAATAGTGCAAAAATTTCAACAATGGGGGAGAGAGAATAAGAAGAGTGGGTTTTGAAAGACATTATAAGTGCATATCAATGCAAATGGAATACAAGTGTCATAAAAATTTAACATTGACCTATGAATAATAATACCTAAAAATATAAATCAAGTCACTAAACACCAAAATAATTCAAGAAAAGATGCAATAGTTGAATAAGAACATTTAACACCAATGGAAAAATAATAAACTTAGAAAAGAAAATAAAAGTATGCACAAAGTTAAAATGCAATGAATGAAAGTATGCAAATGTAAAATGTAAAAGAGAAGGAAAGAGAATAAGGATGAGAATGGAGGAGAAGAAAGTGAGAAAGGAAGAAGAAAGAGTAAGAAAGGAAAGAAGAAAGAAGTAGAATGGAAAACGGGACGCGACACGCGCACATACAACACGCGTGCGCGTAAAAACGGAAACGGCCATGCGACGCGTAAGCGTCCTCCACACGTACGCGTGGATGGCCGAAAATGAATAATGACACGTGAGCGTCGGTCACGCATACGCGTGACTACTCGTGCGACTCCAGCACCATGGTCGCACAAATCTCTGTTCAATTCACTCTTTTACGCCGATTTTCATGCCCACACGTACGCGTCGCTGACGCTTACGCATGGATAGTGAAAAACACTAGGGACACATATGTGTGGGTCACGCGTACGCTTGGTTTGGCTTGCGCGCCTAGCACCCCACCAGCGCGGGCCTAGCACAACTCTCTGTCCAGGTCGCGCGTGCGTCGTTTCACCACGATTTCAGCATGGTCCAGTTTTGAGCATCGACGCGTATGCGTCGCTCACGTGCACGCATGACAGCTTTTTTTTATATAATTTAATTTAATTTAATAGGCTATCGAAGAAATGCCAAATATGATTAAGCAAGTGAAACCATAATGTAAATTAAATAAACATAACTAAAAATGAAAACGTAACTTATTACCAATGCAAACAAAAGAGAAAATAGGAAGAATATACCATGGTGGGGTGTCTCCCAGCTAGCACTTTTAGTTAAAGTCCTTAAGTTGGATATTTGGTGAGCTCCTTGTCATGGTGGCTTGTGCTTGAACTCATCTTGAAACTTCCACCAAAGCTTGGACCTCCAATAAGCTCCAATATTTCTGAATAAATTCACCAAGCCTTGATGAAGTTCCTCACAAGCTTTGAGCTTCCCAAGTTGATCCTCTTGTATGCCGGGATCCCAAATCCTGTTTCTACACCCATCTTGAAATGGATCATCATTCTTCTAACCGGGTGGCAAGCAATCCGAACTCTCAATTCAATACCAAACTCTTCTCTAGATCCAACCAAATATTCACTAGTCCCACCCTTGCATCTGGCTCTTAAAATATCAACCTTGATGATCCTTGATTTGAAACTTCAACCACTAAACATCCTTCTCTTATGCTTAATGCCACAAAGCCTCCTAAGTTGGCCATCCGTTTCAAGCATACCATACTCAAGTGGGACAGTAAATCCAATAAAGATAAGTTTTACCCACTCAAATGATGTAGTAGACGGCAACCTAGGTAGAGAAGTCTCCAACGATCTTGACAAAGCAAACTCAACTCCCGTCCATCCTTTTCGAAGGACTTCCACCTTTTGAGAATATTCTTCACCTTCAAGCTCTTCCTCATCAAGTTCATCAAACTCTTCTCCGTCACTCACATCATAACCATGAGGTTGAGAGAAATCTACCTCAATATTGCTTTCAATTTTATCGGGAGAAGGTTCTTGAATTTCATCACCAAGAGAACTTGCTTCTTGATCTATTCTGTCCAATTCTTCATAGGGAATATGCCATGGAGGTTGTGCACTAGCCTCTTTGAAATTAATTTCATGCTTCTTAGAGGAATACTCTACAACTCTGGATTCCCACTGATGTTCAGCGTCTCCTAAGTCTTCGACCACTTCTTCCTCTTCGACTATTACGGCTTCCTCCACTTGTTCCAATACAAAGTCACGTTCCTCATTGTCCACTGGAGTTTCAAGTGTCTCCTTCATGCTACGCTCTTCTATTGATTCTCCACATGTAGCCATGGGAATACTTTGAGTGTCGAAGCGCAGAGAGGCTAAATTACCTACTACCTCGGTCAAGGTAGCTATGAAATCTTGTGTCGTCCTTTGCATCTCTCTTTGCTCTTGAAGAAGAACACTTAGAGTGTCACCCATTGGAGATTGGGGTGGATATTAGGGTTCATTGTTTGGGAGGAAAGGATCATGATATGAGGGTGGTTCATCATAATAAGGATGTGGTGGTTCAACACTCTCCATCTTTTTCATTTGTTGCACAATACACTTCAATCCCTTGTTCTCAAGTTGAGATTCTTTAGCCATGAAAACTTCGTGTTCTTTCTGGCTTTCCACTCACTCTAGTTGATGAATGGTTGCTTGAAGTTGATCCAGTGTTTCTTTGAGACGATCCCTTGACTCTTGTTCCGCTTGGATAACATGATTAGGATCATACGGCTCTTCAGTTGATGGATATGGACAAGGTGTATATGGAGGTGGTGGTTCTTTGGAGTAGTTGGGTTGGAATCGGGGTGGCTCTATGTATGGTTCATATGGCTCATAAGGTGGTTGGTATGGTGGATAAGGGTTAGGGTCATAAGGAAGTGTTTGGTTGTAGGGGGCTTGTGAGTATAGTGGTTCAAAGCTATGTTGAGGAGGGGGTTCATAGGCATATGGTAGGCCTTGTTGGTAACTACAAGGGGGTTCACCATAGCTATTAGATTAATATGCACCTTGGAATGGCTCTTGCTCATAGTAAGTTGGTGGAGGTTGTTGCCAAGAGGGTTGATCAAATCCTTGAGGCTCCTCCCATCTTTGATTATCCCATCCTTGATGTAAGTTTTCATTGTAGCTTCCATTTCCTACAACATAATTTGAACCAAACTCATATCCAAAGGGGTGAGAATTCTTAGTAGTAAGAGATATAAAAACTAATAAAAATAAGCAACAAAGTCCTAAAACTAACAAAAACTAACAAATAGCAAAAAGCAAATATGTACAATAACCAATAATAAGGCACACCTTTGTAATTTCCCCGACAACGGCACCAAAATTTGATGGGAGAAAAATCATCGGTAAAGAATTTCACAAAAATAATCGCGTTGCAAGTATAGATCTAAACCGACAATTAAATCTCAATCAAATTTAATTTGTTTGTCACTAAAGCAAACTCAATAAAAATAACCGAAGTATTAAACCTCGGGTCGTCTCTCAAGGAATTGCAGGGAAGTATGTTACTATTGGTTATGAGATAGTATATTTTTAGGTTTTGAGTTTAATAAGCAAGGAATGTAAATAAAAGGTAAATAAACTAACAAATAAGAAAGGTCCTACCAAGGATTGATAATTGGAATTCCTATCCCCATTATCATAGTCACTTGTGATGGTAATTGCCTTTTACTCTCACTTAGTTAACCTCTAACAATCGAAGGTAAGTCAAGTGAGTAACTCAACTTGGGTTCACAAGTCCTAATCAAAGATTAGAGTTAGTGAAGCTTAAGTCAAGTAGCAAATCTCAATCACCAATCAACAAGTGAATTTTGATAATTCAAGAGTCTCTAAATTATTCAATCTAAGCTAAGAACATAAAAAGCTAACTTAAAATCCAACCAAGCATTCTATCAAACACTTGGTGGGCACAAGGTAAAAGCATAGAAAATTAACAAGGAATAATAAAACCTAAGACTAACAATTGCAAGCATTCAATAATAATAAACGAAGAAAGGAGCAATAAATATGAAATACCTCAAATTGCATTAAAAAGGAAAATCAAATCTAACATGAGAATTCATAAACTAAATGGGGAAAATAGAGAAATCAACAAGAGAAGATAAACTAAAGTGCTAAAATAAATAGGAGTAGAAGAAAATTAAATTAAACTAAGATAGAAACTAAAATTAAGAAGAACTAAGAATAAGAGACCTAAACTAAGATAGAACCTCTCTCTCTAGAATACTACATCTAAAACCTAAAATTATGTGAATGAATTATTGAATGAATGATTCCCCCACTCTGTAGCCTCTATTCTGTGTTTTTGGGCTTGGAACTGGGCCAAAAGTAGCCCAGAAATCGCCCCTAGCGTCTTCTGTGTAATGCAGCACGTGACGCTCTGTCATGCGTACGCGTCGCTTAGCAAAAATCCTGGTCACGCGTACGTGTGACTTACGTGTACGCGTCGCTTGCCTTCTGCACCAGTCACGCGTACGCATCACCCATGCGTACACATCGCTGCCAGCTTCTCAAAACATCAATTTCTTGCGTTCCTTCCACTTTTGCATGCTTTCTTTCTGTCTTCTAAGCCATTCCTGCCCTATAAACCCTAAAAACACTCAGCAAACATATGATGGCATCAAATGGTAATAAGAGGGGATTAAAATTAGCAAATTTAAGACCAAAGAAGCATGTTTTCAATCATAGTACAAAATTAGGAAGAAAAATGTAAAACATGCTAATTATATGAATAAGTGTGAGAATAATGGATAAAATCTACTAAATTAAGCATAGGATAAACCCTAAAAATGGGGTTTATCACTTTCCAAACTTCCATAACTTTTCTTTAAGAGTTGTGGCTATTAATTAGACTCTAAGACTAATGAAGATGGGATAGTTAATTTGAATTGGTGATTTTCTTTGATATGAGTTTAGAGCTGGTGACTTAGGCTTGGGAAGGTTTGTAGATGAGATTAGTGAATGTGGTGTGGTGAGGTATTCCTTTGACAAGACTTTGAGATTTGGAATGATTATGTCGTATTGGGGAACTTGAGGATTGATGATGGTGATGATGAGATTGGAACTTGAGAACTTGGAAAAAAAGATGACGAATCTGTTCAATAATGAGAGTGTGTAGGGCACTATATCTCTGGCATAGAAGATCCTCTGCTACATGATTATGCAGGGCACTATATCCCTGGCGTGGCAATTTTTCTGCTGTAAGAGTGAGCTGGGCACTATATCCCTTGGGTGAAGTTATGATTGACAGCCTTTCTACCGCATGAGTGAGCAGGGCACTATATCCCTGGCATAGCAGATCCTCTGCTGCAGGAGTGTGTCAGACACTATATCCCTGAGATGCGCATTTTATGATAGTGTGCAGGGCACTATATCCCTAGCGTGGTAGGAAAGGAAACATCACCAAAGATGTGTTGGGTTGGTATTTTGAACCAACAAGTGATGTTACGAGCCAAAATAAGATTGACATTAATCATATGCATCCTTCACCTGCTTGCTTCCTTTGATTACTTGAGTTATGCCTATTTGAATCTACTTAATATACTAAAACTGGGTTTTCCCCCAACTAATAGAAGGGAGGTGTCGATTCCTCATGAATCTATTTTCCCGCCAAAATGAATGCACTATTTTCTCTTCTAAATTTATTTTATAAAAATATCTTTATTATAATTATACTATAATTAACATTTAAGTAATAATGCATAATTATACCAATTTAGAAAAATATCTTTTTTATAGTTATATAAAATCAATATTTAATGCATTATTAAACTACTTATCAATTATCAATCATATCTTTTTTTGTGATTCACAATTAATATATACATTGTTCGTGTATGTGGTTTATATGTTAATATTTTTATTGATTCTATTTATTATTATTTTTTGTGTGTGTCTCTTTGTTGCTCTTTATTTTAGTTATATTCATTGATTTCCCTGTATTGATGCTCTTTTTATTTGAAATATCGTGACAATTTAGAGTGTATGTTGTGACCCATGTGATATTTGTTAATTTGGTGTATTTTTTTAGATGGTTTATATTATAATGTGTTTAAGAAGTTGACTTAAAATTATAATATGATATATAAATTTATAATATGATTTATAGTATGCTAAAATGTTAGGACATTATCATATAAATATTTTTTTATTTGTCCATTAGATTCAACTATATAGGATCTTGAAAATTATGCAATTATGTAATTAGTTATTTTTTAATATAATTATTGTATTGATCATTTATATTAGTGAGACTATTTTTATTATTAATATTTATAAATATACTATTATTCGTATAATTGATTGAATATCTTATTTGTTTAAATTTAATTCTATTGATTAATTATTCAAGGTGCCATCGCTATTTCTATTTTTAAATAATTTTTTTAATATTATTTAACAAATCTAATAACATAATAACAATTAAAAAAGACAGAACAAAAAATTTTTTAATGTGAAAATAGGACAAAACCATAGATGCTTTTATTTTATTTGGTGTGTTTTTTTTAGTCTGTGTTTAATATAATAATCTGTAAATATCTATTCTATTATGCAAAAATTAAATTTCTGCACTTAATGATTAAACTGTCGTAATATGTTTCTGATGGTGTCTTTTGATTTATTTCTTTTAAGTCATTAAATTCAATTTATTATAATAAATTAATTATATCAACTAATTTATTTGGTTAATTTTTTAAATATCATATAATTTATTATAATTTCTATCAATCAATCAATTAATTGTAATTCAAATTGAATGATTATTTTGTTACGAAATTATTATTTCCTAATCTATTTATGGACAATACATATATTAATTATAATCGTAAATTAAGCTATTTTACATTAAATGACTTATATAATGATCATCTTAGCTTATTTATTATCATAAATGCTTAATTAAATAAGTCATTATTATTTTTGATTTAGAATTAAATGAGAATAAAACTAAAAATACTATTTTATTTGGCCTTTTGGGTTTAATGGGTGTCACACTCAAACATAAATAGTGACTTCTGAATTTTGGTCTCCAACACATCAAAGCCATATCCGTAACTCTTTTTCCATAAAAGAAATTGCGATTCAACTCTATCAGGATACAGAAGGTTTTCAAAGAACAAAGGAATAGTCTGAATTTGCACGAATTCTAAATGTTTGAACTTACGACGTTGTTTCTGTTCGTTGTCGTTATGAGAATAACTCTAATCTATACGTGTCTAAGGACTAGAATAGATTAAATATTATTTAAGTAATTTATTTCTAATATTGGTATTTAATTAAATTAGTTTTAAAGAATATATATATATAATTATTTAACAATTAATACATAAGGTTATGGAAAGTTCCATCCAAATTTGACAAGAACAAAATGACTTACATAGAAATGGTTCTTATGGATAATAAAATAAGTTAATTATTTTCCATGATTCTTTTAAGTGATGCTAGGTCTATTTTATAAATATTTTTAGTTCATATTTTAATATTTTTAATAACCGGTAACATAGAGTTTAACAAAATATAATTCATATATATCATATATATTAACAAAATATAATTCACATATTTTTTTATTTATGTATATATATATATATATATTAAGAAAAACTACCGTAATATATATATATATATTATATATATATATATAGAATTATTTAACAAAATTAATATATATATATATATATATAGAATTATTTAACAAAATTAATATATAAGGTTTTGGAAAGTGCCATCTAAATTTGACAAGAACAAGACGACTTACATAGAAATGGTTCTCATAGATAATAAGGTAAGTTGATTATTTTCCATGATTCTTTCAAGTAATGCTAGGTCTATTTTATAAATATTTTGTGTTCATATTTTAAGTTTATTTGATAAGTAAACTCCTACATGAATCAAAGACAGTGCGATTTTATAGATTTATAAGTGTTAATAGCCTTTATATTTAATTTGTTTTATAGTATGATAATAGCCAATATTTTTGTTAGTGGATTTAACTATTACTATATTATTTATTATCACATTCACTATATATGTCTGATTTATTGAAAAAAGTAGATTATTAAAACCGATTAATAACTATTTTAGAGTTAATCCAATTAACACTAGATTAAAAAAAACAAACAATACATAACATGTTACTTTTTTATTAATCAAATTATTATAATTCAAATTAATTTTAAAAAAATAATTAAAAATTATAATTTCAATTTTATCACGTGCATGGCATGGGTAATTACACTTGTAATATATCTAAATGCTAGTTGGCTTACCTGTTATACATGAATATTAATTGTTCTTTACTTGTTTGCATTATATCTGTTCTACTAGTGTTAAGGAGGATCGGGAGGCGGTGGCGATGGAATCACACGGAGGTTAGGTTGGCGAAGGTTGTGGTATACAATGGTGTGACTAGTTTTAGTTAGAAATCGCCTATGTGATGCCAGGGCATCTTGGCCAGTTTCACTGACCTTTTCTTTACTGTTTTTAGGGTAGTTTCATGCATTTCTTTAGGAAATAAGCTAGTTTTGGGTAGATATTCACCT
>NC_029792.2:78193060-78214416 GCF_000816755.2 Arachis ipaensis
TAACGTGGGCTCTAACGTGAGGCAAAGGGGTACATTGGAACGTTAGTGAAAATGTTAAGTGTCACTAACGTTCTCGAACTTATACTTTCACTAAGCACCCCTAACGCCCTGAGCTAAAGTCTCTGCCCACTTAGCACTTTCTCTCTGCAAGTAAAGCTAAGCCCAAATGAAGAAAAGAGCTGCTTCAAACTCAAGATCCAAAGGCCCAAGACTTGAAGAGCAAACTAGAAGCTGAGAAGAATAGTATATATAGTTGTAGCTTTGAATTGTTAAAAAGGGGGCTGGAAGTTGGAAAAAGAGAATTACTCTCTGTATTTTACTTTCTCTGAAATTTCTAGTTCTATGATGTATTCTCCATCTTTATTTTCATTTTCAAGAGCTATGAACAACTAAACCCTTTTCATTGGGTTAGGGAGCTCGTTGTAATTTGATGGATCAATACTAATTTTCATTATTCTTCTTCTATCTTTTCTCTTGATTTTACTTGAAAGCTTTCGATCTTCATCCAATTGAGTAGTTATCTTGGAAGAGAAGCTATTCAAACTTGGATCTCTAATTTCTGCCATTTACTTTTATGAGCAAATTCCCCATTCCCATTTACAATTCTGTAATTTATTTTCAGCCATTTACTTCCAGTCCTTTAATTCTAGCATTTACTTTTCTGTTATTTACATTCCCGCTATTTTATTTTCTGCAACTCTCAACCCAAATTCTGGATTCGCTCAACTAGAACATTCTTCTAATTAAAGTTGCTTGATCAATCAATCCCTGTGGGATTCGACCTCACTCTATTGTGAGTTTTTACTTGACGACAAATTCGGTACACTTGCCGAAGGGAGATTTGTTGAGAGACAAGTTTTCCGTGCATCACTAAGTTTAGATAACCCTGTTTATGGTTTATAGTTTAAGTTATTTATTTTGTTAAGCTTGAATGTCTGTGATGTGAAGTTCTAGGATTGCCTTTGGCGTTCCAAAACCTTACATCTTACATATTGGGCACCGTTACCATACTGAGAACCTCTGATTCTCATACCATATGTTATTATTTTTTAGATGCAGGTCACAACCCACCTAGGTGAGTTTGCGGATGGTGACAGAGTGGAGGATCTTTTGTTATCTTTGGTTTTTTGATTACTTGTTATAGTACTTTCTCTCACCTTTTTATTTTAGACTTTATGACCTTAGAGGATTGGATTTTAGATATAAGTTGTATAAGCTGTTTTAAACTTCAAAAACTCTTTCATATTTTAGTTTGACTAGCTGGCCTAAACTCCGCAGGCTGTAACTAACCCTCTTTTTGGTATTTCATACTTATGTATATATCTTGTTAATTTAGTTATTACCTTGTCAATCTTGGAGCTATCTACAAGGTTTTATATATATATATTATGTCTTGTTCTGTCTGTGTCTACACGTTTAGTTATCGTGTGTGAACGCTTCGTGATGAGCGGATATTTTATCCGCCTTTTGGCATCATTTTCATATAGTTTTTAGTATATTTTGTTTCGTTTTTATTAAGTTTTTATAGGTTTTAGTGTTAAATTCACATTTTTGGATTCTACTATGAGTTTTTGTGATTTTTGGACAATTTCAGGTATTTTCTGGATGAAATTGAGGAGCTGGAGCAAAAGTCTGATTCAGAGACAGAGAAACCACTGCAGATGCTACCTGGATCTGACCTGCTTGTACTCAGAATAACTTTTATGAAGCTACAGAGGTTCAAATGGAGCACTCTCAACAACTATGGAAAGCTAACTTCCAGAGCTTTCCAGCAATATATAATAGTCTATACTTTGCTTCGGATTAGAAGGCCCAAAACTGGCGTCCAACGCCATCTTCCTACACCCTTCCAAGCGTACAGCACCCAAAAGAGCAGAGACCAATGTACAAACGCCCAAAGAGGACACCCCTAGCTAGCGTTCCATGCCCATAGACCTCATAGCACGTGGATCTCATCAAAGCTCAGCCCAAACACTCACCAAGTGGGCCCCAAAAGTGGATTTTAGCACTAAAAAGATTGTTTTACTCTTACTAGTCATTTGTTTAGTATTTAAGGGATTTTATTCATGTTATTCAAACAACATCAGGCTTCTTTATGCTATTTTCAAGGTTTACCTTGTGTTTTTACATCAGTATGAGTTTCTAAACCTCCTAGGTTGAGGGGAGGAACCCTACTGAGTCCTATGAATTAATAAAAGTATTACTATTTCTCTTCGATCCGTGTTTGATTAATTCTAAGATGTATATTCATTCTTAATCAATATGAATGCGTTGAACTGGCATAAGGTTATCACATTCTACATGGGTTCAGAGTGCGTCTTTCATCGGACAATGATGAACAACCAGCTTGAATATACGTCTCTCAGACGGCTAATCCACGACTTCGTTGGGAACTTCTCGAGACATCAGTTCAGCCGATTTCTGGGGAGATTAGGATCTCTGTAGTAGAGGCTAGAACTCAAGGTGCAGTATTCTCTGATCCAGAAGATTTGACTTTGTCTGTGGCATTTTAAGTAAGATCATTAAGGAGAATGGACTGTACGAGCTTCACCCTCAATCAGAATGGATCCGCACAAAACCTGGGGTTCAGATCTGGAGGAGTATTGGCAGCTGCTCAAACCAGTGTCAATCACATACGCTGCATTTGTTTTCAGAGACAGAACAGAACATGACACTGAGACAAAGACAAAACAGAACAGAACATTAAAAATTATTGTTTTTGTATTGTGTTTGGATATGATGGAGAAGACACTAATGTAATGTCTAGTATTATGTTTGGATATATATGGACAAGACTAAATTATTAGGTAAAATAACTAAAATAGACATCCCTCCCCTCCTTCCCTGTATCTCTAATCCTTGCCCTCCCTAACCCTCTCGAGTTCAAGAACCGAATGGTTTTCGTTGCTTCAACTTCGATCTTCATTGGGTATAAGAGCAAAAAACTGGCCAAGAAAACCGAACCATGCCGGAATTGGACCGGGATTCATTGCCAAAAGGTTTCAGTTATCGGAATCAACATTTCTGGTTTCAGAAGAACATATAAAGCTAGTCTTCACCCAAGTTTCTCTGTTGATGCACTTGCCAATTTTACCCGTTTAGCTTCCTTTAATGCTTCAGGTTTGTGCTTAATGGTTCTATTCCTGAGTGGTTTAGTGACCAAAGCAATAACAACTACCTTGGTGCACTCCAGGTGCTTGATTTAATTTCTTGCTCAATAACTGGCTCTATTCCTGAGTCAATTGGTGGTTTGATTTTGTTGAAGTCTGTGTTACTTTCTGGGAATAGCTTAACTGGTAGAATGCCTTCAGGTTTGGGAATGTTGTCTAATTTATCCGTGCTTGATCTCTCAGGAAATGAACTTTCTGTGCTTGATCTCTCAGGAAATAAATAGTAGTTGTCTCTGTACTTCTCTTCATTCCTCAATCGAATCTCAAACTGATAATAGCACGAAAAAAGGAAGAAAAAAAATCATCTTTTTAATCTCTTCTTGATTTCCACCTCCAATAACTCAAACACCCATTTTCTATTTTTGCCAAAATCTCATTTATTTCTATTCTTTTCTTCTTGAGTCACTTTGAAACTGACACTTCTCCTATCAACAGTAACACTTTAACTATCCACTTTCATCAGGTACGGTGCCTTCTCAGATTTGAGAATTTCATTAAAAATTTCACTATAAAGTGCCTATTAGATTCATATATGATAAATCTAGCTTGGTGCCTATTAGGTTGTGAGTGAATAATGCTATGTTTGTTCTCAACATTTTCTTAATCTTTTACTTAGATGTAGATGAATAAAGCTAGCTTGCGCGGAACTTCAGATTTTTAGATTAAGGGTGTGTGAGAACTGAGAAATTTACTTCATTGTTAGCTGATTTTGCCCCAATTAGATTAGCTAGAGTGTAATGGATGTGGATTTGTGAAGACAAAGAGGAGAGTGAAGGAGAGTTGGAAGGTGAAAAAGAAGGGTCTGATCGTGACGGTGAAGTGGGTGTGGATTTTGAAATTATATGCTTGCTACTAAAAAATGCCAAAGGCCTAGCGATCTTAACTGTTGCCAAAGCTGGTGCACTTCTCTCTTACAAAATTGGTACTGGTTTGGTTGTTGCTCGAAGAGCAGATGGATCATGTTCTGCGCCATCAGCTGTACTCTCCCTGGGCTTAGGATGGGGTGCTCAGGTAAGGAGAATATATGCATGTTTAGTTCTTCTGTATTATTATTTCACCAATATGTTTATGCATACTATTATGAGTTAATTGTGAAAACCGGATAAAGAGTAGAAGGAATGGATGTGGACCTATTTCAAAATACATCCGTGTTTAATTTTCCATTACTATTTAATCTTAATTGACATAATATTTTTTGTGACTTTATCTTTACACAACTCTATTGCATTAACTAAATATTACCCATAGAAGATCGAGTTAGTATAGGTATTAAAAATCTTGGCATGGCTTAGATTTGTGTGTTGATCTTGTATTCCCAGATTGGTGGCGAACTTATGGATTTTATAGTTATTCTTCATGATATAAAATCTGTGAAGGCATTCTGCAGTCGAATGCATTTTTCCCTTGGTGCTGGTTGTAGTGCTGCTGCTGGACCTGTTGGAAGAGTTCTGGAGGCTGATGTTCGTGCTGGTGATAGGGGTTCTGGCATGTGCTATACATACAGTTGTAGTAAAGGTAGTTTTTAAATGATTTTTTTATTACACATATCACTTGTTCTTCTCTATGCACAAAAATGCCACTAAAATGTTTAATTTTGTTCATTTGGATTGATTAGTATATTTGGGCTATTGCTTTCCTTGATATTTTAGTGCTGTCTCTTGCTGAATAATTTCTACACCTGATAAAATATTTAGCCAAAGCAATCTAATGTATGGACCATAATCTTGTTAATATGCTGACTAAGACATCAAGTTTTAACTATGGTAGAAATATGTGGTATAGTGGACTGAAGGTGTGTTTGTTAATGCCTTGTTTAAATAATCTAAATGCTAACAAGCTAATTTCACAACTATAGCAGTGTCTGGACTTGTTCAGCTGATATTATATGCTTGCTACTGCTCCTGCAAGGGAGACAAGAACAATGATGAGAGTGCCTTTGGCACAAAACGAGAAGCTGCGGTTCAACTCTTTGCTACTTCAAATGGAAGGGTTGCAGTTCAAGTTTGATGATGACAACTACTCCAATATCAAACCCTTTTGCTTTTTTAATTTCTTTTCTTTTGTTTAATATTCAATCAAGACAGTAGCAATTTATATTTTATTTATTGGTACATGAGAGAGCTAGATATTTTTGTGTGCTACTCTCCTCATGTGACTTTATTATTGTCATTTCATCATTTCTAGTGAGTACTTTTGCACATGCTTAACATAAATAAAGTTATATTCTGCACAGTAGACTAAAAATTCTAATTGAACATAAACAAAAGAAACATTTGCAAATTGAAGAAAAAAACTAAAATTAATTAAGCACCCATTTTGAACAAGTTTCTGCAGTAACATAATAAAACCAATACTTAAAACTAATTATGCACTAACATCAACAAAATCTTGCATTCAAAATTATGCATGTTTGAACCTAAATCTGCACAAAATGAAATGATAACTCAAAGAGATTAACTCTAATTCTAAGTATGCAATATAGCTCTAATAAATCGAGCTTTCTGACTATTTCCCTGACATGGCGGAAATTGGCGAGTCAAGAATTGTTATAAAATATGCGTTGCAAATATAGTTCTTAACCAACCAGAAATCTGCTTATCAATTTAGAAGGGTGTCACAAAAATTAAAATCAAAATACTGAGAGTATGAATCCCAGGTCGTCTCCCAACGAGTTGCAGAAAGGTGTGCTATTTTATTAATGAGATGTTTTCAAAAAGAGTTTGAGTTGAATAAACAGGAAATTAAATTGGAGAAATTAAGTAATTTAAATAAAAGCCTTGACTGGGAGTAGATTAGTTGGAAGCCCTATTCTTGTTGCAGTACTCTCAGGATTAATTGATAATTGAAGGTTATTCTGTTTAGTTATCCCTTACTAGGTAAGGGAAGGTCAAATAAGTTGGAATACTGTTTCTATTCACAAGGTCAAATCCGCTCAATTAAAAAGGATTAGTGTCAGTGACTAGAGAGCATCCCAACAATAAACCCAATTACAATTTTTCCTTTAAGCACCCCAACTCAAGGGTTCCTTTCAATCAAATCCCCATCAAGTTAGGGAACTACTCGCTCATTGTGAATGTAGAACTCATAACATGGGAAAAGGAATTAAAGAAAGACATGATAAATAAAACTCAAAGGAATCAATTGAAAATAAAGGTAACTTTTGTATTAATAAATTTTAAAATAATCCAATAGTAAAATTGAGTAAATTAAAGGACATGGAAGAGTAAAGCCAAGTAAAGAAAATGAACTAGAATGACGAAGTCTTGATGAGGTAATAACTCTTCTCAATATCCTAATACAAAGAGCAATAGAAAATAAAATCCTAAGAACTATGAATGTGTAGAGAGAAAACCTAGAGGAGGAGTAAAACTAGATCTAAAAACTAAAACTTTGTAGAATGAATGTTGTTTTTGGTTTCTACATGTCCTCTGGCTCTAGTCTGCTTTTTTGGGCCGAAAACAGGGTCAAAACAGGGCCCAAAATCGCCCCCAGCGATTCTGCAGCTTATGCAGATCGCGCACGTCACGTGATCGCGTCATTCGTGCGGCCGCATCATGCGGCGTTTTGCTTTTCCACGCGGGCGCGTCGTCCACGCCTCCGCGTCACTTGTGCTATTCCAATCCACGCGGTTGCATGAGCCATGCAGCCGCGTCACTGCGATTTCCTCTCTTTCGCGCGGTCGCGTGAGCCATGCGGCCGCGTCACTTCTCGCTGGTCATCTCCTCAATTTCTTGTGTTCTCTCCATTTTTGCAAGTTTCCTTTCCAATCTCCAACTCATTCATGCCCTATAAAGCCTGAAACATTTAACACACAGATCACGGCATCGAATGGAATAAAGGAGAATTAAAATACATAATTAAAAGTCTCTAGGAAGCAAGTTTTCAATCATAAAGCATCTTTAGGAAGGAATTATAAATGCATGCTTATTTAATGAATAAGTGGGTAAAGATCATGATAAAACCACACAATTAAACACAATATAAACCATAAAATAGTGGTTTATCAACCTCCCCACACTTAAACATTAGCATGTCCTCATGCTTAGTTGAATGAGATAAAATAAATGAGTAGGAACATGTAAAACTCATGCAATGCAATGCAACCTATATATGTGAATGCAACTATATGATCCTTGTCCACTTGATCAATAGTAAATAACCTCTTCAAAAAAATTACAAATCAAATTCCACTAATTCAATTCTCATGCAGTAAGAACAGATAAAAATGCAAGAAGGTAGCTCATGAAAGCAGGGAACATAGAATTTTAAGCATTGAACCTTCACTGATGATGTATGTACGCTCTAATCTCTCTAGTGTATAGGGCAATCACTTTATCCTTCTCTAATCATGCTCTCTAATTTTTGTTTTTCTCCTAATCAATCAACAACATTTAATATACCAATGCAAACATCATGAGGTCTTTTCAAGGTTGTAATGGGGCCAAGGTAAGGGTAAGGATACATATGTGGCTAAGTAAGCTTATAAACTGAATATTTAATTAACCCAAGCTTTAACATAACCTATTCTATACAACTTTAGAATTCATACCTAGCTACCCAGAATTTCCCTTTCACATTCCATACTCATGTATCAACTTTTTATTTTAATTTTATCATACATGCATTGATCTTTGAATTCTTAACTTAACATTGGGGTAATTTTGTCCCCTTATTTATTTATTGAATATTTTTGGTTTTTTTTAAATAAACATAAAAATAAACATAGCTTATCAATGCTCATAGATTTTTAATTTTTATAGTTTCACATTAGTAGGTCTCCAAATTTCCATTATATTATCATGACACATTTCCTTATTATCTTTTGTTTCCACAATTTTCCATACTTAATTAGCACACACAATTCTATCTTAAGCTAACCAAAGATTCAGTTTGGAATATATAATTGTTTTTCCGCTTAAGGCTAGTAATGTGGTAAAATATAGAGCAAATGGGATTTAAAGGCTCAAAGTGGCTAACAAAGGTAATTGAAAGGGTATGCTTAATTTGGATAAGTGAGATAAACAATCAATGGCCTCAATCATATGCAAACATATAAATATAATAAACATTGGACATATAGGATGGAACAAAATATAGATTACAATCATAGAGAAGTAAACACACAAGAATAAAATAATTATGGTTAAATAATGTAACCATGCATAAAGGCTCAAATCTCACAGGTTGTGTGTTCTTTAGCTCAAAATCATGTTCTAAATACAACTTCAAACAAATTTAACATAAAAGTTTTAATTAAAATTAGTGAAATTTTGTTCCAAAAATAGAGTCTTAGAAGAAACTTATTGTCTTTTCAATCAAGTAGAACATGCATGCAACTAATCTACTACTATGCAACTTATCCTATTCTCCAAAAGAAAAACTAACTAAATATCCTAATTTATTGGTGTTTAAGGAAGAGAAATTACCTCCGGAAGTCGGGTACTGACCGACCTCCCCACACTTAAGGCTTTGCACCGTCCTCGATGCCATCTGTCAGAAACAAAGGTGGGCTGGTAGCAGTATCTCCACAGTCTGGGCCATCATGGCTTCTTGTGCTGGTAAAGAAAGTGGAGTCCGGGGTGTCCGAGTCCTTGAATTTTCCCATAATCAGCTCCTTGAGGTATGTGAATCGGCGCTTGTTACGGTGCTCTCTCATCTTAGCTTTATGTTCCTGCCGATCCAACCTTTCGAGTATCTGATGGAGTAGTTGGTCTGTTGTAGGTGCTTGTGGTGTTGAAGACGGAATATCTTCAACCGGTTCAGTAGGATGGCTTGTGGCGGCTGGTGGAGGTCTGATGTATTTCCCGTTAGGGACATATTGATCATCCCGTGGAAGCATGGCTTTGGTGTCCCCAGCTCTGTAGGAGACTCCGGCTGCGGAGACAAGATCTGAGACTAAGGCGGGAAAAGGTAAGTTGCCTGCAATTTGTACGTGTCCCATGGCATTCCGGATGTGTCTTGGTAGGTTCAGAGGTTGGTCTGTAAGGATGCACCATAGTAGAACGGCCATGTCTGCAGTGAAGGAGGACTCGTGAGTGCTCGGAAAGACGTAACGGGACATGATCTGTGCCCATACGCGAGCCTCCAAGGTAAGTGCTGAAGCCGATATTCCCTTAGGGCGAGTATGATGATATCCGTAGATCCAGCGGCTGCCAGGTAGTGCGATAACTCTGAGAATGGCATCCCAGTCAAATTGGTACATCTGGCGCTTGAGTGCGGCATCTTGAAAGGCGTCCAAACCTTCTGGAATAGGCGGAAGACCGAGAGCTCTTTGAATGGCCTCTTCTGTAATGGGGACTTGCTTCTGATGGACAAAGACAGACTGCAAGGTTGGCAAGTGGAAGTTGGAGTAGAACTCGACTACCCAAGAAAGATTGACCTGCCTCGGCTGTCTCTGTAGGAAACCCCATTGTCTTTGTGCAATTTGCGGCTCAACAAAGGTAGCAATATGGTTTGGGAGGAGAAGAAGGTATTCGTTGTTGTAGCTCCTTTCTGCCAGGGGAACATCTGCTCACAGTAGCGATTGGGAAATCACGCAGTGTCCTTTGCTGGGAAGGCTTTTTCTTTATCATCAACCTTTATAATCCTCTTAGTTCTTTTTGTTGAGGGTTTAACTGCAGTTGAAGAGGGTTCTTCCACTAATGCTCTTTTTGTTCCTCTTCTTGCTGGTTGTTTGGGAGTAGCCTTCTCCTTTCCTTTCTTGGTGGCCATCCTGAAAAAGGGAAAAGGAAGGAAATTAAGTTCAAAGAGAAAGAGCAAGGAAGAGGGTTGTAGGAGTGATAATCAATGCACGGTAAAGAGGATGTCATTAACACATGGTCATGACTACATGTGAAAAGGTCATCAATGAAAATATAGCAAGTGCATATGAGGACAATTAAATGCAAGGGGTTTATTGGCATGCAGGCAAAGGCATGAGTAGCATAGATCAAGCATTGAATTAGTCAAATTTTTTATCACTCATAACAAACTAGCCATCACGTTTGTATTGACAATTAAATTTAATTAATATAATAGTAAAAGGAATTTGTGAAAAGCAAGCATTGAATGTTAGAGTAGAATAACGTAGGAAAGTGCATAATGCCATATGGGCTTTTTCACAAACACATAGCATGCATGGGACAGAGGGTATAGAAAGTATTAAATTAAACATGCAAGCAACCCTTTTAAAAAGTAATATATAATTGTCAAACAAATTTACAGCAATTCACAAGCATATAGTGAGAAATAATGACTCAAATAAGATTCCAACACCAAGTAAAAAGGAAAAAAAAGAAAAAGAAAATATGGATAATGAAAGTAAAAAGAAAAGAAAAGAAAGTAAAATATAAAAGAAGAAGAAAAATAGAAAAGTAAGGGGAGAAGAAGAAAAGAAAACCTTGTTAATGGAGGTGAGAGAGAGAGGGAGAGAGTAGAAAGTGAGAAAGAAGGAGGAAGGAAGAAAGGGAGGAGGAAGAAATAAGGAGGGAAAAGAGAAAATAGGATTTGGGGAGAAAAAGATAAGATAAGTGGCAGATCAGGGAAGCTGTGCGGCGCAATCGACGCGGTCGCGTGGGGCATGCAGTCGCACGAATTGCGCTTATGATAATTGACGCGGTCGCGTTGGTCACGCGGTCGTGTGACCCGTTTCATGCTACTGGCGCGAGGGTAGCCTCGCACTCGCACAACTCTCTGTTTGAAAGTTTATTTTTACCAAATCTGGGGTGACGCGATCGCGTGGGGCATGCGATCGCGTGAGTGGCCATGAGAAGGACATGACGCGGTCGCGTCGGTCACGCGGCCGCGTGGGAAGGATTGTGCGTTCAGCACCAATCCAGCACCACTCTAGCACAACTTTTGGTCGTGCACCCTTTTCACGTCGAATTTCGGGGCACGCGGTCGCGTGGGTCACGCGGTCACGTGGGAGGCCAATGTTCCCATGTGACGCGGATGCGTCGGTGATGCGGTCGTGTGGGGCGATTTGTGCCACTGGCACGCCTCCAGCCACGCTCTTGTGGGACTCTCTGTTTGTTTAATATTTCCTCCCATCTCCTGCGACGCGGACGCGTCAATGAGGCAATCGCATCGCGTGAAAATTATTTTTTTTTATTAAAAATAAAAGTATGTAAATGCAGATGCACGAAACGTACTAATAAAGAGAAGAGTTATTAAATAGAAAAACTAATAATAAAGAAAAGAACGATCATACCATGGTGGTTTGTCTCCCACCTAGCACTTTGCTTTAACGTCCGTAAGTTGGACGCTCCACAAACTCAGGCTTTGGCTATGTGAGGATCTTCCAAGAGAAAGATCTAGAGCTCCTTGTTTTTCTTCAGCTTCTCGCCATGGTACAACTTTAAACGATGTCCATTAACTTTGATAAGTTCAGAGCTTGAAGGATGGCTTAGGTGATAAACTCCGTATGGTTCGGCCTTCTCTACTCTGTATGGACCTTCCCATCTTGATCTCAACTTGTCTGGCATGAGTCTCAGTCGAGATTTGTAAAGGAGGACTAAGTCCCCAGGTTGGAACTCTTTTCTCTTAATGTGCTGATCATGTACAGCCTTCATCTTCTCCTTGTATAGTCTTGAGTTCTCATAAGCTTCTTGGCGAAGGCTTTCCAGTTCTTGCAGTTGCAACTTCCTTTCAGCTCCGGCTTTCTCAATTCCCATGTTGCACTCCTTTACTGCCCAAAAGGCTTTGTGCTCTATTTCAACAGGGAGATGACAAGCTTTTCCATAAACTAAGCGGAAAGGACTCATCCCAATCATCCCAATGTATGCGGAGGTTTGACTATCTTCTGCAAGATACGCTTTATCTCTCTATTTGACACCTCGGCTTGCCCATTAGTCTGAGGATGGTAGGCTGTTGCAACCTTATGAATTATCCCATGCTTCTTCATTAATCCTGTTAGTCTCCTGTTACAAAAATGGGTGCCTTGATCGCTCACGATTGCTCGTCGTGATCCAAAGCGACAAATAATGTGGTTTCTCACAAAGAAAACAACAGTGTTAGCATCATCAGTGCGGGTAGGAATTGTTTCCACCCATTTGGAAACGTAATCCACAGCTAACAATATATAAAAATAACCATTAGAATTTGGAAATGGACCCATGAAGTCAATGCCCCAAACATCAAAAATTTTACAAAAAAGCATAATTTGTTGAGGCATCTCATCCCTCTTGGATATATTACCAAATTTTTGGCATGGGAAACAAGATCTACAAAATTCAGCAGCGTCTCTAAAAAGAGTAGGCCACAAGAATCCACAGTCTAAGATTTTTCTAGCTGTTCTTTGAGGGCCAAAATGTCCTCCACTCTCAGATGAGTGACAGGCCTCTAAGATGGACTGGAATTCTGATTGAGGCACACACCGTCTAATTACCTGGTCAGCGCCACATCTCCATAAATATGGGTCATGCCATATATAATATTTAGACTCGCTTTTCAGCTTGTCTCTTTGATGCTTAGAAAAGTTTGGAGGAAAGGTGCGGCTAACTAGACAATTAGCTACAGGTGCATACCAAGGGACTACCTCAGATACTGCTTGCAAGTTATCAAATGGGAAATTATCAGCTATAGGAGTAGGGTCATCTGTAATGTGTTCAAGGCGACTCAAATGGTCTGCCACTAAATTCTGGTTACCACTCCTATCCTTAATTTCTAAATCAAATTCTTGTAATAGCAGTATCCAACGTATAAGCCTTGGTTTGGACTCCTTTTTAGCTAATAGATACTTTAGAGCTGCGTGGTCTGAGTACACTACTACCTTCGAACCAAGTAAATAGGCTCGGAATTTATCCAGAGCAAAAACAATAGCAAGAAGCTCTTTCTCGGTAGTAGTGTAATTGGACTGAGTGGCATCTAAGGTTTTAGACGCATAAGCAATAACAAAGGGGTCCTTACCTTCACGCTGAGCCAGTGCGGCTCCTACTGCATGGTTGGAGACGTCGCATATTATTTCAAATGGCTGGCTCCAGTCTGGTCCTCTCACAATTGGAGCTTGAGTCAGGACGGTCTTCAGCTTATCAAACGCTTGTTTGCAATCCTCACTGAACTCGAACTCGATATCCTTCTGCAGTAGTCTGGATAAGAGAAGTGCTACTTTACTGAAGTCCTTAATGAATCTCCTGTAAAAACCTGCATGGCCAAGGAACGAACGGACTTCCCTCACAGAGGAGGGGTAAGGTAAACTAGAAATAACATTCACCTTTGCTAGATCTACAGAAATGCCAGTATTAGACACAACATGTCCTAGTACAATCTCTTGTTTAACCCTAAAGTGACATTTTTCAAAATTTAATACAAGGTTTGTACTGACACATCTATCCAATACTCTAGATAGTCCATCTATGCAAAGGCTAAAGGAATCGCCATATACACTAAAATCATCCATAAAAACTTCCATACAGTTCTCAATAAGATCAGAGAAAAGACTCATCATGCACCTTTGAAAGGTAGTTGGCGCATTGCACAAGCCAAAAGGCATTCTCTTGTAAGCATAAGTCCCAAAAGGACATGTAAAAGTGGTCTTTTCCTGATCCTCAGGAGCTATATGAATCTGAAAATAACCTGTGTAACCATCTAGAAAACAATAATGTGATTTACCTGACAGGCGATCCAGCATTTGATCAATGAATGGAAGAGGATAGTGATCCTTACGAGTGGCCTGGTTGAGGCGTCTGTAGTCAATGCAGACCCTCCAGGCATTCTGAACTCTGGTTGCCATGAGCTATCCGTGCTCATTCTTCACTGTAGTGACTCCAGACTTCTTGGGCACCACTTGTACTGGGCTTACCCATTCACTGTCTGAAATGGGGTAGATGATATCTGCCTCCAGTAGTCTGGTCACTTACTTCTTGACAACCTCTAAGATAGTGGGGTTCAGTCTTCTCTGGGGTTGACGGACAGGTCTTGCTCCCTCTTCTAAAAATATCCTATGCTCATAGACTTGAGGGTTGATGCCTACTATGTCTGCCAAACTCCAACCACGCCCACTAATACATCTTCAGCAACTCCAGCCACTGTAATAATGCTTTTATCTGCTAACACAAAATGAGCTGCCGACCTTTTTAAGGGAGGGAGCGTCAAAATATCATATATAGACAAAGGCATTATACTGACACATGCTCCTAAATCACACATGCAGTCAGAAAATACTACACCACCAATAGTACAATTAACCATACAAGGACCTGGGTCGTTACACTTTTCAGGTAAACCTCCCATTAAAGCAGATATGGAACTTCCTAAAGGAATAGTTTCTAATTCATTAATTTTGTCCTTATGTATACATAAATCTTTTAGAAACTTTGCATATTTAGGTACCTGTTGAATAACATCAAAAAGAGGAACAGTTACCTCAACCTTTTTTAATATCTCTACCATTTTGGGATCAGGTTCCAGCTGCTTCCTGTGCTTCCTTGCAAGTTGTGGAAATGGAATGGGAGTGGCGTCTTCTGCAGTATCTGCGCCCTGTGGTGCTTACTCCTGTGGTTGAATTTCTTCTTTTTTAGCTATGTCCTGTATGTCCTCTTCCTCTTCAACAGCTTCTATTTCCACCACCTCTTCAGTTGAGGCGTGTTCTGGTGGGCTTGGCTCCTCCTGATTCCTCTCCTGCAGTGTGGTTCTGGACCTTAGGGTGATGGCATTAATGCCACCCTTTGGATTGGGTAATGGTTGAGAGGGAATTCCACTGGAGCTCAAAGGCTGGTTATTGGAGTTATTCATTGATCCAATCTGTGAGACAAGAGCTTGCAAAGTAGAGTTCAGACCTTTTAGTGTAGCATAAAGGTTATTTTCCATGGTCTATTGTCTCCGATCAATAGATTGTAGTAAGTCATCATTATAAGATGAAGAAGGATAAGTAATTTGAGAGGTCTGCTGTTGGGTATTCTGTGGTCCTTGGGATTGCCTCAGGTGAGGTACTCTGTAAGGCTGGTTCTAGTTCTGTTGCCTATTGTTATTGTTATTCCACCTCTGATTTCCCTGATTGTCTCTGCCTCCTCTGTTGTTGTTGTCCCTCCAATTCTGGTTAGAATTGTCCTGCCATCCATGGCTGTAATTGCCACTTTGATTGTACCCTTGGTTGGGACGGTCATAGAAGTTATGAGTGGCTGCCACGGTGTTGTCTTCCTGCTGGAGCTGTGGACATTCATCAGTATAATGGCTATAATCAGTATAGATTCTGCAAACTCTCTGTGGGACTAACTGTTGGCTTTGCTGTGGTGGAGAAGGTTGAGCTTGCTGAACTTGTTGTTGATTCAATTGCATCTGCTTCAGCAAGTTGGTCATTTCACAGATACTCTGAGTTAGAGCAGCAGTCTCTCTGCTAGAGGATACTTCTGCAATGGCTTTTGAACGGCCTTGTTTCTACCTGTGATTCCGAGTAGATTCAACTAAGTCGCTGATCAATTGCCATGCCTCATCAGTGGTCTTGTACTTTTTCATAGACCCATTGCTAGCACTTTCCAATGTGGTCTTATCTTGGGGCCTCATGCCCTGTGTGACGTAACCGAGCAACACTATCTTGTCAATCATATGGTGGGGGCAAGCTTTCAGAAGATTATTGAAGTGCTCCCAGTATTCATAGAGAGTCTCAGATTCGTCCTGAACATTCATGGAAATGTCTTTCCTCAATTTATCAGTAACTTCAGCTGGAAAGAACTTTTCCAAAAATTCTCTTCTAAGTGTATCCCAGTCGGATACAGTTGCTGCGGGTTGAGTGTAGTACCAATCTCTTGCCTTTCCCTCAAGAGAAAATGGGAAAGCTTTCAACAGAATTGAAGTTTCATCTGCACCATCACGCCTGACAGTAGAACAGGCTGCTTGGAAATCTCTCAGGTGCTTGATAGGCTCTTGAGCAGGTAAGCCATGAAACTTGGGCATCAAATTAAGCAGTGCAGTCTTTATTTCAAAGTCTGTAGCCACCGCTGGGTGATGCACTTGAAACGGTTGCATTGTAAAATCAGGGGCTCCAGCCTCCTGGTTAGTAACTCTCTTAGGTGCTGCCATGTCACCTACACGTAAATCAACCGAATCAGTAGAACCGGGGCTGGTTTCTTCCTCAAATGATGTTTCAGATCCGCCCTCTGAGAGGACTAACCGATGCCGAGCTTGCCTTATTCGTGAAATAGTTCTTTCAATCTCAGGATCGAATACTGGCAAGCTTGGATCAGGAAGTGAACGCGTCATCTAGCGAAAGAAACAAGCAACTTATAGTAGCAAGATAGAATAAAATGCAAATAAATAAATTCCAATTAATAATTTTAGCACTCTATTGCAACTCCCCGGCAACGGCGCCAAAAATTGACATGGCGAAAATTGGCGAGTCAAGAATTGTTATAAAATATGCGTTGCAAGTATAGTTCTTAACCAACCAGAAATCTGCTTATCAATTTAGAAAGGTGTCACAAAAATTAAAATCAAAATACTGGGAGTATGAATCCCAGGTCGTCTCCCAACGAGTTGCAGAAAGGTGTGCTATTTTATTAATCAGATGTTTTCAAAAAGATTTTGAGTTGAATAAACAGGAAATTAAATTGGAGAAATTAAGTAATTTAAATAAAAGCCTTGACTGGGAGTAGATTAGTTGGAAGCCCTATTCTTGTTGCAGTACTCTCAGGATTAATTGATAATTGAAGGTTATTCTGTTTAGTTATCCCTTACCAGGTAAGGGAAGGTCAAACAAGTTGGAATGCTGTTTCTATTCACAAGTTCCAATCCGCTCAATTAAAAAGGATTAGTGTCAGTGACTAGAGAGCATCCCAACAATAAACCCAATTACAATTTTTTCTTTAAGCACCCCAACTCAAGGGTTCCTTTCAATCAACTCCCCATCAAGTTAGGGAACTACTCGCTCATTGTGAATGTAGAACTCATAACATGGGAAAGGGAATTAAAGAAAGACATGATAAATAAAACTCAAAGGAATCAACTGAAAATAAAGGTAACTCTTGTATTAATAAATTCTAAAATAATCCAATAGTAAAATTGAGTAAATTAAAGGACATGGAAGAGTAAAGCCAAGTAAAGAAAACGAACTAGAATGACGAAGTGTTGATGAGGTAATAACTCTTCTCAATATCCCAATGCAAAGAGCAATAGAAAATAAAATCCTAAGAACTATGAATGTGTAGAGAGAAAACCTAGAGGAGGAGTAAAACTAGATCTAAAAACTAAAAATGTGTAGAATGAATGTTGTTTTTGGTTTTTGCATGTCCTCTGTCTCTAGTCTGCTTTTTCGGGCCGAAAACTGGGTCAAAACAAGGCCCAAAATCGCCCCCAGCGATTCTGCAGATTATGAAGATCGTGCACGTCACGCGATCGCGTCATTCGTGCGGCCGTGTCATTCGGCGTTTTGCTTTTCCACGCGGGCGTGTTGTCCACGCCTCCGTGTCACTTGTGCTATTCCAATCCGCGCGGTCACTGCGATTTCCTCTCTTTCGCGCGGTTGCGTGAGCCATGCAGCCGCGTCACTGCGATTTCCTCTCTTTCGCGCGGTTGCGTGAGCCATGTGGCCGCGTCACTTCTCGCTGGTCATCTCCTCAATTTCTTGTGTTCCTTCCATTTTTACAATTTTCTTTTCCAATCTCCAACTCATTCATGCCCTATAAAGCCTGAAACACTTAACACACAGATCACGGTATCGAATGGAATAAAGGAGAATTAAAATACATAATTAAAAGTCTCTAGGAAGCAAGTTTTCAATCATAAAGCATCTTTAGGAAGGAATTATAAATGCATACTTATTTAATGAATAAGTGGGTAAAGATCATGATAAAACCATACAATTAAACATAATATAAACCATAAAATAGTGGTTTATCATTTCCAATGACCAAAACATTTTTTCGAGTTGAGGATTTGTGGAGAACTTGAGTGTAATAGAAATAACTTCATCATCAGTGAATCCAAGTTCGCTAAGTATATTACCAGCCTTTTTTTCTTCACGAGTGTTTACCATAGCTTGGGCAAAAACATCCAAACGCTTTCCCTGTTGATCGAACACATATTTCAACGTGTCAGTTAACTCTTTCATCATCTTGGTATCCTTTGCCGCTTTAAATGAGGAAGGCTTCTTTCCTTGTTTCTTCCCAGAAGATGAAGCCACAGAATTTGATTGTTGGAGTAGAGATTCACTGCAATCATGGTTTGAGTTAAATATATCCGTATCTTCTTCGTCCATTTCTTCATACCCATTCATTTGCACTTCTTCTTCGGCATCATTGCCGCATACAGCAGCATCCCCATTTGCTCTTTCCTTACAAAATATTTTTTCTAAGCGCGTATAAAGGGGAAAAGGCTTTCCTGGAGTATACAAATAATTTAAAGTAAAAAAATGCAAACGAAAATAAGAAGCAAAGAGGAAAGGCAGAGTTATATACCTGCGTGACTGAGAAAGAGAAGAACACGTGAATTCCAAAATTTGTTACAAGCTCTAATAAATAATTTGCTTCTGAAATGTTGTAGTTAAATTAGTCGAGCAAAAAAATGAAGAGGAGAAGCACGCAGTAAAGAAGAAGAAAAAGAAACAAAGAAAAAGAAAGAAGAATAAGATGAAGTACTAAACCACAGAACACCGAAAAAAGAAGAGAAATAAGAAGAAGAAGAAAGGGACAGAGAGCAAGAAGAGAAAGAGAAGAGACAGAGAGCTAGACCTGGAAAGTGAGACGAAAAAAAAATCCAAAAAAGAGAAGGAAGAAGGAGAGACGAAACAGAGAGCATAGGGAAGATTACCTGGGAGGAGAAGGCTGCTGCACAACACATAAAATTAGGGCTTGTGATATGATTTAAAAAAGGGCAACAATGGAATAATAATAATATGTAGGGATAAAATGGGAAAGAATTTTCATTAAAAAATCTGTGTCCACTTTGTTAATTCCCGTGTCCATCATTGTCCCTCATAAAAGAGTGGACACAAAAATTAAAAAAACTGTTCTAGGGACAATATGTCCATTGTCTATGTCTCTGCTACCAAACACGTTTTAATTATTTAATTTCCATGTCTTTGTGTACTGTCTCCAAAAACAAACGCTACCATACAGGCTGCCATTAAAGAAATCACTCACAAGCAAAGAGAATAGTAACACCAGAGTTAATTCAGAAAGACAAAGCAACTGCAATCCTCAACTTTATTCCTATCTCTATTTATATATTAGACCTTTTTCTTCATTCCTTTTATGAATAGTTTCCCCTTATCATCAAAACATATAAACCTTCTGATTCTGCTTGACTAAGAACTACAAGATAACCATAGCTTGCTTCATACCACAATCCTCGTGGGATCGACCCTGACTCGCTCAAGTATTACTTGGACGACCCAGTGCACTTGCTGGTACTGCTGTACAAAGGTGTGAGGATTCGTACGGAACCAAGTTTTTGGCGCCATTACCGGGGATTGTTGAGTTTGGACAAACTGAAGGATTGTCTTGCTCCCTAGATCAGGTAATTTCTATTTTCTTTTCTTTATCATTCGTATCTGAGTCTTTTAATTTTTGTTTTCTTTTTTTTTTTTTGAAAAAAAAAATTTAAAAACCCTTTTCAAAAATATTTTTTATTTTCCTTGTTTAATCTTTGTTCTTAGTTTGAGTCTTTTGTGTCTGTTCTTGTTGAGTCTTGCATTTTCTTTGAGTCCTATTTTCTAAAAATTTTTCAAAAATATTTTCTTTGTTTAAATCTTGTGTCAAGTCTTTATGTTTGGGATTTTCTTGTTATTTTTCTTTTAATTTTCAAAAATTTATGTTTAGTTTTCTAAAAAATTTTAAGTTTGGTGTTCTTTTTATGTTCTTGTGTTCTTTAAGTCTTTGAGTTTTGTTCTTTGTGTTCTTGTGAGACTTCAATGTGTTCTTGAGTCTTTTTTGTATTTTGATCTTAAAATTTTTAAGTTTGGTGTTCCTTTGTGTTTCCCTCCAAAATTTTCAAAAATAAGGAGCATTAGATCTAAAAAATTTTAAGTTTTGTGTCTTTTGTGTGTTTTTCTCTTTCATCATTAAATTAAAAAATAAAAAAATATCTTTTCTATCTTAAAACTAACTTAATTTTCGAAAATTAGCATTAAAAATTCAGATTTTGATTTTAAAAATTTTATCTTATCTTATCTTAGTTTTCAAATTTTCAAAAATCTTATCTTAACTTTGTCAATTTTCAAATTTTAAGAATTCAAATTCCAAATTTCAAAATTAAAAATCTTATCTTATCTTCTTCTAATTTCAAATTTCAATTTCAAATCTCTTCTTTTCTTATCTTCTATCTTATTTTAAAATTTAAATCTTTTCTTAATTAATATCTTATCTTCTCTCTCTTCTATTTCGAAACTTCCTAACTAACTCTCTTCTCTTTCTTAATTTTCGAAAACTCTATCCTCCCTCTCTCTCATCTTTTTCAAAACTACCTAATTAACTCGCATCTCTTCTTAATTTTCGAAAACTCTATCCTTCTTCTCTCTCCTCTTTTTCAAAACTACCTAACTAACTCTCATCTCTTATTAATTTTCGAAAACTTCTCCCTCTTCTCTCTCTTCTATTTTCGAAAGTTTAACATTTAAATTTTAAATTCTTTTTAAATTAATGAATTTAATTTTCAAAAATAATAAATAAATAAAATAAAAACAAAAATATTTTAATTCTTATTTACTTTTTCTATTTATACTTCTTCTCTTCTCATCCCTACTCATATCATTCTTCTTCTTCCCCCTCTGAATTCTTCCTTCTTATCTTTCATCCTCTCTTTTATTTCTCTCCTCTTTCTTCACATCTCCCTAGAAGCTCTTTTGTCTAAGTGGTACAAAAAGCTTTCTTCTTTTTTTTCTTTTCCTTTCTTGTTTATGACCAGGAATAGGGATAAAGAACCCCTCTTGACTCCTGATCCTGAACCTGAGAAGACTCTGAGGAGAAGTTTACAACAAGCTAAAGCACAACACTCAAGAGGACATCGCCGAACCTCAAGAGGAGCCCAGAAAGGTCCTTGGTGACTTCACCATGCCTACCTCTATCTTTTATGGCAGAAGTATCTCTGTACGTGCCATTGGAGCTAACAATTTTGAGCTTAAGCCTCAGTTTGTCTCTCTTCTGCAGCAGAACTGCAAATATCATGGACTTTCATTGGAAGATCCAAATCAGTTCTTAGCTAAATTCTTACAGATCTGTGATACTGTAAAAACTAATGGAGTAGATCCTGAAGTCTATAAGCTTATGCTCTTTCCCTTTT
>NC_029792.2:78214453-78217601 GCF_000816755.2 Arachis ipaensis
GTTGATGCCCAACCAAGAGAGAGTCTTGACTCTTGAGAAAAACTGGTTAATGCTTTTCTGGCTAAATTCTTTCCCTCTCAAAGGATGAGCGAAATTAGAGTGGAAGTTCAAACCTTCATACAAAGAGAAGGTGGATCCCTCTATGAATCTTGCGAAACATACAAGTAATTGATCAGGAGATGTACTCCTGACATGCTCTCAGAATGGTCCATCATAGGTGTGTTCTATGATGGTTTGTCTGAGATGTCCAAAATCTCATTGGATAGCTGATGCGGAATTTATAACCACCAACTAACCGGCAAGTGCACTGGGTCGTACCAAGTAGTACCTCAAGTGAATGAGGGTCGATCCCACGAGGATTGATGGACTAAGCAACAATGGTTAAGTGATTTACTTAGTTAGACAAACAAAAAATAGTGTTGAGAGTTCAAAGAGCATTAAACAGTAAACTCAGAATATCAGAAGACAGGCAATAAATAAGTTGAGAATAATATATGGAGAAAATAGTTAAGGCTTCAGAGTTATCTATTTTTCGGATTGACTTTTTTTACTAACTATTTTAATCATGTAAGATTTAATTCATGACAAACTATATGTGACTAAACCCTAATTCCTTAGACCCCTTTAGTCTCCTCTAACTCTCATCAACTGCCAATTCCTTGGTCAATTAATTCCAATTAGAGGGTGAAGTTTAATTCTGGTTATTATGCCACAAAAATCCTAATTATCCAAATATAAGAGGATTATATGTCACGTATCCCGTTAAATCCAGATAATTAAAATTTAGGAGAAAGTATTTTCAAGCTGTTGTTCAAGTAAAGACCTTTTCCAAGTTATACAAGAACTCAATTAGAAAGAGGGTCATAATTCCATTCCACTCAAATTCATAAGATAAAGAACGAAAACAATTCTTAAATTATAAATCAGTACATGAATTAGAATAGAAAAATAATAGAATCAATCCATACAATAGACAGAGCTCCTAACCTTAACAGTAGAGGTTTAGTTGCTCATGGTTCAGAGAGAAAAACTATGATTCTCTTAAATTGTGAATTGTGAATAATTGTGAATTGGAATGGAATAATCCCTAGAAGAGAAGTTTCTTTTTTCTTTTATATCTAATCCTATTAATTTAAAATCTATTTTCTAAAACTAAAATAATATCTTTTCCTATTTTAAAAATAAAATAAAGTTTAAATCATAATTAATTAAATAATTTGCGCCTTGTAACATGGGGACCACTTGGCTTCACTAGGATCCACACCTAACTTGGCAAAGAGCTGCGCTTAACTTCATACTGTTCACCACACAAGGCGCCTAACTAGAGGTGGCCAGTGTGTGTTGGTGTGCATTTCTTGAGAACTGCGCCTTACTTGAAGGAAGTAACTTCTCTTGCGTGTTGTTGTTGAGCATTGCGCCTAACTTGAGAAATCTCAAGTTAGGCGCAGTCTTGGCAGAATTGATGGAAGAGAAGTATGAACTATTATATATCGTTGGAAAGCTTTGAAAGTTGGCTTTCCAACTCTACTGGAATCACATCCATTGGACCTATGTAGCTCGAGTTATTCAGGTTTGAGTGCAGAGAGGTCAGGGTTGACAGCATCATTCACCTTCTTCTCTTTTTCTGTGGAAACTCCATCAAATCCAGCCAAATGCTACCTAAAACAAATAGAATTGCACACGACTCAAAGTAATATCCATAGTGGCTAAAAGATAATTAATTCTTAATTAAACTCAACAAATTAAATGCAAATTCACTAGGAAAAGATAGGAAAGATGCTCACGCATCACAACACCAAACTTGAGTTGTTGCTTGTCCTCAAGCAACCAAAACTAATACAAGATTAAGATTTGAATTTGCATGAGAAATGAGAGTTCAGTTATGCTTGTGTCTATTCTTAATGTGGGATTTATCTATTGCAATTCTGAACAGTTTTGGCATCTCACTCTCCTTTGAATCAGAGGAATGTCAATGTCATGCGGAATTAGAATGCGGATCATATTATGAGTTCTCTGATCTTTATACCTCAGTTAAATCCTTGAACACAGCAGATATCCCTTAATTTTCAATTAACTGGTGCTTTGCACCTTGAGCCTAGCTGTGACTTTAAATGTTCTGTCTCAAGGGTTAATTGACACAAGATTACCACAAACACTTAACTGGGGAACTCTTTTGAAGTTTTGATTTTTCTTTCAGCTACTCCCAGACAGTGGTGCTGAAAGCCTTGGGCATACTCTACTAATTGCAATTGATCTCGACTCTAAATATTCTGTCTCAAGGATTACTTGACACAAGAACACCACAAGCATATGACTAGGGAAACAACTCTTTAAGCTTTTAATCATGTCTGACCTCCCTAGTCATTGATGCTCAGAGCCTTGGACCTTGCTTTTATATCCAATTTTTTTTCTTTTTCTTCAAGGATTAACTGTCACTAATTTCAGAAAATTCATAATACTTCTCTAAATTCCTTTTCCTTATACGTCAACATTCCTTGATTCAAATTCAAACATACACGGTTTATGTCATGCATTCGGAATCACAGAGAACACCACCACATTTGATTAAATGAGACTACTCTTAAGAAAAAAAATAAACTCAATTTCTCATGCATTACATCCCCTTTTTCTTCTTTCTTTTTGATTTCAAGATCAGTGAGCAATACATGAGACACCTTTTAGAATTAAAGCAACTAATAGAAATTTTGAAAATAACAGAACTAAACTAGAACCTAGAAATCTAAATAATAAAGGATCATGCAATAAACAAAGCAAAATAATAGAAAATAGGAATATAACATAATAAGAACGGGAGGAAATATAGAATGAAAGGAACTCAACTGCCTCAGTTATCCTAGTGGCCATTTCATTCTTCTAGTTGTGCTCCTCTGTGAAGTTTATTTGCCTCCCTTTGGTGCTATTAAAATAAACAGAAAAGCCGAAAAGTGAAGCGATAACACCAAACTTAAAAATTTGCTTGTCCTCAAGCAAAGAAGAACTGAAAACAGAGAGGGACATAAAAAGACATACGGAGGAGTAAAAATAAATATTATAATAAAAGAAGAATAAAATGATAAAAGAAATTAAAATAATTAAAATAAAGATATATATATATATATATATATTTTATAGATATATAGATAATTAT
>NC_029792.2:78218046-78288393 GCF_000816755.2 Arachis ipaensis
TTTACTGTGGGAGGTAAAATATATATATGGGGTGAGAAGGAAAGGGGATAGGGAATGTGATGAAAGGGCAGGATCAGGAGGGAATCTTGGCATTTAGTGGGATTGATTTTCTTTCATTGTATGCCAAGATTTATAAGCCAGTGCCAAATATGGATGGGTGGAAGGTCGGCGTGATTTGTCCCGTGGGCATCCTTTGTCCTCCACGCTGAACTTTAGATTTTCTATGTTCAGCGTGGGCCTTCCAGAAATAACTATCACTTTTGCACGCACATTTTCATGCTGAACTTGAGAAATTCCAAGTTCAGCGTGGACTTGACCGAAACAATCTCCTCCAGGGTGGCCAAAAATTTTTCTAAGTGTTCGGTTCCTGTTCTAAAATAGCTGCATGATCAAAACACATGTAAAACGAAGGAAAAACAGTAAAAACTCAATAAAAATCAAATAAATAAGAAAACCACTACTACAAAAAATAACTAAGGATACGAAATTGTTGGATTGCCTCCCGACAAGCGCTTCTTTACCGTCACTAGCTTGACAGTCAGCTCCTCTAAGGAGGAGGATGATAGGAGCTCAGCTCTTCACCCCTTACTTTGAACTTCTTTCCTGTGTCTCTATAAAGTAGCTCAATATGCTCTAGAGAGAGGATTCTATTTACTGTATAAATTCACACTGGATTCCTAGTCAACACCACTTTCATTCCTGGGGAGAAACCTTCAGTGGGGATCTTTTTGTTTCTCCATCCTCTGGGTAGTTTCTTCTTTTTGGGAACCTCCTCCTTGGTGGAGGATGCATTCCCAACACCAAACTTAGGTTTGATGTCAGGAGAAATTTTATTGATTGTCATCAAAGGAGGTTTGAGCTGCAGATTCTGCTGTGCATTATCAGGGGGTTCTTGAAGGTTTGGATCAATAAGCTCAGTCTGCATGCACCTCACTTCTTCACCTGTTGAATGTATATCTTTGAAGACATGAAAGACCAGTTGCTCATTATGCACTCTAAGTACTAATTCACCTTCTTCCACATCAATTAGAGCTCTCCCAGTGGCTGGGAATGGTCTTCCTAGGATTTAGAGGCATTTTCATCCTCCCCTGTGTCTAAAATCACAAAATCTGCCGGGAGGAAGAACTTACCCACTTTGACCAAGATATTCTCCACTAATCCGTATGCAGGCTTTACAGATTTGTCTACAATCTGTAATGCTATCCTTGTGGGTTGTGCCTCTTGGATTTTCAGCTTCTTCATCATAGACAAGGGCATTAAATTGATGCTTGCTCCCAGATCACATAACGCTTTCTCAAAGGTTTTACTCCCAATGGTGCATGGAATTTGAAAGCTCCCTGGATCTGGCATCTTCCTTGGCAAGTTATTCCGAATTATGGCACTACATTCCTTAGTCAGGACCACTGTCTCATCTCCCTTTAAAGGCTTCTTCTTTGACAACAACTCCTTCATGAATTTGACGTAGAGAGGAATTAGCGAAAAAACCTCAGCAAAAGGAATATTGATTTGCAACTTCCTAAAGACTTCCAAGAACTTTGAGAACTGCTTGTCCTTGGTCTCTGGTATGCAAAATTGCTACGCAAGTTGTGAATTGTTGTTCGAAATTGATTCCCTGGCAATGGCACCAAAAACGGATGCACAGGACCATGATCTAAACATATCTTCACAACTTCGCATAACTAACCAGCAAGTGCACTGGGTCGTCCAAGTAATACCTTACGTGAGTAAGGGTCGAATCCCACGGAGATTGTCGGTATGAAGCAAGCTATGGTCACCTTGTAAATCTCAGTCAGGTGGATATCAAATGGTTATGGAGTTTTCGAAAATAATATAATAAAATAGGGATAGAAATACTTATGTAATTCATTGGTGAGAAGCTTGGGCTTAGCTTGAGTGTTGCACGTGTAGAGGTCCTTCTTGGAGTTGAACGCCAGTTTTTGTGCCAGTTTGGGCGTTCAACTCTGGTTTTGGATCCTTTTCTGGCGCTGGACGCCAGATTTGGGCAGAGAGCTGGCGTTGAACGCCGGTTTGAGTCATCTAAACTTGGCCAAAGTATGGACTATTATACATTGCTGGAAATCCCTGGATGTCTACTTTCTAACGCAATTGGAATCGCGCCATTTCGAGTTCTGTAGCTCCAGAAAATCCACTTTGAGTGCAGGGAGGTCAGAATCCAACAGCATCAGCAATCCTTCTTCAACCTCTGAATCTGATTTTTGCTCAAGTCCCTCAATTTCAGCCAGAAAATACCTGAAATTGCAGAAAAACACACAAACTCATAGTAAAGTCCAGAAATGTGAATTTTTAACATAAAAACTAATGAAAACATCCCTAAAAGTAACTAGATCCTACTAAAAACATACTAAAAATAATGTCAAAAAGCGTATAAATTATCCGCTCATCACAACACCAAACTTAAATTGTTGCTTGTCTCCAAGCAACTGAAAATCAAATAGGATAAAAAGAAGAGAATATACTATAAATTCCAAACTATCAATGAAACATAGCTTCAATCATATAAGCGGGACTTGTAGCTTTTTGCCTCTTGAATAGTTTTGGCATCTCACTTTATCCATTGAGGTTCAGAATGATTGGCATCTATAGGAACTCAGAGTTCAGATAGTGTTATTGATTCTCCTAGTTCAGTATGATGATTCTTGAACACAGCTTCTTTATGAGTCTTGGCCGTGGCCCTAAGCACATTGTTTTCCAATATTACCACCGGATACATAAATGCCACAGACACATAATTGGGTGAACATTTTCAGATTGTGACTCAGCTTTGCTAAAGTCCCCAATTAGAGGTGTCCAGGGTTCTTAAGCACACTCTTTTTTTTTTGCTTTGGACCTTGACTTTAACCGCTCAGTCTCAAGTTTTCACTTGACACCTACACGCCACAAGCACATGGTTAGGGACAGCTTGGTTTAGCCGCTTAGACCAGGATTTTATTCCTTTAGGCCCTCCTATCCACTAATGCTCAAAGCCTTGGGATCCTTTTTATTTGCCCTTGCCTTTTGGTTTTAAGGGTTATTGGCTTTTTGCCCTTGCCTCTTGGTTTTAAGAGCTTTGGCTTTTTCTGCTTGCTTTTTCTTTTTCTTTCTATTTATTTTTTTTTTTTTTGCCCATTTATTTTTTTTTCTGCAAGCTTTGTTCTTTGCTGCTTTTTCTTGCTTCAAGAATCATTTTTATGATTTTTCAGATTATCAATAACATGTCTCATGTTCATACAACTGTGAGGAGGGCAGAGATGTGAGATGAGATGTTAGTAAATGAATAAATAAATAGAATACGATGGGAGAGGGAGAATTTTCGAAAATAATTTTTGAAAAAGAGTTAGTGATTTTCGAAAATAGTTTTTGAAAAAGGTTAGTATTTTTTTCGAAATTTTTTTTAAAATCAAAAATAAAAATAATTAGTTAATAAAAAAGAGATTTTTGAAAAAGAGGGAAGATATTTTCGAAAATTAGAGAGAGAGAGAGTTAGTTAGATAGTTTTGAAAAAGTTAAGAAACAAACAAAAAGTTAGTTAGTTAGTTGAAACAAATTTTGAAAAGATAAGAAGTTAGGAAGTTGGAAAAGATATTTTGAAATTAGATTTTTGAAAACGATAAGATGAGAAGATATTTTTGAGAAGATATGATTGAAATTAGTTTTGAAAAAGATTTGATTTTTAAAATCACAAGATATGATTCTAGAACTCAAAGTTTGAATCTTTCTTAACAAGTAAGTAACAAACTTGAAATTTTTGAATCAAAACATTAATTGTTATTGTTATTTTCGAAAATTTGATATAAAAATAAGAAAAATGTTTTTGAAAAATATTTTTGGAATTTTCGAAATTACTTAAGAATTTTGAAAAAGATTTGATTTTTGAAAAAGATTTTGAAAAAGATAAGATTTTCAAATTGAAAATTTGATTTGACTCATGAGAAACAATTTGATTTAAAAATTTTTGAAAAAGTCAACCCAAATTTTCGAATTTGATGAGAGAAAAAGGGAAAGATATTTTTTTGATTTTTTTGAATTTTTAATGATGAGAGAGGAAAACATGAAAATTATGCAATGCATGAGAATTTTAGATCAAAACATGTGATGCATGCAAGAATGCTATGAATGTCAAGATGAACACCAAGAACACTATGAAGATCATGATGAACATCAAGAACATATTTTTGAAAAATTTTCAATGCAGAGAAAACATGCAAGACACCAAACTTAGAATTCTTTAATGCTTAGACACTAAGAATTCAAGAATGCATATGAAAAATAAGAAAAGACACAAAACATGCAAATGCAAAGATCAAACAAGAAGACTTACCAAGAACAACTTGAAGATCATGAAGAACACTATGAATGCATGATAATTTTCGAAAAATGCAAGATGCACATGCAATGAACACCAAACTTATAACATGACTCAAGACTCAAACAAGAAACATGAAAAAAATATTTTTGATTTTTATGATTTTCTAATTTTTTGTATTTTTTTTTAAAAATTAATTGAAAAAGGAAAAATAAGGATTCCAAAATTTTTAATATGAATTCCAGAAATCTTGCAGTGTTAGTCTAAAGCTTCAGTCCAGGAATTAGACATGGCTCACTAGCCAGCCAAGCTTTCAATGAAAGCTCCGGTCCAAAACACTAGACATGGCCAATGGCCAGCCAAGCTTCAGCAAACATAGATACCTCTCATGTATACAACAGCTGATATTTCATCCAACTTCATATACTTATGAGTGGAAGCCTCAGTCCAAAAGAATTTAGACATGGCTTTACAGCCAGCCAGGCTTCACATGCTTCATGAAACACTGGAATTCATTCCTAAAAATTCTGAAGAAAAATATATTTGAAAACATTTTTTATTTCGAAAACAGATGAGAAAATTTTTTAAATATTTTTGAAAATATAATAAAAAGAAAATTACCTAATCTGAGCAACAAGATGAACCGTCAGTTGTCCAAACTCGAACAATCCCCGGCAACGGCGCCAAAAACTTGGTATGCAAAATTGCTATTCAGGTTGTGAATTGTTGTTCGAAATTGATTCCCTGGCAATGGCACCAAAAACGGATGCACAGGACCATGATCTAAACATATCTTCACAACTTCGCATAACTAACCAGCAAGTGCACTAATCTGTCGGTTCTCGATCATGCTGGAATAGGATTTACTATCCTTTTGCATCTGTCACTAACGCCCTGCAATCGCGAGTTTGGAGCTCGTCACAGTCATTCATTCATTGAATCCTACTCGGAATATCACAGACAAGGTTTAGACCTTCCGGATTCTCTTGAGTGTCGCCATCATTCTAGCTTACACCACGAAGATTCTGGTTAGGAGATCTAAGAGATACTCATTCAGTCTAAGGTAGAACGAAAGTGGTTATCAGGCACGCGTTCATAGGGAATGATGATGATTGTCACGTTCATCACATTCAGATTGAAGTACGAATGAATATCTTAGAAACGAAACAAGGTGAATTGAATAGAAAACAGTAGTACTTTGCATTAATCTTTGAGGAACAGCAGAGCTCCACACCTTAATCTATGGAGTGTAGAAACTCTACCGTTAAAAATACATAAGTGAAAGTCCAGGCATGGCCGAGAGGCCAGCCCTCAAACGTGATCTAAGATAGCATACAACTGATCAAAGATACCTAATACAATAGTAAAAGGTCCTATTTATAATAAACTAGCTACTAGGGTTTACAGAAGTAAGTAATTGATGCATAAATCCACTTCCGGGGCCCACTTGGTATGCGCTTGGGCTTAGCTTGAGTGTTGCACATGTAGAGGTCCTTCTTGGAGTTGAACGCCAGTTTTTGTGCCAGTTTGGGCGTTCAACTCTGGTTTTGGATCCTTTTCTGGCGCTGGACGCCAGATTTGGGCAGAGAGCTGGCGTTGAACGCCAGTTTGAGTCGTCTAAACTTGGCCAAAGTATGGACTATTATACATTGCTGGAAAGCCCTGGATGTCTACTTTCCAACGCACTTGGAAACGCGCCATTTCGAGTTCTGTAGCTCCAGAAAATCCACTTTGAGTGCAGGGAGGTCAGAATCCAACAACATCAGCAATCCTTCTTCAACCTCTGAATCTGATTTTTGCTCAAGTCCCTCAATTTCAGCCAGAAAATACCTGAAATCATAGAAAAACACACAAACTCATAGTAAAGTCCAGAAATGTGAATTTAACATAAAAACTAATGAAAACATCCCTAAAAGTAACTAGATCCTACTAAAAACATACTAAAAACAATGTCAAAAAGCGTATAAATTATCCGCTGATCAGTCTCCTTTTGAAGTCTCTGAGGATATGGCATTTTAGGCTTGTACTCAGGAGCCTTTGGCAATGAAGGATAAGTGTCAAGAGAGTTTGGGAATGGGTTGTCCGCACGCTTTGGAGGGGCATGCTCTACTTCTTCCTTCTTCTCCTCTGGAGCTTCTTTTTCAACTGGCTCCTCATTAACTTGTGCTTCCATACTTGATACTTGTCCACTTATCAAGGTGATAGCCTTGCATTCCTCTCTTGGATTCACCAATGTATCACCAGGAAATGTATTTGAGGACCTCTCAGGTATTTGGTTGCTCAATTGGCCCATTTGCACCTCCAAGTTTCTAATGGAAGCTCTGGTTTCCTACATAAAACTTTTCATCATCTCCCAATTAGAATCTTGTTGGGGTTGAGAATTTGCCTGCTGAGGTTGTTGTTGTTAATGAGACTGAAATTGGCAATTATTATGATTGTTCTGTTGGAAACCGCCCTGAGAATTGTTGTTGAAATTCTGAGATCTATGAGGTTGGTTCCTCCACCCAAAATTTGTGTGATTTCTCCACCCCTGATTGTATGTCTTAGAGTATGGATCATTATTGGGGTTTCTAAGACTACTTCCCATGTAATTTACCTGTTCAGCAGAAGATTGAGCATAATCATAATTTTTATTTTGTATAACATTACCTATCATGTCGTAAGGGACCTCTTGAGGTGTATTCTGGGTGTTGATAGCTGAAACTTGCATTCAACTCAACTGTTGAGTAATTAAATTCATCTGCTGACTCAAAATTTTATTCTGAGCAAGGATAGTATTAAGGGCTTATACTTCCATAACACCTTTCTTCTGAGGAGCCTCAGAGTTCACCGGATTCTTGTTAGATGAGTATAAATATTGGTTGCTAGCAACCAACTCAATAAGCTCCATAGTCTCCTCTCTTCTTGTGCAATGAACCACCTGCAGAATTATCTAAGCACATCTTGGATATTTCAGTCAAACCTTCATAAAAGATATCTAGTTGGGTCCATTTAGAGAACATGTCCGGAGGGCATTGCTTAGTCAGTAGCTTGTATCTCTTCCAAGCTTCATAAAGAGTTTCACTACCTTTCTGCCTAAAGGTCTGAAGCTCCACCCTAAGCTTAGTCAGCTTCTTTGGTGGGAAAATTTAGTAAGAAACCTAGTAACAACCTTGTCCCAAGTATCCAAACTCTCCTTGGGTTGGGAATCTAGCCATAGCTTTGCTCTATCCCTCAGAGCAAACAGGAAGAGCATGAGTTTGTACACCTCAGGGTTCACTCCATTTGTCTTCATAGTATCACAAATCTGCAAAAAATTAGAAATAAATTGATTTGGGTCTTCTTGGGGAAGACCATGATACTGGCAGTTTTGTTGCACCAGGGTGACTAATTGTGGCTTCAACTCAAAGTTGTTCCCAGCTATAGGAGGCACCACAATGCTTTTTCCATAAAGATCTGTAGTAGGAGCAGAGTAAGAGCCAAGCACTCTCCTTTGTTACTCATTCCCATTCGGATTAGCCATGTTGGCATTAGCAGCATTATTAGGATCCATAGTAGATTCTGCAGCCTTGCAAAGTCTTGCTTATTGCAAATGTCGCCTGAAAGTCCTTTCAGGTTCAGGATCAAAGTCTAAGAGAGGTTCCTTGTCTCTGTTCCTGCGCATAAACAGACAGAAGACAAGGAAAAATGGGATTCTCTATGTCAGAGTGTAGAGAACTCCCAGTGAGGTAACCTGTGTAAAGAAATAAAATAAAAACACTAAATAATTAAAGCAAAAAGTTCGAAAATTATAAATAAAATTAAAGTAAAAATTTTGAATTTTTTCTTTTCTTTTTTTTATATAAAATTGAACAAAAAGATTAAAATAAAAATAATTAGGTAATACCAAACTTAATTTCAGAACTTAAGAGAAAACTAATTGATAGAAAACTTGAAAATTAAAGCCAAGGAGCAAATAAAACTAAAATGAAATATAAAGCAAATAAAATTAAAATGAAATAAAAATAAAAAAAAGCCACGAAAATAAAAGACAAATAAACTAAGCACGATAACTAAATAATTATAAGAACTAATAAGCGAAAATAACAAATGAAATGGGAAGCAAAAAGAAACGAAAACAGGGGCTGGGTGAATGAAAAGTACGAAAAAAAATAAGGGAAAAAATGAAAAATAAAAATTAATAATATTAAAATAAAACTAATTAAAAGAAAAATTATCTACTCTAAGAAATCAAACAATGAGTAGTTGTCAATCACAATCAATCCCCTGCAACGACGCCAAAAACTTGATGCGGAATTTATAACCACAAACTAACCGACAAGTGCACCGGGTCGTACCAAGTAGTACCTCAAGTGAATGAGGGTCGATCCCACGAGGATTGATGGACTAAGAAACAATGGTTAAGTAATTTACTTAGTTAGACAAACAGAAAATAGTGTTGAGAGTTCAAAGAGCATTAAACAATAAACTCAGAATATCAGAAGACAGCCAATAAATAAGTTGAGAATAATATATGGAGAAAACAGTTAAGGCTTCAGAGTTATCTATTTTTCGGATTGACTTTTCTTACTAACTATTTTAATCATGTAAGATTTAATTCATGACAAACTATATGTGACTAAACCCTAATTCCTTAGACCTTTTTAGTCTCCTCTAACTCTCATCAACCACAAATTCCTTGGTCAAATAATTTCAATTAGAGGGTGAAGTTTAATTCTGGTTATTATGCCACAAAAATCCTAATTATCCAAATATAAGAGGATTATATGTCACGTAACCCGTTAAATCCAGATAATTAGAATTTAGGAGAAATTGTTTTCAAGCTATTGTTCAAGTAAAGAGCCTTTCCAAGTTATACAAGAACTCAATTAGAAAGAGGGTCATACTTCTGTTCCACCCAAATTCATAAGATAAAGAACGAAAACAATTCTTAAATTATAAATCAGTACATGAATTAAAATAGAAAAACAATAGAATCAATTCATACAATAGACAGGGCTCCTAACATTAACAGTGGAGGTTTAGTTGCTCATGGTTCAGAGAGAAAAACTAGGATTCTCTTAAATTGTGAATTATGAATAATTGTGAATTGGAATGGAATAATCCCCAGAAGAGAAGTTTATTTTCTCTTTTATATCTAATCCTAATTAATTTAAAATATATTTTCTAAAACTAAAATAATATCTTTTCCTATTTTAAAAATAAAATAAAGTTTAAATCAGAATTAATTAAATAATTTGTGCCTTGGCTTCACTAGGATCCACGCCTAACTTGGCAAAGAGCTGCGCCTAACTTCATGTTGTTCACCACACAAGGCGCCTAACTTGTGGTGCCCAGTGTGTGTTGGTGTGCATTGCTTGAGAACTGCGCCTTACTTGAAGGAAGTAACTTCTCTTGCGTGTTGTTGTTGAGCATTGCACCTAACTTGAGAAATCTCAAGTTAGGCACAGTCTTGGCAGAATTGATGGAAGAGAAGTATGGACTATCATATATCGTTGGAAAGCTCTGAAAGTTGGCTTTCCAACTCTACTGAAATCACATCCATTGGACCTATGTAGCTCGAGTTATTCAGGTTTGAGTGCAGAGAGGTCAGGGTTGACAGCATCATTCGCCTTCTTCTCTTTTTCTGTGGAAACTCCATCAAATCCAGCCAAATGCTATCTAAAATAAACAGAATTGCACACGACTCAAAGTAACATCCATAGTGGCTAAAAGATAATTAATTATTAATTAAACTCAACAAATTAAATGCAAATTCATAAGGAAAAGATAGAAAAGATGCTCACGCATCAGTAGCTCTGCAGGTGGATCACTCCACTTGAAGAAAACACCTGCAGAAGCAAGAGAACTCATTGAAATGGTTGCAAATAACCAATTCATGTACACTTCTGAAAGGAATCCTGTAAACCATGGGACCTCCCAGAAGAAAAGAATTCATGAAGTTGATACTCTGAATGCCATATTGGCTCAGAACAGGATCTTGACCCAACAGGTCAACCTGATTTTCCAACATCTGACTAGAATACAAACTGCAACTGGCAGTAATCAAGAAGCTTCTCTTGACATAGAAGCTTATAATCCTGATCAACCCACCATGGAGGAGGTAAACTACATGGGAGAGCCCTAAGGAAACACCTACAACCCTTCATGGAGGAACCATCCTAACCTCTCATGGAAGGATCAACAGAAACCCTAGCAAGGTTTCAATAACAACTAAGGTGGAAAGAATAAGAATAGGTTCAATAATAGACCACCAGTCCCATCTTCTCAAGGGAATATGAAAACCTCTAAGCATAGCCTTTCTGACTTAGTCACTCTGGTCTCCAGCCTCTCTAAGACCACTCATAGTTTCATCAATGAAACAAGGTCCTCCATTAGAAACTTGGGGGTAAAAGTTGGTCAACTGAGCAATAGGATCCTTGAGATTCCTCCTGAAACTCTTCCCAGTAATATTGAGGTAAATCCTAGAGAAGAGTGCAAGGCCATAACCATGGAGGTAAAGGCCAAATTAGAGGAGAATGGGATGGCATTGAACGCCAGTGGTGAATCCCTCACTGGGCGTTCAATGCCCCCATCTGGAAGCAAGCCTGGCGCTGAACGCCAGTGAGGAACCCCTTACTGGGTGTTCAACGCCCATCCTGGCAGTAGAGCTGGCATTGAACGTCGGCCAGGGAGCACTGGCTCGGCGTTCAATGCCCAAACACCGAGGCTTTCTAGTGTTGAACGCCAATGAGGAACCCCTCACTGGGCGTTCAACGCCCAACCAAGTAGGTTTCCTAGCGTTAAACGCCAATGAGGAACCCCTCACTAGGCGTTCAATGCCCAACTATGTAACCATTCTTGAGCTGAACACCAGTGAACAACCCCTCACTGGGCGTTCAATGCCCACAATCCCAGGGAAGCTGGCGTTGAACACCAGCAAGGACATCCCTGCTGGGTGTTCAACACCCAGAATACTAGAGGGACTGGCGTTTAATGCCAATCAGGGTGGACAACAAGGGCATTCAACGCCCAAAGTGCTCACAGAGCTGGCGTTGAACGCCAGTCAAAGCACACCCTTTGATTGCTTAAAACCCACTCAAGAACCCGCTAGCCTAGAACCAAAGAAAACCATAAAGACCATAGAGGTTCCTTTGCATGCACTTCTACAGTGCATGAGTTCTGATGATTACTCATCCTCGGATGAGGACGAAGACACTAGGGAAGTGCAAGCTGCTCGGTACCTAGGATCTCTAATGAAGCTGAATGCCAAGTTATTTGGTACAAAGCCTCTAGAGGAAGAACGTCCACTGCTTACCAAAGAGCTCCATACTTTGGTTCACCAAGAGCTACCACAGAAGCTTCCAGATCCTAGACGCTTTCTGATTCCTTGCACCATAGGCACCATGATCTTTGAAAAGGCACTGTGTGACCTAGGGTCAAGCATTAACCTCATGCCACTCTCCGTAATGGAGCAACTGGGCATCATTGAGGTGAAATCTGCAAACATCTCATTAGAGATGGCAGACAAGACAATGAAGAAGTCATATGGCTTAATAGAGGATGTCTTGGTGAAAGTTGAAAACCACTACATCCCTGCAAACTTTATTGTCTTGGACATAGGAGAGGATGAGGATGACTGTGTCTTCCTTGGAAGACCTTTCCTAGCCACAGCCAATGTTATCATTGATGTGGCTAAGGGAGAACTGACCCTACAATTAGGAGAGGATGATATCTTATTCAAGATGCCTCATCCCAATACTCCCTCTTAAAGAGAGATAATAGTGCAATACCTAGTGTTCCAATCTTCTCTTTCTGTGTAGAGATTTACAGAGCCCCCAGACACCAATTCTAAGTTCGGTGTTGGGTAGCCACCAACAAGCTTTAAGCACAAAGGAACTAAGAAGAAAGTACCTAAAGGTTGGAGGGACAAGAAAGTTCCAACAGAAGGCCTCTCACCTGGCATGAGAGTTATCTTCACTAAGAAGCCAGCCTTACCACACAGTGAGTCGTGTCCTGTCTCTAGAGCATGTGGAGCTCATTCATGAGAGGACAGGAAGAAAGTTCACTGTAAGGGGAAAAAATTTGAGCCCATACTCACCTCTATAAGGAGCTAACTGTTAAGTTAATGACGTTGAAAGAGCGCTTGTTGGGAGGCAACCCAACCTTAATTAATTATTTATTTTGTGTTTCTTTTAGGGTCATGATCATATGCAGCATTCAAAATAGAGACAGAATTTCACAGCAGTGAAAACAGAACACTCGGGATGCAGTGTTAAAGTTGAACGCCTGCTAGGGTATCCCTGTTGGGCGTTCAACGCACATCATGGGCAGCATTGCTGGCGTTGAACGCCAGCCAGGGAGCAACCCCTAGGCGTTCATACGCCAATGCAGAGAAGCAGGAAATCTGGATTCCCTAGCTTCTCAGGACCTGTGGGTCGCACAGCATCTTTTACCTACCCTACCTAGCCCACTTACTTTCACACTTCCCTATACACACTTCCTTATAAACTCTATCCCAATCACATCCGTACCACTTCCCTAAAACCATCATAACTCCCACCTACCCCCACCCACTTCAAAATCAAATTTCCCACCCAAAACCCACCATATTGCCGAACCTATACCCTTTCTCACTCCTATAAATAACCCTCTTCATAACCCTTCATACACACACCTCTCATACCCTACTACACCCACAAGGCCGAAAGCCCTATCTCCCTCTGTGTCCTTCTATTTTCTTCTTCTACTACTCTATTCTTCTCCTCTACTTATTTTTGCTCGAGAATGAGCAAAGTTTTAAGTTTGGTGTGGGAAAAGCATGGCTTTTTTCTTTCCATTACCATTCATGGCACCCAAGGTTGGAGACTCCTCTAGAAAGAGGAAAGGAAAGGCAGTAGCCACTCCCTCTGAATCTTGGAAGATGGAGAGATTCATCACCAAAGCCCACCAAGACCACTTCTATGAAGTAGTGGTTGAGAAGAAAGTGATTCCTGAGGTCCCTTTCATGCTCAAGAAGAATGAGTATCTGGAAATCCGAAGAGAGATCCGGAGAAGAGGTTAGGAAGTCCTAACTAATCCCATTCAGGATGTTGGGATTTTCATGGTGCAAGAGTTCTATGCTAATTCATGGGTTACTAAAAACCATGACACTAGTGTGAACCCAAATCCAAGGAATTGGATCACCATGGTCTGAGGAAGAATCTTAGATTTCAGCCCGAAAAGTGTGAGGTTGGCGTTTAACTTGCCTCTAGTGCAAGGAGATCCTCATTCTTACACTAGGAGAGTTAACTTTTATCAGAGATTAGATCAAGTGTTCTCAGATGTCTGTGTGGAAGGAGTGATAAACCACTATTTTATGGTTTATCTTGTACTCAATTGAGTGGTTTTTATTAACTCTTTACCCACTTATTCATACTATTTGCATGGTTTTACATTTGCCTTCCTAATTATGTGCTTTGATTGAAAACATGCTTCTTTGATCTTATATTTGCTTATTATTAATCCTCTCTTATTATCATTAGATGCCTTGATATGTGTGTTAAGTGTTTTCAGATATTATAAGGCAGGAATGGCTTGGAGGATGGGAAGAAAGCATGCAAAAGTGGAAGGAATGCAAGAAGTTGAAGAAATTGCTAAGCTGTCCAGCCTGACCTCTCTGCACTCAAACGGCTATAACTTTAGCTACAGAGGTCCAAACGACGCGGTTCTAGTTGCGCTAGAAAGCTAACGTCCGGAGCTTCGATTTGATATATAATATGATATAGTTTCCCTGATGCTAGGCGACGCGACCACGTGATCCATGCGGCCACGTCGCAGTGACGGAAACCAGCGCATTTGAATTCGCAACCAGCGAATTCTGGGCTATTTCTGACCCAGTTTGCGGCCCAGAAAATACAGATTAGAGGCTATAAAGTGGGGGAATGCATCCATTCATGGGGAGGCTCTCATAATTCACAATTTTAGGAGTAGATGTAGTTTTTAGAGAGAGAGGTTCTCTCCTCTCTCTTAGGATTAGGATTTAGGACTTCTCTTAGTTTTAGGAGTGACTCTCAATCCCAGGTTCTTTATTTTTATTTATTTTTCCAATTGGCTTATGAACTTTTCCGTGTTAGATTTTACTACTTTGAATATATTTTATTTGAGGTATTCCAGATATTTATGATTTTAATTTAGCTTTCTACATTCTTGGCTTTGGTTAAGGTAATTGGTGACGCTTGAGCTGTCAAATAAAACAGTGGTTGAAATTGGCAGATTCTGATTGAACTAGGATTGCTCTAAAGCTAGTCTCTCCACAGGAGTTGACTAGGACTTGAGAATCAAGCCAATCAGCCCACTTAACTTTCCTTTGTTTAGTAAAGGCTAACCAAGTGGGATTAAAATCCATTTCTCATCACAATTGATAAGGATAGGACTTCCAGTTCTTATACTTTGCCAAGAGTTTATTTTATAGTTATTTATTTATCTTATTCTTATGCAATATACTGCTTCCTTACTTTCTAAAACCCCTAATTTACAAGACTCATAACCAATAATAAGAACATACCTCCCTGCAATTCCTTGAGAAGACGACCGGAGGTTTAAATACTCGGTGATCAATTTTAAAAGGGGTTTGTTACTTGTGACACCCAAAATATTTGTACGAAGGGATTTTTGTCGGTTTAGAGACTATATCTACAACACGACTGTTTTTATGACATTCTTTACTGGCAAAAATCCTAACGTCAAGGAGCACAGTGAAAAAGAGATTCCCAAGGCAAGCCCATTCAACTAAGAAGGGTTGACCATAAGTCCATAGCTAGAGAATGGTTAGAATTCATCCAAAGATCCATCATCCCTACTAGGAATCGGTCAGAAGTGACTGTTGACAGAGCCATCATGATCCATTGCATCATGATCCATCATCTTGATGCACTATGCCTTTTAAGTCCTTATTTCGAGTCTATTTTTAAAGAAATTCTGATTCAGTTTTTCTCTTATTTGATGGTAATTACAACCAATTTTCAAATTTTTATAAAATCGCTTTTGATTCAATATACACGTATCTATATAAAACTCTGAAAATTCCTTATACAATTTAAAAACTATTTATTTCTAATACCTCCCCTATTCTTTTACTGGTTTACGAAAATATACTTACTTTAAATACAACTTTATTCTTTCTAACAACTTTACTACAGTTTTTATGCATATCTTTACTCGATCAGGTGCTTAGGTATTTTTCAAAATTCTTGAAAGAGAGGATTTTTGTCTTCATACCAATTGATCTTCATTTGACAAACTTCACCTGAATTATTTTAATTTAAACTTGGTTTAGCATAACACATTATTTATGCAATTGTTGCTCTTTTGAAAATTTGGACTCATATCTCTCCTTTTAAGAATGGACTAATTCCTTAAGCTTTTGTTTCTATGGATGTCATACTTGGTTCTGTTTTTAATTATTCTGACTTTCATGAACACCACCATTAGTCTTAGTTTTCCTTCTCTTGTGAATCTCATACTCATCCGAGTCAACTTATTGAATTTGTTTCAATCTAGTGCATCGTTTGTCCTCTTATTTGTATTTCTTTAGTCAAAGGTTCTTTCTTGAGAATTCACTATTGATTGAGTTGTCTTTCCTTATGAGTTTTGTATTCTTTTCGATCAATTGAAAGCTTGTTTGATGTCTCATGCCTCGTGGATCTTGTTTGAACTCCCTTGATTTAAGATCCTTTCTTGTATGGCCTGATTTCTTTTTCAATACACCTTAATATTCTTGAATGTTCCTATGTGATGGCAATTTCAACTATACTCTCGAAGTTTTTTTTTTTGAACATTTAAAAGAAGTTTTGAATTCGCTTTGAATAAATTCCAAATTAAATTTTTCTATTGCTTGATTGTAATTGAAACCATTCTTCAATTTTTGATAAAGTTGTTTTGAATTCAGCATGCACTTATCGTGCGTATATGGCACTGGCGTAAGCATGCGAAGACAAACACTTTTAGATACTCGCGTACGCGGCAGTTGGCACGCGTACGCGAGATGGGCATTTTAACGCTGATGCGTACGCGGAATCCTGTTTTTGCTGAAAGTGTGTTTGCAAAAATTTTTACCTCAGATATTCTTTTCTAAATAGAGTTTAACTTCTTCTTCCATCTTTGCTATAACTTTTATAGATGCTTGTTTGAATATGAACTATGAGACTTTTTGAACAACCATTTGATTTTCTTCTGAGTTTTATGCTTGCTTTTGGTTAAGTTGTGCACCTAATTATCTTTCTAAAATATTTGAGGAAATAATTTTGCTCTTAGCCAAGCTGGTGTTCATTTTGTTTTAGAACTCTACATAATCAATATCAACATGAAATTGTATTAACATAATGCCACAATCATACTTTTTTTATTTCTTTTACAAAGTGTTTGTTGTGCTCTTTTTCTTTGAAAACATGAAATAGATTTTGAAAAGTTTTTCACTCTTCATGAGCAATGCATTTGAAAGTATTCTTAATCCTACTCTTGGGTCTTGTAAGCCTTGTCTTTGGTTTTAGACATTCTGCTTCTGTAAAACTCACACTTCTTTGACTCAACTTGATTTTGGTCAAACTACTATACTGCTTTTCCTTTTATCGTTTCTATCGGACTTCTTTGTTTCAGGTGTCATTTTTGAGATTGCCATAATGATTTTTTGTCCAGCACTCTTCGTTCCTTGTATATCCTTGATTGCTTGTGATCCCAACAAATCTTTTCAAGTCCTTGCGGATATTGTTCTTGTCGCTTGTCCTTTTCTAAGGTTTAATACCTTCTGAGTAAACTCGAGAATTGTTTTTATATCACGTGCGACCTTTAGACATAATAATGCGATGTGCTAGTTCTTTAAGACGTGGAATATGGATATGGAAGGTGAAGCGGTAAGTGTCCAACGTTATGAGAAGTTGTGGGAGTTTCGTTTCTCGCGGACAAGTTTGCAGATGTTCGGCTTGTGACCGGTTACGGGGTTGTGGAGTGATTGATGGAGTTAGGAAGTTGAAGTTCTGAAGTGGGAACGAGATCTGTGAGTGAACGTTATACCCATTGTTTTAATACCATCCTGTTTCGTAACCTTTTGCCACATTAACTTTAGTTTTGCTTTCTAAATGCATATCTTAACTTGCACCCTATGTTGTTCCTCCAAGCTTTTGTAAAGTTTTGAAATCATATAACCTTTTTGCATCAAGCTTATCTTGTATCTTTTGCCTTATACCATATTTTACCCTTATATTTAAACCTTATGGTTATCTGGTATTTGAACTTATATATATGTGTGCTAAGATTTCTTTCTTTTCTAAAAAGTATTTAAAAAGTAGATCACTAAGGCTATGTATTATCTTATGTATTATTTTAATTTTCGAGGACGAAAATTTTTGCCGTCCATGCTCGCTGCCGCCGTTCGTCCTCTCCACTGCCAAACGCCATCGCCGTTCGCGAATAAGAGAGGGAGCTCGCGTTGCCATCAGATCCACTGTTCCTCGCATTTCTATTGCCATCGTCAGTGCTTCGCCGTCGCCGTTATTGCTGCTACCATGGCTGTCGTGACCGAGCATCTGCCGCCAAGAAACGCCGCTGCCGCCACTGAGATCCACTGCCGGTAAGGGTTTTAAGTTAGTTTTCCTTTCCATTGAGTTTCCGAGAACTTCATCGTCGCTGCATGTTTTTCATGCCACCACTGCCGCTTAGGGTGGCTTCTGGGGCTGCCGCCAGATCAGTTTAGAGACCATTGCTGTTTCATTTTTCTTATTTTAGAAAGTGTTTATGATTCGAAAACCCCTGCGTTAGTATACTGTTATGTTTGGCTATGAACTCTGAGGTTCTGGTAATGTGTTGTCGCATTCTGAACATTGCATGCCACTTTTAAGTTGCTGTGAGTATTACAAAAGTGATCAGGGACTGAGTTTGTGATGCGCGGAAACTTGCCTCTCAACAAATTTCCTACCGGCAAGTGTACCGGTTCGTCGTCAAGTAAAAACTCACTGTATAGTGAGGTCGAATCCCACAGGGATTGGTAGATTGAGCAATGTTAACTGGAGAATTATGCTAGTCGAGCTAAATCGGAATTGAAATTGAGATTGCAGAAAAGTAAATTGGCGGGAAACTTAAATTGCAAGAAAGTAAATGGCAAAAATTAAATTGCAGGAAATTAAATGACAGAATCTTAAATTGCTAGAAAGTAAATGGGAATGGGGAATTAGCATGAAATTAAAGACAAAAAGTAAATAGAATGGGTAGATCAGAGATGGGGATTCATTGGGTTTCAAGAGATATTGAATTCTCCAAATCAAGTCATTTTCATCTCTTCCTCAATCAATGCATTCATTGACATTGCTTGGCAATCTTAGATGATTGGATCCCAATGTCTTGGCTCACCAATCTCTCTAAGCATGAATAGTTGCCCAATGTCTTGATTTAATTGCTCATGGAAAGAGTTGAAGTTCGGTCACTGACTATACCACACAAATTCATAGATCAAAGTATTGGTAGGATTACATGTCACTATATCCATCCAACCTCCAATCTAATCCAATGTGAGAAAGAAATTCTAGCATGAACTCTTCATTCCTCTCTCGAGGCTCCGAAGAATTCCAATTATGGATAGCTTCTCTCTCAAGACAACTATCCAATTGAATTAAGACCGAAAGCTTTCTAACAAAATCAAGAGAAAAGAGTGAAGAAGAAGATGTAAACTACTATTGATCCATTGAATTACAATAGAGCTCCCTAACCTAATGAGAGGGTTTAGTTGTTCATAGCTCTCAAAATGGAAATTACAATTGAAAGAGACATTACTGAATGCTAAAGAATTACAGAAAACAAAAACAGAATTCGCCAAAAATGAAAAAGTAAAAATTCCTTTCTAACTTAAATTCTAAGCTATTTATACACTTTCTTCCATTGATCTTCAAGTTCTGAATTGGGCTTTTGGCCTTGATGGAAGTGGGTTGAAAATGGATCCAATTGGTTTTCCTTGGTTTGAGAAGAGATCTGTGTGAATTTTGAATCCTAATGCTTCACGTTTGAATTAACGTTTGATGGCTAACGTTGACTCAAACGCGATTTAGAACAAAACCAGAAAAACCAGGAAGCTTGCTGTCATTGGCGTTTGACTCAACGTTAGAGGGCCAACATTCAGCTAACCCACGCGTACGCATGCCTTGCGCTTTCGCGCAAAAGGGTCAGAAATGCTTATCCACGCGTACGCGTGCTTCACGCGTGCGCGTGGATGCAAGATTTTCATTTTGCATTTTTAAAATGAAGCAGGGGACGTTGGCCTCAGCGTTGGACCTCCAACGTTGGCATTTTCACGCGTGCGCATACTCCACGCTTACGCGTGCATTGCCTTTTTTTCCATCCACGCGTACGCCTCACTAACGCATACGCGTCGATTCAAAATTCTCAACTCCAATTTCTGGGCTTAGCATCGCGGACGTTGGAGGCAGCGTTTGAGGCAACGTTGGACCTCCAACGTTCGATTTTGATGCGTACGCGTGACCCATGCATACGCGTGGATGGTTAATTTTTGCCATTCCACGCGTGGGCGTGACGCACGCTTGTGCGTGATATAGAATTTTTGCTTTTTCACGCGTACGCGTCATAGACGCGTACGCGTCACCCAAAAAATATTTAGCTCCAGAATTGAAGTTTTTATCACCACGTTGGGGGTAACGTTGGATGTCCAACGCTACCTCAAACGTGAGCATCGGCAGTGTTTTCATAGAAGTGCTCTATTTCTCTTCCAACGTTTGAGGTGACGTTGGTGGTCCAACTTGGCCACCAACGTTGCTTCTTCTCCATCTTTTCCATGCTCATTCTTCAACCTTCCTCCATGCTTTCCTTCACCTATCATCAACCAATACATGCATCAAAGCCTTGCTAAAGTCATGAGAATTCTAATCATTCTTAGCTTACAAGCAATTATAGCATAATTCTCATGAAATTGCATTAAATTAATCATAATTGGATGAATCTAGGAATGCATGAATTTCTACCTAAATGGCTTACTTATAACTCAAGAAAGTGCATAAAACCTACTAAAAACAAAGAAAAAGGCTAGTGAAACTAGCCTAAGATACCCTGGCATCACAACACCAAACTTAAATCTTGCTTGTCCCTAAGCAAGTACTGAATTATTAAGAAGAAAGAATGAAACCGAAGGAGATGTTCATATCAGCAAAGCCTTATTATTAGTTGATGGGGTTTTATGCAGAAAATGCAACAGCTCACTTCTTATTGATCTTTAGGCATAGAATGCCTCCTTCAAGCATCAATTATCATACTGCTATGACCTCTTATTATTCATTCATCCTTGGTAGTTGCTTTTCTTCATTTTCTTTTTCTGTAGACTTTAGCTCAGTGTCATGTGTAGAACTAGCTTCTTTATCTCATTTGTACTCGACACATATTCACTACAGATACTTGGCTCACAATTCTTCTTAAGACATTGATGCCCAGCACATCTTTGGTCCACTAAATGCCTTGTAACTAGGTTTCTCTTGATAATGAACTTTCGGTTGATAATCCCGGGTTAGTTAACCCAAGTTACCAAGTGTTAAAGCACTCCAAAGAACCTAATCATCCAAACAGATCCTAGTACAAAGACACCACAGGCATATATCCTAAGGTCCAAGCTATTGGTGCCTAGCCTTATTCTTTGCTTTCTTTTGTTTTTGTTGCCACTTTTGGCTTTTCTTTTCTTTCTTTTTTTGTTTGTTTTTCTTTCAACCAAGGATTTTTATTTACTAAGATTCATAGACAACATGCTAGTTTACACCTAAAAGGGGAACAATCTATCCTTTTATTCATTATGAGTGAGCTACTACACAATCAAACATACATACCACCACTTACTGTTATTTTACTTCTTGTTGGAAAAGAACTATTCCACTTCTTGTTCAAACCTTTCTTTTATTGAAATTGAAAAGACTTAGGGGACAAGACAAGCATTTAATCAAGTGAAAGTGAAAGCACACACACTTAGACTAGCACACTTATTGCAAACTTAAACACACAGAATGCAAAACAGCTTAAGCTAATATTAACTATTAACATGGGCACATTCAGACTTCCAATTTAGAGCATTTCGAAGCAGATGGAATTAAGTAACAATACAACATCTTGGTGGCTCCTTCTTTTTGCTATCAGCTAATGGTGTGTGTTCCCTCCAAGAGATTAATTGAATTCCTGCAAATTATTGGACGTTGCTTGTTCTCCAAGCACTTGAGAGATTGTTAGCATGCATGTATATTTGTAGGCTTCTGAGCTTAGATTGGTGTGTGAACACCAAACTTAGTTTCTTGCCTTATGCAGCAAATTGGGTCTTATGCAGAAAACATCAAGTACTTTTATTAAGAAAGTAAACTATGAACTAGAAAACAACCATGAACTAAGTAACAAACTAGTACTAGAAAATAAACAACTTTTTGAGTAATTTCTCTGATTGTTTGGAGCTGACAACTAGTTATTCTAAGGGTGCAATGTGTTCTTCATGCAATCCATGGTGGAACACCAAACTTAGGATTACACATTTACCCTTAAATTTCTTTGGTGTGCAACACCAAACTTAGCTCCTTGCAATAGAGAATTTTACTTAACTCTTATTGAGAAGCTATGAAAAGAAAATTACCTTTGGTTGGGTTGTCTCCCAACAAGCGCTCTTTTAACGTCACTAGCTTGACGGTTGACTCTCTCAGTCGAGTCTATATTTTGTCTTAGGGCCTTCCTTTATATCACCCAAATAGTGCTTGAGCCTTTGTCCGTTTACAGTGAAGGCCTCCTGTGATTTTTCTTCCATAATTTCTATATGTCTATAAGGGGAAACCTTGGTGATAAGATAAGGGCCTGACCAACTTGATCTTAATTTCCCAGGGAACAGTTTCATTCTGGAGTTGTAAAGTAGCACTCTTTGTCCTTCCTCAAAGCTTCCTGGTGCCATCTTCAGGTCGTGTCTTTTCTTTGCCTTTTCCTTGTATATTTTGATATTTTTATAGGCTTGGAATCTGAATTCTTCTAATTCTTGCAGTTGCAAGAGTCTCCTTTCACCAGAGGCTTGGCTATCAAAATTCAAAAAAACTTGAGAGCCCAGAAAGCTTTATGTTCAAGCTCTAATGGCAGGTGATAGGCTTTACCATACATCAGTTGATATGAGACATACCAATTGGTGTTTTAAAGGTTGTCCTGTATGTCCAAAGAGCATCATCCAGCTTCTTTGACTAGTCTTTTCTTGAGGCTCCCACTATCTTTTCTAGGATTCTTTTTAGCTCACGGTTAGATACTTCTGTCTGGCCACTTGTTTGGGGATGATAGGGTGTAGCAACCTTGTGCTTTACCCCATATCTCAGGAGAAGGGTCTCTAGTGACTTATTGCAAAAATGGCTTCCTCCATCACTGATGAGTGCTCTAGGAACTCCAAACCTGCTAAAGATATTCTTTCTGAGGAAGTTCAGGATCACCTTGCTATCATTTGTAGGGGTTGCAATGGCCTCCACCCATTTAGACACATTATCTACTGCCAGCAAAATATAATTATTTGAGTATGAGGTTGGGAAAGGTCCCATGAAATCAAGCCCCTATACATCAAATAGCTCAAGTTCCAAGATGAATTGTTGTGGCATCTCATTTCTCTTGGGCAGATTTCTAGATAGCTGACATTCATTGCAGTTCTTCACTAACTCTCGTGCATCTTTGAAGATGGTGGGCCAAAAGAACCCGCATTGCAAGACTTTTGCTGCGGTTCTTTCTCCTCCAAAATGCCCTCCATAGCCAGAACCATGACAATTCCATAAAACTTCCTTTCCTTCCTCCTCTGAAATACACCTTCTGAGCAATCCATCAGAGCATTTTTTGAATAAGTATGGTTCATCCCAAATGAAATACTTTACATCATTGATGAGTTTCCTCTTTTGATGCTTGTTGATCATTGGAGGAACTTCCCCAGTGGCCTTAAAATTAGCAATGTCTGCAAACCAGGGTGCCTTGCGAACCAGTATTTAATTGCTCATCAGGGAAGAATTTATTGACACTTGATTTGTGGGTGCTACCTTTTTCACAAGGAATTCTGGACAAATGATCTGCTACTTTGTTCTTAACTCCCTTCTTGTCTTTGATCTCAATGTTGAACTCTTGCAGTAGCAAAATCCACCTTATCAGTCTTGGTTTTGACTCTTGTTTTCCAAGTAAATATTTTAATGCTGCATGATCAGTGAAAACAATAACTTTGGATCCAATGAGATATGATCTAAACTTATTAAATGCAAACACTATTGCCAGTAATTCTTTCTCATTAGTTGTATAATTTCTTTGAGTTTCATTTAAAACCTTGCTGGCATAATATATAACATGCACTAAATTCCCTTTCCTCTGTTTAAGTACTGCCCCAACAGCAAAGTCTGATGCATCACACATCAGTTCAAAAAGTAAATTCCAATCAGGTGGGGCAATGATAGGTGCAGAGGAAAGTTCTCTTTTCAGTATTTCAAATGCTAGTGTGCATTTTTGGACAAATACAAAAGGTGTATCAGAGACTAATAAGTTGCTCAAAGGCATTCCAATTTTGGAAAAATCTCTGATAAACCTTCTGTAGAAGCCAGCATGGCCTAAAAAACTCTTAATTTTCTTGACATTACTAGGTGGAGGTAATTTCTCAATTAATTCCACCTTAGCTTTGTCTACTTCTATGCCTTTTTCTGAAATTTTATGGCCAAGGACAATACCCTCTGTTACCATAAAATGGCATTTCTCCTAGTTTAGAACTAGGTTTGTCTCTTGGCACCTTTTTAACACTAAGGCAAGATGATTAAGGCAATTGGTGAAGGAATCTCCAAAAACTGAGAAATCGTCCATGAAGACTTCAATGAATTTTTCAATCATGTCCGAGAAAATAGACAACATGCATCTTTAGAAAGTTGCAGGGGCATTGCACAATCCAAAAGGCATGCGCCTGTAACCAAAAACTCCATATGGGCATGTGAATGATGTCTTTTCTTGATCTCTTGGATCAACCACTATTTGATTATAACCCGAATATCCATCAAGAAAATAGTAATATGAATGTCCTGCCAATCTCTCCAGCATCTAGTCCATAAAAGGAAGTGGAAAATGATCTTTTCTAGTTGCTTCATTGATTTTCCTATAGTCAATGTACATCCTCCAGCCTGTCACTGTTCTTGTGGGTATGAGTTCGTTCTTCTCATTGGGTACAATTGTGATCCCTCTTTTCTTTGGAACCACATGGACAAGACTCACCCATGGGCTGTCAGAAATGGGATAAATGACTCCTGCCTGCCATAGCTTCATCACTTCTTTTTGGACCACCTCTTTCATGACAGGATTCAATCTTCTTTGGGCTTGAATGGAGGGTTTGGAATCCTCTTCCAGCAAGATCTTATTCATGCATATAGATGAGCTTATCCCTTTTAAGTCAGCAAGGTTCCATCCAATGGCATCTTGGTGCTTTTGCAACACCTTGATTAATTCCTCTTCCTGTTCTTGGCTAACGGCAGAGTTGATGATTACTGGGTAACTTCCATCACTTCCCAAGTATGCATACTTGAGAGTAGGTGGCAGTGCTTTCAGCTCCAGTTCGGGTGCTTCCTTCTCCTTTTTCCTTTCCTCCCATGTGCTTGGAATAGATACTTCAGCTAAGTTGACGTCAGCAGCCTCAACATTTAACATGGAATCACCCTCTATCAATCTTTCAAGTGATTCTTCAAAGGCTTCTTGCACCACAGTTTCCACTGCATCTATCCTCATACATTCTCCTAGTGATTCTGATGGATAGCTCATGGCCTTGAATACATTAAATACCATCCTCTCCTCATGTAGCCTAAGGGTAAGTTCACCTTTTTGGACATCAATGATGGCTCGAACAGTGGCTAAAAATGGCCTTCCCAGAATTATTGAAGCCTTAGCTTCTTCCTCCATGTCCAATATCACAAAGTTAGCAGGGAAGATGAAGTCTCCTACTTTCACTAGCAAGTCTTCCACTATTCCATGAGGAAATTTGAATGACCGATCTGCCAATTGGAGAGCCATTCTTATTGGTTTTACTTCCTCAATCTTCATTCTTTTCATCATTGTTAAGGATATCAGATTTATACTAGCTCCCAAGTCACATAAAGCTTTTTTAACAGTTATTTCCCCTATAATACAGGGAATTTGGAAGCTTCTTGGGTCCTTCAATTTTTGAGGCAACTTGTGTTGGATGATAGCACTACATTCCTCAGTTAAAACCACAATTTTATCATTCCTCCAGCTTATCTTCTTGGTCATCAATTCTTTCAGAAAATTATCATAAAGTGGCATTTGTTCTAGTGCTTCTGCAAAGGGAATGTTGATCTGAAGTTTCTTGAAAATATCCAAAAATTTGGAGAATTGGTTGTCCTTTGCATTCTTCATTAGGCGTTGAGGGTAAGGAGCCTTTGGGACATATGGCCTTAGAGCTTCTTTCTCTTCTGATGGTTTGGGAACAGGTGTTTGTGCTTCTTCCTTGGCGTTTGAACTGCCCTCTTCTTTCCCTTTTTGAGTCTCCCTTGGAGTCTCTTTCAATTCCTTTCTGCTTCTGAGGGTAATAGCTTTGCATTCCTCTCTTGAAGTTGTCCTGGTGGCATTACTTGAACCTTGGCCAGGAGCTTGCTTGGACAAGTATCCAATTTATGCTTCAAGCTTTTGAGTGGCAGCATCTTGATTTTGCCAATTGGATATAACCTCCTCTTTGAATTTTTTTATGTCGTCAAACTCTTTGCAAAGGTTTGCAAGTATAGCTTCCATCTTGGCCATTCTGTCATCATCATGTGGTGATAGTTAGTTGGAATTGGGGTGTTGAGAGTGGTTATTGTGGCTTTGGTATGGTCTTTGGTTAGAGTTTTGGTGAGTGGAGTTATTGTACTGGTTTGGGTTATGGGGTATGTGATCTTGGCCTTGATTTTGTTGGTTTCCCCACCCAAAGTTTGGGTGGTTCCTCCAACCAGAATTATAGGTTTTAGAGTATAGATCATTAGCTTGCCTAGATGAGTTTCCAAGGTAATTAGCTTCCTCCCAGTTGGCTCCTTCTTCTGTCTCCAATTCTTCTTGGGGTGATGATTAAGTGTGGATAGCTGCAGCCTGAGTCTTCTCCATTTGCTTGGTCAATTCAGCCAGTTGCTTGGTGATCAACTTATTCTGGGCCAGGATTGCATCAAAATGGTTCAATTCCAAGACTCCTCTATTTTTGCTCCTATCTGAGGCATAAAAGTACTCATTGTTAGCCACTATCTCTATAACATCAATGACTTCTTCAATGGTCTTCTTCTTGTTGAGGGAACCTCCAGATGAGTGGTCTACAGCCTTCCTTAATTCATGACTCAGCCTTTCATAGAAGATATGGATTTGCTCCCACTCATTAAACATGTCAGAGGGTATTTCCTTGTCAAATCCTTGAATCTCTCCCAGGATTCATAAAGAGTTTCACCATCCTGTTGTCTAAATGTCTGCAGTTCAGTTTTTAGCCTGTTTACTCTTTGTGGAGGGTAGAACCTTGTCAAGAATCTATTCATTACATCTTCCCAGGTTTTCAAGCTTTCCTTGGGGAATGATTCCAGCCATTTTGATGCTTTGTCCCTCAAAGAAAATGGAAACAATAGCAATCTATAAGTGTCAGGATGAACACCATTAGATTTAACCGTGTCACATATCCTTTGGAATTTAGTGAGATGCTCATTAGGATCCTCTTGTGCACTTTCTCCAAAAGAACAGTTGTCATGGACAAGAGTTATGAGCTGAGGCTTCTATTCGAAATTATTAGCATGGATAGTTGGCCTTTGAATGCTGCTACCACAATTTCCTGGATTTAGGTTGATGTATGATCCTAGGACTCTCCTCTATTGTCCAGCAGGGTTAGCCCCACCTCTTCTGGCATGATTGTTCACCTCTCCTTCATGATGATTTTTCATATCATCCTCCATGGCTATATCAAAGTATTCCTCCTCTTCTTCTGCACCAACAACCCTCTTTCCTCTTGCTTCCCTCCTTAATCTCAGGAAGGTTCTTTCCGGTTTACTATCAAAGGAAGTTGAAGTTTTATTTCTCCTACCTGTCATACAATGAACAAGTACAAGAAATAGCAAGTTTGAGTCTACTAAAATAGAGTATAGTTAGCTTCGTTAGAGCAATTTATCAAACGGTTAGTGGGTTAGCTTGCTGGAAAGTAAAGAAGTAAGGTAAAATTAACGAAAAACAACTTAAATTTGCAGAAATTAAATGTAACAGAAGAATTTGGAATTCAAGTAACAAAAGAAAAGAAAAGTGCTCAATCTAGGTATCCTCCAATTTAGTAATTGTCAATACAAAACCAATCCCTGACAACGGCGCCATAAACTTGATGCGCGGAAACTTGGGCAACGTTAATTAGAGAATTATGCTAGTTGAGCTAAATCAGAATTGAAATTGAGATTGCAGAAAGGTAAATTGGCGGGAAACTTAAATTGCAAGAAAGTAAATGGCAAAAATTACATTGCAGGAAATTAAATGACAGAATCTTAAATTGCTAGAAAGTAAATGGGAATGGGGAATTAGCATGAAATTAAAGACAGAAAGTAAATAGAATGGGTAGATCAGAGATGAGGATTCACTGGGTTTCAAGAGATATTGAATTTTCCAGATCAAGTCATTTTCATCTCTTCCTCAATCAATGCATTCATTGACATTGCTTGGTAATCTTAGATGATTGGATCCCAATGTCTTGGCTCACCAATCTCTCTAAGCATGAACAATTGCCCAATGTCTTGATTTAATTGCTCATGGGAAGAGTTGAAGTCCGGTCACTGACTATACCACACAAATTCATAGATCAAAGTATTGGTAGGATTACATGTCACTATATCCATCCAACCCCCAATCTAATCCAATGTGAGAAAGCAATTCTAGCATGAACTCTTCATTCCTCTCTCGAGGCTCTGAAGAATTCCAATTATGGATAGCTTCTCTCTCAAGACAACTATCCAATTGAATTAAGACCAAAAGCTTTCTAACAAAATCAAGAGAAAAGAGAGAAGAAGAAGATGTAAACTACTATTGATCCATTGAATTACAATAGAGCTCTCTAACCCAATGAGAGGGTTTAGTTGTTCATAGCTCTCAAAATGGAAGTTATAATTGAAAGAGACATTACTGAAAGCTAAAGAATTACAGAAAACAAAAATAGAATTCCCCAAAAATGAAAAAGAAAAAATTCCTTTCTAACTTAAATTCTAAGCTATTTATATACTTTCTTCCATTGATCTTCAAGTTCTGAATTGGGCTTTTGTCCTTGATGGAATTGGGTTGAAAATGGCTCCAATTGGTTTCCCTTGGTGTTGAGAAGAGATCTATGTGAATTTTGAATCCTGATGCTTCACATTTGAGTAAACTTTTGATGGCTAACGTTGACTCAAACGCCATTTAGAACAAAACCAGAAAAACCAGGAAGCTTGCTGTCATTGGTGTTTGACTCAAGGTTGGAGGGCCAACGTTCAGCTAACCCATGCGTACGCGTGCTTTGCGCTTCTGCGCAAAAGGGTCAGAAATGCTTATCCACGCGTACGCGTACTTCACGCGTGCGCGTGGATGCAAGATTTTTATTTTGCAGTTTTAAAACGAAGCAGGGGACGTTGGCCTCAGCGTTGGACCTCCAACGTCCCTCCAACGTTGCCATTTTCACGCGTGCGCGTACTCGACGCTTACGCGTGCATTTTCTTTTTTTCCATCCACGCGTATGCGTCACTGACTTGTACGCGTCGATTCAAAATTCTCAACTCCAATTTTTGGGCTTGGCATCGCGGATGTTAGAGGCAGCGTTTGAGGCAACGTTGGACCTCCAACATTTGATTTTGACGCGTAAGCGTGGATGGTCAATTTTTGCCATTCCACACGTGCGCGTGACGCACGCTTGCGCGTGATATATAATTTTTGCTTTTTACACGTCACCCAAAAAATATTTAGCTCCAGAATTGAAGTTTTTATCACCACGTGAGAATCGGCAGTGTTTACAGTGAAGTGCTCTGTTTCTCTTCCAACCTTTACGGCGACGTTGGTGGTCCAACCTGGCCACCAATGTTGCTTCTTCTCCGTCTTTTCCATGCTCATTCTTCAACCTTCCTCCATGCTTTCTTTCACCTATCATCAACCAATACATGCATCAAAGCCTTGCTAAAGTCATGAGAATTCTAATCATTCTTAGCATACAAGTAATTATAGCATAATTCTCATGAAATTGCATTAAATTAATCATAATTGGATAAATCTAGGTATGCATGAAAGTGCATAAAACCTACTAAAAATAAAGAAAAAGGCTAGTGAAACTAGCCTAAGATGTTCTGGCATCAGTTTGTGGTTGCTGTTGGTTTCGGGCTGAGAGAAAAGGTTTCATTAATGCATTTTGGGTTATGGTTTTGGCTTTTCAAGTTAGGGGCTTTTATCAAAAATTAATTTATTTAAATTGAAATTGTTATAAATAGATATGATGTGCGAGCTGTATTTCTGGTGATTATGTAAGTCTTATGAATTGTCTAATTTGTCTTGGATGAATATGGTTGTCTGTTTGATTAAAATAATGTCTAATTTTGTTAAAATTGAGATTTCTAATTGGTTTGATTTGAAATTATCTGTATATTTACAAGTCTGGATTTGGTTTTATTGGAAATTGATTTGGTCTTGAACCTCTTGAACAGAGTTGAGGATTAGTTTGGTTGGTGATGCACGGAAACTTGTCTCTCAACAGATTTTCCTCGGCAAGTATACCGAATTGTCATCAAGTAATAACTCACAATAGAGTGAGGTCGAATCCCACCGAGATTAACGGATTAAGCAATCAATGGTTAATTGATTATTCTAGTTAGACGAATCATTAAGGAGTGATGAGCAACAGGAAAAGTAAATTGCATGAATGTAAAGGAAAAACTATAAAGTGCAGAAAAATAAAATGACAAGAAAAGTAAATGTAAGAACTAAAAATAAAATGAACATTGGGATCAAGAGATATTGCAATCCTCCGGATCAAGTTCATTCTCATCTCTTCCTCAATCAATGCATTCATTGATATCCTTGGCAATCTTAAGTGATTGGATCCCAATTCCTTGGCAATCCAATCTCTCTAAGCTTGAACAATTTCCCAATTCCTTGATTTAATTGCTCATGGGAAGAGATGAAGTTTGGTCACTGATTATACCACACACATTCATAGATCAAAGTATTGGTAGGATTAAATGTCACAATATCCATCCAAACCCCAACCTAATCCAATGTGAGAGAGCATTTCTAGAATGATCTCCTCATTCCTTTTCCAAGGTTCAGAGAAAATCCAAGTATGAGCAATTTCTCTTCCGAGACAATTACCCAATTGGATGAAGATCGAAAGCTGATGAGCGGATAATTTATACATTTTTTGGCATTGTTTTTAGTATGTTTTTAGTATGTTTTAGTTAGTTTTTATTATGTTTTTATTAGTTTTTATTTAAAAATCACATTTCTGGACTTTACTATGAGTTTGTGTGTTTTTCTGTGATTTCAGGTATTTTCTGGCTGAAATTGAGGGACCTGAGCAAAAATCTGATTCAGAGGCTGAAAAAGGACTGCAGATGCTATTGGATTCTGACCTCTCTGCACTCGAAGTGGATTTTCTGGAGCTACAGAAGCTCAATTGGCGCGCTCTTAATTGTCTTGGAAAGTAGACATCCTGGGATTTCCAGCAATATATAATAGTCTATACTTTGCTCAAGATTTGATGGCCCAAACTGAAGTTCCAAGTCAGCTTAAGAATTCTGGCGTCAAAACGCCAGAACTGGCACAAAAGCTGGCGTTTAACTCCAAGAAAAGTCTCTACATGTGAAAGCTTCAATGCTCAGTGCAAGCACACACCAAGTGGGCCCGAAAGAAGATTTTTGCAATAATTACTTATTTCTGTAAACCCTAGGCTACTAGTTCTCTATAAATAGGACCTTTTGCTATTGTATTTTCATCCTGGATATACTTTTTGATCTTGGTTCTTCGGGTTCCCTCTCTGGGGCCGAAGCCAATGACCACCATTATCACTTTTGTATTTTCAACGGTAGAGTTTCTACACACCATAGATTAAGGTGTGGAGCTCTTCTGTTCTTCATGAATTAATGCAAAGTACTACTGTTTCTCTATTCAATTTACGCCTACTTCTTCTCTAAGATATTCATTCGCACTCAAGAACATGATGAATGTGATGATTATGTGACACTCATCACCATTCTCACCTATGAACGCGTTCCTGACAACCACTTCTGTCCTACATGCAAACAAGCTTGAATGTGTATCTCTTGGGTTTCTAATCTAAGATTAGAACCTTCGTGGTATAGGCTAGAATTATTGGCGGCCATTCCTGAGATCCGGAACGTCTAAACCTTGTCTATGGTATTCTGAGTAGGATCTGGGAAGGGATGACTGTGACGAGCTTCAAACTCGCGAGTGTTGGGCGTGTGACAGACGCAAAAGGATCAATGTATCCTATTCCAACATGATCAAGAACCGACAGATGATTAGCCGTGCGGTGACAGCGTGCGTAGAACATTTTCACTGAAAGGACGGGAAGTAGCCATTGACAACGGTGATGCCCAACATAAAGCTTTCCATGGAAAGGAGTATGAATGATTGGAAGAAGGCAATAGGAAAGCAGAGGTTCAGGAGGAACAAAGCATCTTCATACGCTTATCTGAAATTCCTACCAATGAATTATATAAGTATCTCTATCTCTATCTCTATCTTTATTTTATGTTTTATTTATCTTTAATTATCAATCCTCCATAACCATTTGAATCTGCCTGATTGAGATTTACAAGATGACCATAGCTTGCTTCAAGCCGACAGTCTCCGTGGGATCGACCCTTACTCACGTAAGGTATTACTTGGACGACCCAGTGCACTTGCTGGTTAGTTGTGCGGAATTGTGACAAAGTGTGATTCACGTTTGAGAGCTCCAAGTCTTTGGCGCCATTGTTGATGATCACAATTTCGTGCACCAAGTTTTTGGCGCCGTTGCCGGGGATTGTTTGAGTTTGGACAACTGAAGGTTCATCTTGTTGCTTAGATTAGGTACTTTTCTTTTTTATTTTTTAAAATTTTTAAGAATGAATTCTAGAGTTTCAAGGTGATGTTCTTATCATCACAAAAGCTGATTGATTCTCATCAATTTAGCTGCTGAATGTAATGTCCTGCGGAAGCTTGGCTAGCCATGTCTAATCTTTTTAGACTGAAGCTTTAGACTAACATTGCATGATTCCTGGAATTCTTATTAAAAGTTTTGAATCTCTTTATTCTCTTTTCCATATAATTTTCGAAAAATCACAAAAAAATTTATAAAATCATAAAATCAAAAATATTTTTTTGCCTCTTGTTTGAGTCTAGTGTCTAATTTTTAAGTTTAGTGTCAATTGCATGTTTCTATTCTTCTTGCATTTTTCAAATATATGCATTATGTTCTTCATTGATCTTCAAGTTGTTCTTGATGATTTCCTAGCTCTGATCTTTAAATTCTCTTGTTTTGTGTGTTTTGTTGTTTCTTACATGCATTTTCAAATTGTTATAGTCCTTAGTATACAAACTTCTAAGTTTGGTGTCTTGCAAGCATTGTTTATTTGATCTTAGTTGCATTTTTTATTGTTTCTCATCATTAAAAATTCAAAAATATTTTCAAAATTGTGTCTTTTCAAGTCAATAATACAGAGAATTGAAGATTCAGAACATTCAGCAGAAGAATTAAACAGAAAAAGCTGGGCGTTCAAAACGCCCAGTGAAGAAGGAAAACTGGCGTTTAAACGCCAGCCAGGGTACCTGGCTGGGCGTTTAACGTCCAAAAAGGTAGCATTTTGGGCATTAAATGCCATAATGGATACCATTCTGGGCGTTTAACGCCAGGATGACATAAGAGGGAAGATTTTATTTTTAATTCAAATCTTTTTCAAATCATATCTTTTCAATCATATCTTTTCGAAAATCCTTGCTACAATTAATAATTTAATTCAAAATTTTCTAGTTGTTACTTGCCTATTAAGAAAGGATCAAAAGTTTTAATTCTAGAATCATATCTTCTAATTTCTTGTTAGTCAAGTAATCAACTTTAATTTTAAAACTTTCTCTTTTTAATTTGATTTTCAATCATATCTTCTCAAATCATATCTTTTCAATCACATCTTTTTCAAAATTAAGTTTCAATCATATCTTTTTTATTTCTAATTTCAAAATCTTTTTTAAAAATCACTTAATTTCTTTCCCAATCTTAATTTTCGAAAAACCTTTACCAAATTTTCAAATTTTCTTTTAATTATTTCAAAATCTTTTACTTTAATTTCGAAAATTCTTCCCCTCTTCTCACATCCTTCTATTTAAGGACTAACACTCCTCCACTATCAACAATTTGAACTCTATCCCTCTTGATAAGTTCGAATTCTTCTCTTTCTACCTCCTCCTTCTATTTTTCTTTTCCTCTGACACCTCAAGGAATCTCTATACTGTGACATAGAGGATTCCATACTTTCTTCTTCTCTCTTTCATATGAGCAGGAGTAAGGACAAAGACATTCTGGTTGAGGCTGATCCTAAACCCGAAAGGACCTTAAAGAGAAAGCTGAGAGAAGCTAAAGTACAACTCTCTATAGAGGAACTAACAGAGCTTTTCAAACAAGAAGAAGCCATGGCAGCCGAAAACACCAACAATGAAAGGAAGGTGCTTGGTGACTTTACTGCACCTACTCCTGACTTCTATGGGAGAAGCATCTCTATCCCTGCCATTGGAGCAAACAATTTTGAGCTTAAGCCTCAATTAGTTTCTCTAATGCAACAGAATTGCAAGATTCATGGACTTTCATTGGAAAATCCTCATCAGTTCTTAGCTGAATTCTTGCAAATCTGTCACATTGTCAAGACTAATCGGGCTGATCCCGAGGTCTACAAGCGTATGCTTTTTCCCTTTGCTGTAAGAGACAGAGCTAGAACATGGTTGGATTCACAACCTAAAGAAAGCTTGAACTCTTGGGAAAAGCTAGTTAATACCTTCTTGGCAAAGTTCTTTCCACCTCAAAAATTGAGCAAGCTTAGAGTGGAAGTCTAAACCTTCAGACAAAAGGAAGGTGAATCCCTTTATGAAGCATGGGAAAGATACAAGCAATTGATCAAAAGGTGTCCTTCTGACATGCTTTCAGAATGGAGCATCATAGGTATCTTCTATGATGGTTGGTGCGCAGAAATCGTGACGGTTCCATTCCTTGGTAACGGCGCTGAAAACTTTATACGCACGTTCATAATCTTAATTCTTTGTCACAACTTTGCACAGCTGACCAGCAAGTGCACTGGGTCGTCCAAGCAATAAACCTTACGTGAGTAAGGGTCGATCCCACGGAGATTGTCGGCTTGAAGCAAGCTATGGTCACCTTGTAAATCTCAGTCAGGCGGATTCAAATGTATTAAGAGATTATAGTGTACTAAAAGATAATTAAAATAGGATAGAGATACTTATGTAATCCATTGGTGAGAGTTTCAGATAAGCGTGCAGAGATGCTTTCGTTCCTCTGAACCTCTGCTTTCCTGCTGTCTTCGTCCAACCATTCCTACTCCTTTCCATGGCAAGCTTTATGTAGGGCATCACCGTTGTCAATGGCTACATCCCATCCTCTCTATGAAAATGGTCCAGTGCACTGTCACTGCCTGGCTAATCATCTGTCGGTTCTCGATCATACTGGAATAGGATTTACTATCCTTTTGCGTCTGTCACTACGCCCAGCACTTGCGAGTTTGAAGCTCGTCACAGCCATCCCTTCCCAGATCCTACTCGGAATACCACAGACAAGGTTTAGACTTTCCGAATCTCAAGAATGGCCATCCATGGGTTCTAACTTATACCACGAAGATTCTAATATCTCGGACTCGGTCCTCTGTATTATATATCTAAGAGATACTCATTCTAGCTTGTTTGCATGTAGAACGGAAGTGTTTGTCAGGCACGCGTTCATAAGTGAGAATGATGATGAGCGTCACATAATCATCACATTCATCATGTTCTTGGGTGCGAATGGATATCTTAGAGAAGGAATAAGCTTGAATTGAATAGAAAAACAGTAGTACTTTGTATTAATTCATGAGGAACAGCAGAGCTCCACACATTAATCTATGGAGTGTAGAAACTCTACCGTTGAGAATACATAAGTGATGAAGGTCCAGGCATGGCCGAGAGGAGTGCTCTTGATGAAGTGATGAAGTGATCAAAGAGCTCCCTCATAGCTCTTTGATCTTCTCTAATTTCATGGAGGATGATGGAGTGCTCTTGATGCTCCACCCTTAGTTGTCCCATGTTGGAACTTAATTCTCCTAGGAAAGTGTTGATTTGTTCCCAATAATTCTGTGGAGGAAAGTGCATCCCTTGAGGCATCTCAGGGATTTCATGGTGAGGAATTTCCTCATGCTCATGTTGAGGCCCATGATCTCTTGTTTGCTCTATCCTTTTCCTAGTGATGGGCTTATCCTCTTCAATGAGGATGTCTCCCTCTATGTCAATTCCAGCCGAATTGCAGAGGTGGCAAATGTGGTGAGGAAAGGCTAACCTTGCCCAAGTGGAGGACTTGTCAGCCACCTTGTAGAGTTCTTGAGGTATAATCTCATGAACTTCCACCTCTTCTCCAATCATGATACTATGGATCATGATGGCCTGGTCTATAGTAACTTCAGACGGGTTACTAGTAGGAATGATTGAGCGTTAAATGAACTCTAGCCATCCCCTAGCCACTGGTTTGAGGTCATGCCTTTTTAGTTGAACGCCACCCTTACATTTTCCGAACTGAAATCTAAGTATTTCCCCCGAACCATGGTGAGCCAATGCTTTGGATTCGAGTTCACACTTTGATCATGGTTCCTTGTGATCCATGCGTTTGCATAGAACTCTTGAACCATTAGGATCCCGACTTGTTGAATGGGGTTGGTGAGAACTTCCCAACCTCTTCTTTGGATTTCAAGTCGGATCTCCGGATACTCATTCTTTTTGAGCTTGAAAGGAACCTCAGGGATCACTTTCTTCTTGGCCACAACTTCATAGAAGTGGTCTTGATGGACCTTTGAGATGAATCTTTCCATCTCCCATGACTCAGAGGTGGAAGCAATTGCCTTCCCTTTCCTCTTTCTAGAGGTTTCTCTGGCCTTAGGTGCCATAAATGGTTATGGAAAAACAAAAAGCTATGCTTTTACCACACCAAACTTAAAATGTTTGCTCGTCCCCGAGCAAAAGAGAGTTATGAAAAGGTGTGAAGAGGAGAGAAGAAGTAGCTGGGGATCCTGTGGGGTCCACAGATCCTGAAGGAATTCTGTGGGGTCCACATATCCTGAGATGTTTGAGGATTTCTCATCCCTGCACCTTTTAGACATGTCAAATGCCGCATATATGCAATCCTGGCATTTAACGCCAGACTGCAGCATGTTTCTAGCGTTAAACACCACTTCCATGCTTGTTTTGGGCGTTCAACGCCAGTCTCTAGCATATTTCTGGCATTGAACGCCAGTATGGTGCATGTTTCTAGCGTTAAACGCCAGTCTGATGCTTGTTTCTGGCGTTTAACTCCAGCTTCCCTCTGGGTGCAATCCTGGCATTTAAACGCCAGACTGCTACTTATTTCTGGCGTTTAACGCCAGTTTCATGCTCTGTTCTGGCATTAAACGCCAGCCAGATGCTCCTTAAACGCCAGTAAGCCCTTCCCCCAGGGTGTTCTGCTTTCAGTGCTGTTTTCAATTTTGTTTTCGATTTTTCAGTAGTTTTTGTGACTCCACATGATCATCAACCTAATGAAACATGAAATAACAAAGAGAAAATAAAATAAAAATGATTAAATAACATTGGGTTGCCTCCCAACAAGCACTTCTTTAATGTCAATAGCTTGATAGTGAGCTCTCATGGAGCCTCACAGAAAATCAGAGCAACGTTGGGACCTCCCAACACCAAACTTAGAGTTTGGTTGTGGGGGTTCAACGCCAAACTTAGAGTTTGGTTGTGGCCTCCTAACACCAAACTTAGAGTTTGACTGTGGGGCTTTGATTGACTCTGCAGTGAGAGAAGCTTTTCATGCTTCCTCTCCATGGTTACAGAAGGAGATCCTTGAGTTTGAAACACAAGGTTGTCCTCATTCAGTTGAAAGACTAACTCTCCTATATCCACATCAATCACAGCTCTTGCTGTGGCTATGAAGGGTCTCCCAAGAATGATGGATTCATCCTCATCCTTCCCAGTGTCTAGGATTATGAAATCAGCAAGGATGTAAAGGCCTTCAACCTTTACTAACACGTCCTCTACTTGTCTATAAGCCTATTTTCTTGAGTTGTCTGCCATCTCTAATGAGATTCTGGCAGCTTGCATCTCAAAGATTCCCAGTTTCTCCATTACAGAGAGGGGCATGAGGTTTATCCCTGACCCAATGTAACATAGAGCCTTCTCAAAGGTCATGGTGCCTATGGTACAAGGTATTAAGAACTTTCCAGGATCCTGTTTCTTCTGAGGCAATCTCAGTTGATCCAGATCACTCAGTTCATTGGTGAGCAAGGGAGGTTCATCTTCCCAAGTCTTATTACCAAATAATTTGGCATTCATCTTCATGATGGCACCAAGGTACTTGGAAACTTGCTCTTCAGTAACATCTTCATTCTCTTCAGAAGAAGAATACTCATCAGAGCTCATGAATGGCATAAGGAGGTTCAATGGAATCTCTATGGTCTCTAGATGAGTCTCAGATTCCTTTGGTTCCTCAGAGGGAAACTCCTTGTTGATCACTGGACGTCCCAGGAGGTCTTCCTCACTGGGATTCACGTCCTCTCCCTCCCTTGTAGGTTCGGCCAGGATGATCAATTCAATGGCCTTGCACTCTCCTTTTGGATTTTCTTCTGTATTGCTTGGGTGAGTACTAGGAGGGGTTTCAGTGACCCTTTTACTCAGGTGGCCCACTTGTGCCTCCAAATTTCTAATGGAGGATCTTGTTTCATTCATGAAACTTAAAGTGGCCTTAGATAGATCAGAGACTATGTTTGCTAAGCTTGATGGGGTCTGCTCATAACTCTCTGTCTTTTGCTGAGTGGATGATGAAAAAGGCTTGCTATTGCTAAACCTGTTTCTTCCACCATTATTAAAGCCAAGTTGAGGCTTTTGTTGATCCTTCCATGAGAAATTTGGGTGATTTCTCCATGAGGGATTATAGGTGTTTCCATAGGGTTCACCCATGTAATTCACCTCTGCTATTGTAGGATTCTCAGGATCATAAGCTTCTTCTTCAGAAGATGCCTCTTGAGTACTGTTGGATGCAGCTTGCATTCCATTCAGACTCTAAGAAATCATATTGACTTGCTGAGTCAATATTTTATTCTGAGCCAATATGGCATTCAGAGTATCAATTTCAAGAACTCCCTTCTTCATAGGCGTCCCATTACTCACAGGATTCCTTTCAAAAGTATACATGAACTGGTTATTAGCAACCATGTCAATGAGTTCTTGAGCTTCTGTAGGAGTTTTCATTAGGTGAATGGATCCACCTGCAGAATCGTCCAATGACATCTTTGATAGTTCAGACAGACCATCATAGAATATATCCAGAATGGTCCATTCTGAAAGCATGTCAGAGGGGCACTTTTTGGTCAGTTGCTTATATCTCTCCCAAGCTTCATAGAGGGATTCACCTTCTTTTTGTCTGAAGATTTGAACGTCCACTCTAAGCTTACTAAGCTTTTGAGGAGGAAAGAACTTGGCTAAGAAATCCGTGACCAGCTTATCCCAAGAGTTCAGGCTATCTTTAGGTTGAGAGTCCAACCATACTCTAGCTCTGTCTCTTACAGCAAACGGGAAAAGCATAAGCCTGTAGACCTCGGGATCAACCCCATTGGTCTTAACAGTATCACAGATCTGCAAGAACTCAATTAAGAATTGAAACGGATCTTCAGATAGAAGTCCATGAAACTTGCAGTTCTGTTGCATCAGAGAAACTAATTGAGGTTTAAGCTCAAAATTGTTTGCTCCAATGGCAGGGATTGAGATGCTTCTTCCATGTAAATTGGAATTAGGTGCAGTGAAGTCACCAAGCATCCTCCTTGCATTTTTATTATTTTCGGCCATATCTTCTTCTTTTTCGAAAATTTCTGTCAGATTTTCTCCAGAGAGTTGTGCTTTAGCTTCCCTTAGCTTCCTCTTCAGAGTCCTTTCAGGTTCAGGATCAACTTCAACAAGAATGTTCTTATCCTTGTTCCTGCTCATATGAAAAAGAAGAAGAAAGCAGAAAAGAAAATATGGAATCCTCTATGTCACAGTATAGAGATTCCTTTATGTTAGTAGAAGAAAGTAAGAATAGAAGGAGGAAGAGATGAGAATCTAAACACAAGGGTGAGGATAGAAGTGTTAATGGATGAATAAATAAATAGAAAGAGATTAGAGATGAAAGAAGAATTCGAAAATTTAACAAAATAAAATAAAAATATTTTAAATTTAGATTTAAAATTTGAAAATTAAAATTGAAATTAAATTAAAATTAAAATTAAAAACAATTAGTTAATTAAAAAGGAATTTTAAAAAAGAGGGAAGGGATTTTCAAAAATTAGAGAGAGAGTTAGTTAGGTAGTTTTGAAAAAGATATGATTGAAACAAAAAGATATGATTGATTAAAAGAGATTTGAAATTTGTTTTTGAAAAAGATATGATTGAAATTGAAAAAGATATGATTGAAATAAAAAGATAAGATTGATGGAAAAAGATTTGAAAATCAATTTTAAAAAGATAAGAAGTTAGAAAAGATTTTGAAATTTATTTTGAAAAAGATGTGATTGAAACTTATTTTGAAAAAGATTTGAAAAAAAAATTTAAAAAGATTTGATTTTGAAAATTAAACTTGATTATTTGACTAACAAGAAACTAAAAAGATATGATTCCAGAGTTTAAAGATTGAACCTTTCTTAATAGGCAAGTAACAACTTTGAAAAATTTTGAATCAAAACATTAAATGCTAATAAGATTTTCGAAAATTAAGAAATACAATAAGAAAAAGATTTTTGAAAATTAATTTGAATATTTTCGAAAAAAATGAAAAAGATTTTGAAAAATTTTAAAAAGGAATTCGAAAATATGAAAAGAAAATTGAAAAAGATTTGATTTTGAAAAAGATTTTGAAAAAGATAAGATTTTTAAATTGAAAATTTGACTTGACTCATAAGAAACAATTGGATTTTAAAAAGTTTTGAAAAAGTCAATCCAAATTTTCGAAATTTATGAGTGAAATAAGGGAAAGATATTTTTTTATTTTTGAATTTTTAATGATGAAAGAGAAAAACAATAAAAAGACTCAATGTACGAAAATTTTGGATCAAAACATGTGATGCATGCAAGAACACTATGAATGTCAAGATGAACACCAAGAACACCTTGAATGTCAAGATGAACACCAAGAACTTACTTTTGAAAAATTTTCAAGAAAAGAAAACATGCAAGACACCAAACTTAAAAATTTTTATTCTTTAGACATTAACAAATTGAAAATGCATATGAAAAACAAGAAAAGACACAAAACAAGAAAATATGAAGATCAAACAAGAAGATTGGCCAAGAACAACTTGAAGATCATGAAGAATGCAATGCATGAAATTTTTGAAAATAATTTTTAGAAAATTAAAAAGATGCAATTGATACCAAACTTAAAACTTGACTCTAGACTCAAACAAGAAACACAAAAATATTTTTGATTTTATGATTTTGTTAATAATTTTTTTTTTTTTGGTTTTTTTTTTTTCGAAAATTATTTTGGGAAAAACGAAAAAGAAGAAAAAAAAAATTTTTTTGAATTTTTCAAAAATAAGAAATAAAAAGCTTAAAATTAAAATAAAATTACCTAATCTGAGCAACAACATGAACCGTCAGTTGTCCAAACTCGAACAATCCCCGGCAACGGCGCCAAAAACTTGGTGCGCAGAAATCGTGACGGTTCCATTCCTTGGTAACGGTGCTGAAAACTTTATACGCACGTTCATAATCTTAATTCTTTGTCACAACTTCGCACAGCTGACCAGCAAGTGCACTGGGTCGTCCAAGTAATAAACCTTACGTGAGTAAGGGTCGATCCCACGGAGATTGTCGGCTTGAAGCAAGCTATGGTCACCTTGTAAATCTCAGTCAGGCGGATTCAAATGTATTAAGAGATTATAGTGTACTAAAATATAATTAAAATAAGATTGAGATACTTATGTAATCCATTGGTGAGAGTTTCAGATAAGAGTGCAGAGATGCTTTCGTTCCTCTGAACCTCTGCTTTCCTGCTGTCTTCGTCCAACCATTCCTACTCCTTTCCATGGCAAGCTTTATGTAGGGCATCACCGTTGTCAATGGCTACATCCCATCCTCTCTGTGAAAATGGTCCAGTGCGCTGTCACTGCCTGGCTAACCATCTGTCGGTTCTCGATCATACTGAAATAGGATTTACTATCCTTTTGCGTCTGTCACTACGCCCAGCACTCGCGAGTTTGAAGCTCGTCACAGCCATCCCTTCCCAGATCCTACTCGGAATACCACAGACAAGGCTTAGACTTTTCGGATCTCAAGAATGGCCATCCATGGGTTCTAACTTATACCACGAAGATTCTAATATCTCGGACTCAGTCCTCTGTATTAGATATCTAAGAGATACTCATTCTAGCTTGTTTGCATGTAGAAAGGAAGTGTTTGTCAGGCACGCGTTCATAGGTGAGAATGATGATGAGCGTCACATAATCATCACATTCATCATGTTCTTGGGTGCGAATGGATATCTTAGAGAAGGAATAAGCTTGAATTGAATAGAAAAACAGCAGTACTTTGTATTAATTCATGAGGAACAGCAGAGCTCCACACCTTAATCTATGGAGTGTAGAAACTCTACCGTTGAGAATACATAAGTGATGAAGGTCCAGGCATGGCCGAGAGGCCAGCCCCCAAACATGATCTAAAGATGAAACTAAAGATGTTCCAAAGATCCCTCTAAATATAATAGTAAAAAGTCCTATTTATACTAAACTAGTTACTAGGGTTTACAGAAATGAGTAAATGATGCAGAAATCCACTTCTGGGGCCCACTTGGTGTGTGCTTGGGCTGAGCATTAAGCTTTACACGTGTAGAGGTCTTTCTTGGAGTTGAACGCCACCTGTTTCTGGCGTTTAACTCCACTTTGCAACCTGTTTCTGGCGTTTGACTCCAAAATGCAGCATGGAACTGGCGTTCAATGCCAGTTTACGTCGTCTATCCTTAATCAAAGTATGGACTATTACATATTTTTGAAAAGCCCTGGATGTCTACTTTCCAACGCAATTGAAAGCGTGCCATTTGGAGTTCTGTAGCTACAGAAAATCCACTTTGAGTGCAGGGAGGTCAGAATCCAACAGCATCTGCAGTCCTTCTTCAACCTCTGAATCTGATTTTTGCTCAAGTCCCTCAATTTCAGCCAGAAATTACCTAAAATCACAGAAAAACACACAAACTCATAGTAAAGTCCAGAAATGTGAATTTTAATTAAAAACTAATAAAAATATACTAAAAACTAACTAAATCATACTAAAAACTATGTAAAAACAATGCCAAAAAGCGTATAAATTATCCGATCATCAATGGTCTATCTGAACTGTCCAAAATGTCATTGGACAGCTCTGCTGGAGGATCTCTTCATCTGAAGAAGACGCCTGCAGAAGCTCAGAAACTCATTGAAATGGTTGCAAATAACCAATTCATGTACACCTCTGAAAGGAATCCTGTGAATAACGGGACAAATCAGAAGAAAGGAGTTCTTGAGATTGATACTCTGAATGCCATACTGGCTCAGAACAAAATATTGATTCAACAAGTCAATATGATTTCTCAGAGTCTGTCTGGAATGCAAGCAGCAACAGGCAGTACCAAAGAAGCTTCATTTGAAGAAGAAGCTTATGATCCTGAGAACCCAGCAATTAAAGAGGTGAATTACATGGGAGATTCCTATGGAAACACTTACAATCCTTCATGGAGAAATCATCCAAATCTCTAATGGAAGGACCAACAGAGGGCTCAACAAGGCTTCAATAACAATAATGGTGGAAGAAACAGGTTTAGCAATAGCAAGCCTTTTCCATCATCTTCTCAGCAACAGACAGAGAATTCTAAGCAGAGCCACTCTGACTTAGCAACTGTAGTCTCTGATCTAATTAAAACCACTCAAAGTTTCATGACTGAAACAAGGTCCTCCATCAGAAATTTGGAGGCACAAGTAGGTCAGTTGAGTAAGAAAGTTACTGAACTCCCTCTTAGTACTCTTCCAAGCAATACAGAAGAGAATCCAAAAGGAGAGTGCAAGGCCATCAACATGACCCACACGGCCGAACTTGGAGAGGAGGAAGAGGCAGTGATCTCCACTAAGGAAGACCTCACTGGATGTCCACTGGCCTCCAAGGAATTCCCTCATGAGGAACCATGGGAATCTGAGGCTCACACTGAGACCATAGAGATTTCATTGAATTTACTTCTGCCATTCATGAGCTCTGATGAGTATTCTTTCTCTGAAGAGGATGAAGATGTTACTAAAGAGCAAGTTGCTAAGTACCTTGGAGCAATCATGAAGCTAAACGCCAAGTTATTTGGTAATGAGACTTGGGAGAATGAACCTCCATTGCTCACTAAAGAACTGGATGACTTGACTAGGCAGAAATTACCTCTGAAGAGACAAGATCCTGGAAAGTTCTCAATACCTTGTACCATAGGCAGCATGACCTTTGAGAAGGCTCTGTGTGACCTAGGGTCAAGCATAAACCTCATGCCTCTCTCTGTAATGGAGAAGCTAGGGATCATTGAGGTACAAGCTGCAAGAATCTCACTGGAAATGGCAGATAATTCAAAGAAACAGGCTTATGGACTTGTAGAGGATGTCTTGGTAAAGGTTGAAGACCACTACCTCCCTGCTGATTTCATAATCCTAGAGACTGGAAAGTGTATAAATAAATCCATCATCCTTGGTAGACCCTTCCTAGCCACAGCAAAAGCTGTGATTGATGTAGACAGAGAAGAATTAGTCCTTCAAGTGAATGAGGACTCCCTTGTGTTTAAGGATCAAGGATCTCCCTCTGTAACCATGGAGAGGAAGCATGAAAAGCTTCTCTCAATAGAGAGTCAAACAAAATCCCCACATTCAAACTCTAAGTTTGGTGTTGGGAGGCCACAACCAAACTCTAAGTTTGGTGTTGAGGGGCCATCATCATGCTCTGAGTATCTGTGAGGCCTCATGAGAGCCCACTGTCAAGCTACTGACATTAAAGAAGCGCTTGTTGGGAGGCAACCCAATTTTATTTATTCTCCATTGTTATTTTATGTTTTCTGTAGGTTGATGATCATGTGAAGTCACAAAAATAATTAAAAAAGCAAAAACAGAAGGAAAAACAGTATTAAAAATAGAACACCTTGGAGAAGAAACTTACTGGCGTTTAAACGCCGGTAAGGGTAGCAGAATGGGCGTTAAACGCCCAGTCTGGCACCATTTTGGGCGTTTAACGCCAGAAATAGGCACCAAATTGGTGTTTAACGCCAGGACTGGCAGAATGGGGCATTTTTGCACACCACTTGGTGCAGGGATGAGATATCCTTGACACCTCAGGATCTGTGGACCCCACAGGATCCCCACCTACCCCACCTCTCTCTCTCTTCTTACCCATTCACCAATCACCTCAATACCTCTTCCCCAAAAACCCCTCACCTATCAAATCCCACCATTCTCTTTGCCACTCACATCCATCCTTCATAAAACCCCACCTACGTCACCATTCAAATTCAAACCATTTTCCCATCCAAACCCACCCATAATGGCCGAACCATACCCCCTTTTCCACTCCTATATAAACCCATCTTCACTCCTTCATTTTCACACAACATACACACTACTTCTCCCCCTTGGCCGAAACACTACGCCCCCTCCATCTCCTCTATTTCTTCTTCTTATACTCTCTTTTTTCTTCTTTTGCTCGAGGATGAGCAAACCTTCTAAGTTTGGTGTGATAAAAGTGTTACTTTTTGTTTTTCCATAACCATTTTTGGCACTTAAGGCCGGAGAAACCTCTAGAAAGAGGAAAGGGAAGGCAAAAGCTTCCACCTTCGAGTCATGGAAGATGGAGAGATTCATCTCAAGGGTGCACCAAGACCACTTCTATGAAGTTGTGGCCAAGAAGAAGGTGATCCCCGAGGTCCCTTTCAAACTCGAAAAGGGTGAATATCCGGAGATCCGACATGAGATTCGAAGAAGAGGTTGGGAAGTTCTCACCAACCCCATTCAACAAGTCGGAATCTTAATGGTTCAAAAGTTCTATGCCAATGCATGGATCACCAAGAACCATGATCAAAGTGTGAACCCCGACCCAAAGAATTGGCTTACAATGGTTCGGGCGAAATGCTTAGATTTTAGTCCGAGAATGTAAGGTTGGCATTCAACTTGCCCATGATGCAAGAAGATGCACACCCCTACACTAGAAGGGTCAACTTTGATCAAAGGTTGGACCAAGTCCTCATAAACATCTGTGAAGAGGGCGCTCAATGGAAGAGAGATTCAAGAGGGAAGCCGATTCAACTAAGAAGGCATGACCTCAAGCCCGTGGCTAGGGGATGGTTGGAGTTTATCCAACGCTCAATCATTTCCACTAGCAACCAGTCTGAAGTTACTATAGACCGAGCCATCATGATTCATAGCATCATGACTAGAGAGGAAGTAGAAGTTCATGAGGTTATCTCCCAAGAACTCTACAAGGTGGTGGACAAGCCCTCTACCTTGGCAAGGTTAGCCTTCCCTCACCTCATTTGTCACCTCTGCAATTCAGCTGGAATTGACATAGAGGAAGACATCCTCATTGATGAGGATGAACCCATCACTAAGAAAAGGATGGAGCAAATAAGAGAACCTCACCATGAGCATGAGGAAATTCCTCATCATGAAATCCCTGAGATGCCTCAAGGGATGCATTTTCCTCCACAAAACTATTGGGAGCAAATCAACACCTCCCTAGGAGAATTAAGTTCCAACATGGGACAACTAAGGGTGGAGCACCAAGAGTATTTTATCCTCCTCCATGAAATTAGGGAAGACCAAAGAACCATGAGAGAGGAGCAACAAAGGCAAGGAAGAGACATTGAGGAGCTCAAGCACTCCATTAGATCTTCAAGAGGAAGAACAAACCGCCATCACTAAGGTGGACCCATTCTTTATTCTCCTTGTTCTTTATTTTTTGTTTTTCAAATTTTTATGATTTATGTTTATTTATGTTTGTTTTTTATTACATGATCACTAGTGTCTAAGTGTCTATGCCTCAAAGATATGAAAATGAATCCATCACCTTTCTTAAATGGAAAATGTTTTTAATTGAAAAAGAAAAAGAAGTGCATGAATTTCGAATTTTATAACAGATTAATTATTTTGATGTGGTGGCAACACTTTTGTTTTTCTGAATGAATGCTTGAACAGTACATATTTTTGAATTTGATTGTTCATGAATGTTAAAATTGTTGGCTCTTGAAAGAATGATGGAAAAGGAGAAACGTTATTTGATAATCTGAAAAATCATAAAATTGATTCTTGAAGCAAGAAAAAGTAGTGAATAAAAAAAAAGGAGAGAAAAAGAAAAAGCAAGCAGAAAAAGCCAATAACCCTTTAAACCAAAAGGAAAGGGTAAAATAAAAAAGATCCAAGTCTTTGAGCATCAGTGGATAGGAGGGCCCACAGGAATAAAATCCTGTCCTAAGCGGCTAAACCAAGCTGTCCCTAACCATGTGCTTGTGGCGTGAAGGTGTCAAGTGAAAACTTGAGACTGAGCGGTTAAAGTCGTGGTCCAAAGCAAAAAGACTGTGCTTAAGAGCCCTGGACATCTCTCACTGGGGACTTTAGCAAAGCTGAGTCACAATCTGAAAAGGTTCACCCAGTCATGTGTCTGTGGTATTTATGTATCCGGTGGTAATACTGGAAAACAAAATGCTTAGGGTCACGGCCAAGACTCATAAAGTAGCTATGTTCAAGAATTCTGATTCAGAGGCTGAAAAAGGACTGCAGATGCTGTTGGATTCTAACCTCCCTACACTCGAAGTGGATTTTCTGGGGCTACAGAAGCCCAATTGGCGCGCTCTCAATTGCTTTAGAAAGTAGACATCCTGGGCTTTCCAGCAATATATAATAGTCCATACTTTGCCCAAGATTTGATGGCCCAAACTGGCGTTCCAAGTCAGCTTAAGAATTCTGGCGTCAAAACGCCAGAACTGGCACAAAAGCTAGCGTTTAACTCCAAGAAAAGTCTTTACATGTGAAAGCTTCAATGCTCAGCGCAAGCACACACCAAGTGGGCCCGGAAGAAGATTTCTGCATTAATTACTTATTTCTGTAAACCCTAGGCTACGAGTTCTCTATAAATAGGACCTTTTGCTATTGTATTTTCATCTTGGATATACTTTTTGATCTTGGTTCTTCGGGTTCCCTCTCTGGGGCCGAAGCCAATGACCACCATTATCACTTTTGTATTTTCAACGGTGGATTTTCTACACACCATAGATTAAGGTGTGGAGCTCTGCTGTTCTTCATGAACTAATGCAAAGTACTACTGTTTTTCTATTCAATTCACGCCTACTTCTTCTCTAAGATATTCATTCGCACTCAAGAACATGATGAATGTGATGATTATGTGACACTCATCACCATTCTCACCTATGAACACGTGCCTGACAACCACTTCTGTTCTACATGCAAAAAAGCTTGAATGTGTATCTCTTGGGTTTCTAATCTAAGATTAGAACCTTCATGGTATAGGATAGAATTATTGGCGGCCATTCCTGAGATCCGAAACGTCTAAACCTTGTCTGTGGTATTCTGAGTAGGATCTGGGAAGAGATGACTGTGACGAGCTTCAAACTCGCGAGTGTTGGGCGTGTGACAGACGAAAAAAAAATAAATGGATCCTTTTCCAACATGATCGGGAGCCAACAGATGATTAGCCGTGCGGTGACAGCATGCGTAGAACATTTTCACTGAGAGGACGGGAAGTAGCCATTGACAACGGTGATGCCCATAAAATCAAAAATATTTGTTTGTCTCTTGTTTGAGTCTAGTGTCTAATTTTTAAGTTTAATGTCAATTGCATGTTTCTATTCTTCTTGCATTTTTCAAATATATGCATTATGTTCTTCATTGATCTTCAAGTTGTTCTTGATGATTTCCTAACTCTGATCTTTAAATTCTCTTGTTTTGTGTGTTTTGTTGTTTCTTACATGCATTTTCAAATTGTTATAGTCCTTAGTATACAAACTTCTAAGTTTGGTGTCTTGCATGCATTGTTTATTTGATCTTAGTTGCATTTTTATTGTTTCTCATCATTAAAAATTCAAAAATATTTTCAAAATTGTGTCTTTTCAAGTCAATAATACAGAGAATTAAAGATTCAGAACATTCAGCAGAGGAATTAAACAGAAAAAGTTGCGCATTCAAAATGCCCAGTGAAGAAGGAAAACTGGCGTTTAAACGCCAGCCAGGGTACCTGGCTGGGCGTTTAACGCCAGGATGACATAAGAGGAAAGATTTTGTTTTTAATTCAAATCTTTTTCAAATCATATCTTTTCAATCATATCTTTTCAAAATCAATTTCTTTTTAATTTTTTTATTTATTACTATTTTCGAAAATCCTTGCTACAATTAATAATTTAATTCAAAATTTTCTAGTTGTTACTTGCCTATTAAGAAAGGATCAAAAGTTTTAATTCTAGAATCATATCTTCTAATTTCTTGTTTGTCAAGTAATCAACTTTAATTTTAAAACTTTCTCTTTTTAATTTGATTTTCAATCGTATCTTCTCAAATCATATCTTTTCAATCACATCTTTTTCAAAATTAAGTTTCAACCATATCTTTTTGATTTCTAATTTCAAAGTCTTTTTCAAAATCACTTAATTTCTTTCCCAATCTTAATTTTCGAAAATCCTTTACCAAATTTTCAAAATTTCTTTTAATTATTTCAAAATCTTTTACTTTAATTTCGAAAATTCTTCCCCTCTTCTCACATCCTTTTATTTAAGGACTAACACTCCTCCACTATCAACAATTCGAACACTATCCCTCTTGATAAGTTCGAATTCTTCTCTTTCTACCTCCTCCTTCTATTTTTCTTTTCTTCTGACACCTCAAGGAATCTCTATACTGTGACATAGAGGATTCTATACTTTCTTCTTCTCTCTTTCATATGAGCAGGAGTAAGGACAAAGACATTCTGGTTGAGGCTGATCCTAAACCCGAAAGGACCTTGAAGAGAAAGTTGAGAGAAGCTAAAGTACAACTCTCTGTAGAGGACCTAACAGAGCTTTTCAAATAAGAAGAAGCCATGGCAGCCGAAAACACCAACAATGCAAGGAAGGTGCTTGGTGACTTTACTACCCCTACTCCTGACTTCTATGGGAGAAGCATCACTATCCCTGCTATTGGAGTAAACAATTTTGAGCTTAAGCCTCAATTAGTTTCTCTAATGCAACAGAATTGTAAGTTTCATGGACTTCCATTGGAAGATCCTCATCAGTTCTTAGCTGAATTCTTGCAAATCTGTGACACTGTCAAGACTAATGGGGTTGATCCCGAGGTCTACAAGCTTATGCTTTTTCCGTTTGTTGTAAGAGACAGAGCTAGAACATGGTTGGATTCACAACCTAAAGAAAGCCTGAACTTTTGGGAAAAGCTAGTTAATGCCTTCTTGGCAAAGTTCTTTCCACCTCAAAAATTGAGCAAGCTTAGAGTGGAAGTCCAAACCTTCAGACAGAAGGAAGGTGGATCCCTCTATGAAGCATGGGAAAGATACAAGCAATTGATCAGAAGGTGTCCTTCTGATATGCTTTCAGAATGGAGCATCATAGGTATCTTCTATGATGGTCTGTCTGAACTATCCAAAATGTCATTGGACAGCTCCGCTGGGGGATCTCTTCATCTGAAGAAGACGCCTGCAGAAGCTCAGGAACTCATTGAAATAGTTGCAAATAACCAATTCATGTACACCTCTGAAAGGAATCCTGTGAATAATGGGACAAATCAGAAGAAAGGAGTTCTTGAGATTGATACTCTGAATGCCATACTGGCTCAGAACAAAATATTGACTCAACAAGTCAATATGATTTCTTAGAGTCTGTCTGGAATGCAAGCAGCAATAGGCAGTACCAAAGAAGCTTCATTTGAAGAAGAAGCTTATGATCCTGAGAACCCAGCAATGAAAGAGGTGAATTACATGGGAGATTCCTATGGAAATACTTACAATCCTTCATGGAGAAATCATCCAAATCCCTCATGGAAGGACCAACAGAGGCCTCAACAAGGATTCAATAACAATAATGGTGGAAGAAATAGGTTTAGCAATAGCATGCCTTTTCCATCATCTTCTCAGCAACAGACAGAATTCTAAGAAGAGCCACTCTGACTTAGCAACTGTAGTCTCTGATCTAATTAAAACCACTCAAAGTTTCATGACTGAAACAAGGTCCTCCATCAGAAATTTGGAGGCACAAATAGGTCAGCTGAGTAAAAAAGTTACTGAACTCCCTCCTAGAACTCTTCCAAGCAATACAAAAGAGAATCCAAAAGGAGAGTGCAAGGCCATCAACATGACCCACACGGCCGAACTTGGAGAGGAGGAAGAGGCAGTGATCTCCACTAAGGAAGACCTCACTGGACATCCACTGGCCTCCAAGGAGTTCCCTCATGAAGAACCATGGGAATCTGAGGCTCACACTGAGACCATAGAGATTTCATTGAATTTACTTCTGCCATTCATGAGCTCTGATGAGTATTCTTCCTCTGAAGATGATGAAGATGTTACTAAAGAGCTAGTTGCTAAGTACCTTGGAACAATCATGAAGCTAAACGCCAAGTTATTTGGTAATGAGACTTGGGAGAATGAACCTCCATTGCTCACTAAAGAACTGGATGACTTGACTAGGCAGAAATTACCTCTGAAGAGACAAGATCAAGGAAAGTTTTCAATACCTTGTACCATAGGGACCATGACCTTTGAGAAGGCTTTGTGTGACCTAGGGTCAAGCATAAACCTCATGCCTCTCTCTGTAATAGAGAAGCTAGGGATCATTGAGGTACAAGCTGCAAGAATCTCACTGGAGATGGCAGACAAGTCAAAGAAACAGGCTTATGGACTTATAGAGGATGTCTTGGTAAAGGTTGAAGACCATTACCTCCCTGCTGATTTCATAAACCTAGACACTGGAAAGTGTATAAATGAATCCATCATCCTTGGTAGACCCTTCCTAGCCACAGCAAAAGCTGTGATTGATGTAGACAGAGGAGAATTAGTCCTTCAAGTGAATGAGGACTCCCTTGTGTTTAAGGCTCAAGGATCTCCCTCTGTAACCATGGAGAGGAAGCATGAAAAGCTTCTCTCAATACAGAGTCAAACAAAATCCCCACATTCAACTCTAAGTTTGGTGTTGGGAGGCCACAACCAAACTCTAAGTTTGGTGTTGAGGGGCTATCATCATGCTCTGAGTATCTGTGAGGCTCCATGAGAGCCCACTGTCAAGCTACTAACATTAAAGAAGCGCTTGTTGGGAGGCAACCCAATTTTACTTATTCTCCATTGTTCTTTTATGTTTTCTATAGGTTGATGATCATGTGAAGTCACAAAAATAATTGAAAAAGCAAAAACAGAAGGAAAAATAATATTAAAAATAGAACACCCTGGAGAAGAAACTTACTAAACGCCAATAAGGGTAGCAGAATGGGCGTTAAACGCCCAGTCTGTCACCGTTCTGGGCATTTAACACCAGAAATAGGCACCAGATTGGTGTTTAACGCCAGGATTGGCAGAAAGGGGCATTTTTTACATGATCACTAGTGTCTAAGTGTCTATGCCTCAAATATATGAAAATGAATCCATCACCTTTCTTAAATGGAAAATGTTTTTAATTTAAAAAGAAAAAGAAGTGCATGAATTTCGAATTTTATAACAGATTAATTATTTTGATGTGGTGGCAATACTTTTGTCTTTCTGAATGAATGCATGAACAGTGAATATTTTTGAATTTGATTGTTCATGAATGTTAAAATTGTTGGCTCTTGAAAGAATGATGGAAAAGGAGAAATGTTATTTAATAATCTGAAAAATCATAAAATTGATTCTTGAAGCAAGAAAAAGTAGTGAATACAAAAAAAAAAGAGAGAAAAAGAAAAAGCAAGCAGAAAAAGCCAATAACCCTTTAAACCAAAAGGCAAGGGTAAAATAAAAAAGATCCAAGTCTTTGAGCATCAGTGGATAGGAGGGCCCACAGGAATAAAATCCTGTCCTAAGCGGCTAAACCAAGCTGTCCCTAACCATGTGCTTGTGGCGTGAAGGTGTCAAGTGAAAACTTGAGACTGAGCGGTTAAAGTCGTGGTCCAAAGCAAAAAGACTGTGCTTAAGAGCCCTGGACACCTCTCACTGGGGACTTTAGCAAAGCTGAGTCACAATCTGAAAAGGTTCACCCAGTCATGTGTCTGTGGTATTTATGTATCCGGTGGTAATACTGGAAAACAAAATGCTTAGGGTCACGGCCAAGACTCATAAAGTAGCTGTGTTCAAGAATCAACATACTTAATTAGGAGAATCAATAACACTATCTGGATTCTGAGTTCCTATAGATGCCAATCATTCTGAACTTCAAGGGATAAAGTGAGATGCCAAAACTGTTCAGAAGCAAAAAGCTAAAAGCCCCGCTCATCTAATTAATACTGATCTTCATAGAAGAAGCCCAATTGGCGCGCTCTCAATTGCTTTAGAAAGTAGACATCCTGGGCTTTCCAGCAATATATAATAGTCCATACTTTGCCCAAGATTTGATGGCCCAAACTGGCGTTCCAAGTCAGCTTAAGAATTCTGGCGTCAAAACGCCAGAACTGGCACAAAAGCTGGCGTTTAACTCCAAGAAAAGTCTCTACATGTGAAAGCTTCAATGCTCAGCGCAAGCACACACCAAGTGGGCCCGGAAGAAGATTTCTGCATTAATTACTTATTTCTGTAAACCCTAGGCCACGAGTTCTCTATAAATAGGACCTTTTGCTATTGTATTTTCATCTTGGATATACTTTTTGATCTTGGTTCTTCGGGTTCCCTCTCTGGGGCCGAAGCCAATGACCACCATTATCACTTTTATATTTTCAACGGTGGATTTTCTACACACCATAGATTAAGGTGTGGAGCTCTGCTGTTCTTCATGAACTAATGCAAAGTACTACTGTTTTTCTATTCAATTCACGCCTATTTCTTCTCTAAGATATTCATTCGCACTCAAGAACATGATGAATGTGATGATTATGTGACACTCATCACCATTCTCACCTATGAACACGTGCCTGACAACCACTTCCGTTCTACATGCAAAAAAGCTTGAATGTGTATCTCTTGGGTTTCTAATCTAAGATTAGAACCTTCATGGTATAGGCTAGAATTATTGGCGGCCATTCCTGAGATCCGGAACGTCTAAACCTTGTCTGTGGTATTCTGAGTAGGATCTGGGAAGGGATGACTGTGACGAGCTTCAAACTCACGAGTGTTGGGCGTGTGACAGACGCAAAAAGATCAATGGATCCTATTCCAACATGATCGAGAACCGACAGATGATTAGCCGTGCGGTGACAGCGTGCGTAGAACATTTTCACTACGAGGACGGGAAGTAGCCATTGACAACGGTGATGCCCAACATAAAGCTTGCCATGGAAAGGAGTATGAATGATTGGAAGAAGGCAATAGGAAAGTAGAGGTTCAGGAGGAACAAAGCATCTTCATACGCTTATCTGAAATTACTACCAATGAATTACATAAGTATCTCTATCTCTATCTTTATTTTATTTTTTATTTATCTTTAATTATCAATCCTCCATAACCATTTGAATCTGCCTGACTCAGATTTACAAGATGACCATAGCTTGCTTCAAGCCGACAGTCTCCGTGGGATCGACCCTTACTCACGTAAGGTATTACTTGGACGACCCAGTGCACTTGCTGGTTAGTTGTGCGGAATTGTGACAAAGTGTGATTCACATTTGAGAGCTCCAAGTCTTTGGCGCCATTATTGATGATCACAATTTCGTGCACCAAAAGCTCTCCAGTAAAATCAAGAGAAAAGAAAGAAGAAGAAGAATAAGAACTACAATTAATCCATTGAATCACAATAGAGCTCTCTAACCCAATGAAAAGAGTTAGTTGTTCATTGCTCTACCAAAATAGAAAATAAAGAAAGTGTAGAAAAGTAAAGATGAAGATTAAAACTAAAATTGAAACTTCAAAATTCATAAATGAAAAGTACAAAGAAAAGAAAGAGAAGGAAAAGTGTGTAAGGGGAGGGAATCCGAAGACCCCCTTCAATCCCCCAATTCCAGTTTTCCTTGAATGTAAAAACTAAGGCCTTTATATAGGATCTCCTAAATTACAAAATGAAATGAAACTAAAAGTAAATTACAATTAAATGAAAATTCCTATTCTAGATGCTTCTTGTGACCTTGATTGGTTGAAACTTGTGGGCTTGCTTCCTTGAGGTTGGGTGGTCCTTGTAAGTGAATCAAGTTGAGGTCCAGGTGCTAATGTCAGTGCTAACATTAGCCACACTAATGCTACAAGTGTGGCGTTAGTGCTGAAGTTAGTGTGGCTAACGTCACACTTGCAATCCAGTTGGTATTTTTGGGGCTTAAAAGATGCCTCTGGTTTGTGCTCCTATTTCATTCCCACTATAAAGTATTAGATATCGTTGGAAAGCTCTGAATGTCAGCTTTCTAACGTAACTGGAATCACCTCAATTGGACCTCTTTAACTCAAGTTATGCTCCTTTGAAGGGGACATGGTTGCTGGCATAGTGGCTGGCGTTATTGGCAAAAGTGAGTGCCAATAACGTCCGCGTCCAGGGGGTTAATATTGCCAGGTTCTGGAGCTCAAACTTAATGTCCACCCCATACTATTATATATTGTTAGAAAGCCCTGAATGTCTACTTTCCAACGCCTTTGAAAGCGCATCATTTGGAGCTCTATAACTCGAGTTACACTTCTTGGAAGGTGAAGAGGTCAGCTGGCCTTACTACAGGTTGATACCATGTTCATCTTTGCACTTTCGGGGCAGGTTTTCTCCCTCAAATTTAATGTCCACCATGTAGTGCCATATATGCTTGGAAAGCTCTGGAATCCTACTTTCCAATGCCACTGGAATCACCTCATTTGGAGCTTTGTGGCTTAAGTTATCCTTGTTTGAAGAAGGCATGGTCAGGCTGCCGGGTGAGATTTTGCCCACGTTAGTGTAACTAACGTGGCCACTAACGTAGGCCTTCTTTGCTTCGCAAACGTTAGTGGCGTTCACTTTTTCCACTAACTTTCACAGCTGCCTCCTTTCTTCCACGTTAATGCCCACGTTAGTGTAACTAACGTGGCCATTAACGTGGGTCTTCCTGGCTTCGCAAACGTTAGTGGCGTTCACTTTTTCCACTAACTTTCACAGCTGCCTCCTTTCTTCCATGTTAATACCATTAACTTTCTCACTAACGTTGAGGCTTCTCCTCTTCTTCCACGTTAGTGCCTACGTTAGTGGAGCTAACGTGGCCGCTAACGTGGGTCTTCTTGCCCTTTGCTAACCTTAGTGGCGTTAACGTTCTCACTAACTTTCCAAGCTTTCCTTCCTTCCACTTTAATGGCCACGTTAGTGGCACTAACGTAGCCACTAACGTGGCTCTTCTCTGCTTCTTGTTACCTGAAATCAATCAAACAAAGTACATCAAAGTCTTGCTCTTAATCATGAGATCATGCATCATCCATTTTATCATTCAATTCATGCATAATTCTCATGAAATCATTCAAAATTCACAATGTTTGCTTGAATCATGGTATGAATGTATTTTCAACCAAATACTTGCTTATTTCCTAAGAAAATGCATGAAACCAACCTAAAGCATACAAAAAATGGCTAGTAAAACTAGCCAAGATGCCCTGGCATCACAACACCAAACTTAAATCTTGCTTGTCCCCAAGCAAGAAAATGGCCATGTTAGTGGCACTAACGTAGCCACTAACGTGGCTCTTCTCTGCTTCTTGTTACCTGAAATCAATCAAACAAAGTGCATCAAAGTCTTGCTCTTAATCATGGGATCATGCATCATCCATTTTATCATTCAATTCATGCATAATTCTCATGAAATCATTCAAAATTCACAATGTTTGCTTGAATCATGGTGTGAATGCATTTTCATCCAAATACTTGCTCATTTCCTAGAAAAATGCATGAAACCACCCTAAAGCATACAAAAAATGGCTAGTAAAACTAGCCAAGATGCCCTGGCATCACAATACCAAACTTAAATCTTGCTTGTCCACAAGCAAGAAAAGAAATATGCACAAAGAATTCTCTCAATTGGAATGTATTGAAGCATTGCTTATGATGCCTTAGTGGGTGAAGTGAATAAGTGACAGTGGGGTTAGCTCTAATTTGTATACTTATGCAAGGATTCCAGTGCTCATTAGTCCTTACATTTTAGAAGTCTTAGATCTTAGGACTTTCATTCAAATGATATTATGGAATCCTCTTTATAGATTGTCACCTTTGAAGCAGCACTTATTTTCTAGCATTTTTCTTTTCTTTTTGTATCTTGGCCTCAACTCTAGGTATCATGTCTCAAAGCGGCTTTTTGAGATAAGCTTTCAATCAATACTCCCAAACCAGTTGGTCTAAGGTATTAGGTGTTGAAGCACCCCTTAGGATATACTTGCTCAAGCCTCTCTCTTTGACACAAATCCACCACAAGCATTTAACTAGGACAATAACTCTTTGAGTTCTTGTTTCTTTCTTTTTCTTCCTAGTAATTGATGCTCAGAGCCTTGGGCTTGTTCTTTGTTTTTCTTTTTCTTTTGTTTTCTTTTGTTGCTGCTTCTTGGATTAATAGATGTTTGAGAAATTCCATAATACTTCTCTAAATTTCATTTCCTGTCTATGAGCTCCATGCAAGTTTTCACAAACATGCAACCTCAATACACCATCATACAATCAAAACCTCCACTCCTCTTAATCTTTTGCTTACCCTAAGATTTATAAAATTCTTCAACATTTTTCTTTCAAAAGAATGATTTCCTTGTTGCATTCTTAGAGATATTGGGTGCAAGTAAAATTCAAGATGATAATCATGATATCATAGCAACATGTTACAAATCAAATATCAAATTATGCTTATTCACACGGAGTAATCACACATGCATACACAAGAAAATAGAAGACAATCATGCAATTTAAAGTGCTGGAAATAAGTAAGAGAAAAAAAGAACTTTACCACCTTGTAGTTCATCTTCATTGTTGTTGCCCTTTTCCTCTTATTCTTTCCCTTCCCACACCAGACTTAGAATAATTGCTTCTACTCAAGCAAAAATTAAAATAGTGGTGATGGGGTCTATGATGGATCATGAATGTCTCAGAATGAAGTGTGAGTATGCATGTATTTCAGCAAGCAAGATTAAGGATACAATAAAAGCACAAGAGATACAAACAGAGACATTATGATTGCATTAATAAGTGGTGTGTTTGGTACCTTGCATGAAAGATAAGTGGCAACACCAAACTTAGTGTGACACTCTCAATTTAGAATGTTGCAAGTACCCAGTGAAGATTGAAAATCAAATTGTTGAATGGCAACACCAAACTTAGAATGCAATCATATGCCAAATTATTGAAAGTAAACTAAGCAAGGAAATAAAATGTTACCTACGATTGGGTTGCCTCCCAACAAGCGCTTTTTTTAATGTCATTAGCTTGACATGTTGTTCATGAATTTCTTCCTCTTCTTCCAGTTTGTTAAGAGGAATGACCTCAAAAGGAAAGAGGAGCCAGTTAATGCCCCTTGTTTTGAGTGCCTCTCCCCAGCAAGCCTTCTTCTATTGTTAGCTTGAGTAAACTTGCTTGTTGGGGTAGGGGTGGGATGGCTTTTGGTTGACCTTTTCTTCTTCATGGATATTGTCCTTCTTTTCTTGGTCACCATCCTCTTTTTAGTGCTCATGTTGATTGCCTTCACCACCTTGATTTCAGTACTTGGGTGTTGTATGATGGTTGGAACATACTTTTCATCAAGAGCTTCTTGAATTGGTGGTTCAATGAACTCATCCTTGATGCAACTCTCTATTTTATTGGAGTAGTGTGGACTCCCTTGATTGACTTCCTCCCTTTCTTCTACATGATGTTGCATTGAGCCTTTTGGGAGTGAGTTTGCATGTTCTTTTGTCACCCTTAGTAGCCTCTGTGGGTATGGAGCTTTGGGCTTATATACTCTCACAACCTCCTCCTTCTTCATATGAATCTCACTTGGTATGGCTGCCTCTTTTTTTTGTTCTTCTGATTCCTCCCTTGTTCTTGACCTTTGAATGAACTCCTCTATTTCTGGAGAGAGTGAAGTGGTCTCTCTTTGTAATCTCAGCTCTTTAATGAATTGTTCTTCAGAATAGAGTTGTGCATTCTGTCTCAATTTTTCTCCATGGTCTCTTTTTGCTATTTTCTCCTCTTCGTTTGTCTTTATCATTTCTTCAAGGAGGAGTTCTATCCTAGCGAGTCATTCTTCTTCTCTACTTTTTTTGAGTTCTTCAATGATGAGTTCCATCCTAGCAAGTCTATCTAAAGGAGGTTGGGTAGGTTGTAATGGTTGGTCGGGGTTGGCTTGTGAATGGAATTGGTTGTTTTGTGGTTGTGTGTTCTGAAAGTGGTATGACTCTTGTGGGTAGTGGATTGAGTTTTGTGGATGGTAAAATGAATTGTATGGATTTGGGACAGAATTTTGTGCTGAGGTATACTCAAGTGATGAAGAATTTAGGCATGTAAAACTTAGAAGTGAGGTTGGATAATTGAGAGGTGATGGCTCTTGATGAATGGGGTATGAATGAGTGAAATATCTTTGATTTTGATCTTCCCAGCCACAACTTGAGTAGTGATCAATTTCACCAAAATATGGACCATTTTGTGGCTCTGGAAAGTACCCCATTTCATGTTCTTGATATTTCCACCCACCACGAGCATAGTAAAGTGAATCATTCTGTGGTGGTGGAGAGTTTTTCATGAAATTTGATTGACTAAAATATGATGGATGCTCCTTTCTTTCCTGCAAAAAGCTCTGTCTAAAACAATAATCACCAAAAGAAATTAGAATCTCCATTGTAATAAATGAGGGATTCTTAGTGAGGCAATATCACAAACAGTTAGTTAGCAAAAGGAAATAAGAAACAAAAGAAAACAAAGACAAAAGAAAGTGTCTAATCTAGTAAATCAATCAACCGGTAGTTTGTTAATCACAATTAATCCCTGGCAACGGTGCCATAAACTTGATGCACGGAAACTTGTCTCTCAATAGATTTCCCTCGGCAAGTATACCGAATTGTCGTCAAGTAATAACTCACAATAGAGTGAGGTCGAATCCCACAGAGATTAACGGATTAAGCAATCAATGGTTAATTGATTATCCTAGTTAGACGGTTCAGATTTGTATTGGTAGGATTAAATGTCACAATATCCATCCAAACCCCAACCTAATCCAATGTGAGAGAGCACTTCTAGCTTGATCTCCTCATTCCTTTTCCAAGGTTTAGAGAAAATCCAAGTATGAGCAATTTCTCTTCCGAGACAATTACCCAATTGGATGAAGATCGAAAGCTCTCTAGTAAAATCAAGAGAAAAGAAAGAAGAAGAAGAATAAGAACTACAATTGATCCATTGAATCACAATAGAGCTCTCTAACCCAATGAAAAGAGTTAGTTGTTCATTGCTCTACCAAAATAGAAAAGAAAGAAAGTGCAGAAAAGTAAAAATGAAGATTAAAACTAAAATTGAAACTTCAAAATTTATATATGAAAAGTACAAAGAAAAGAAAGAGAAGGAAAAGTGTGTAAGGGGAGGGAGTCCGAAGACCCCTCTTCAATCCTACAATTCCATTCTTCCTTGAATGTAAAAACTAAGGCCTTTATATAGGCTCTCCTAAATTACAAAATGAAATGAAACTAAAAGTAAATTACAATTAAATGAAAATTCCTATTCTAGATGATTCTTGTGACCTTGATTGGTTGACACTTGTGGGCTTGCTTCCTTGAGGTTGGGTGGTCCTTGTAAGGGAATCAAGTTGAGGTCCAGGTGCTAATGTTAGTGCTAACATTAGCCACACTAACGCTACAAGTGTGGCGTTAGTGCTGAAGTTAGTGTGGCTAACGTCACACTTGCTACCCAGTTGGTATTTTTGGGGCTTAAAAGATGCCTCTGGTTTGTGCTCCAATTTCATACCCATTATAGAGTATTATATATCATTGGAAAGCTCTGAATGTCAGCTTTCTAACACAACTGAAATCACCTCAATTGGACTTCTGTAACTCAAGTTATGCTCCTTTGAAGGAGACATGGTTGCTGGCATAGTGGCTGGCGTTATTGGCAAAGTGAGTGCCAATAACGTCCGCGTCTAGGGGGTTAATATTGCCAGGTTCTGGAGCTCAAACTTAATGTTCACCTCGTACTATTATATATTTTTGGAAAGCCTTGGATGTCTACTTTCCAACGCCTTTGAAAATGCATCATTTGGAACTCTATAACTCGAGTTACACTTCTTGGAAGGTGAAGAGGTCAGCTAGCCTTACTACAGGTTGATACCATGTTTATCTTTTCACTTTCGGGGCAGGTTTTCTCCCTCAAATTTAATGTCCACTATGTAGTGCCATATATGCTTGGAAAGCTCTGGAATCCTACTTTCCAATGCCACTGGAATCACCTCATTTGGAGCTTTGTGGCTCAAGTTATCCTTGTTTGAAGAAGGCATGGTCAGGCTGCCGGGTGAGATTTTGCCCACATTAGTGTCCATGTTAGTGTAACTAACGTGGCCACTAACGTAGGCCTTCTTTGCTTCGCAAACGTTAGTGGCATTCACTTTTTCCACTAACTTTCGCAGCTGCCTCCTTTCTTCCACGTTAATGCCCACATTAGTGTAACTAACGTGGCTATTAACGTGGGTCTTCTTGGCTTCGCAAACGTTAGTGGCGTTCACTTTTTCCACTAACTTTCACAGCTGCCTCCTTTCTTCCACGTTAATACCATTAACTTTCTCACTAACGTTGAGGCTTCTCCTCTTCTTCCACATTAGTGCCCACGTTAGTGGAGCTAATGTGGCCGCTAACGTGGGTCTTCTTGCCCTTAGCTAACGTTAGTGGCGTTAACATTCTCACTAACTTTTCAAGCTTTCCTTTCTTCCACTTTAATGGCCACGTTAGTGGTACTAACATAGCCACTAACGTGGCTCTTCTCTGCTTCTTGTTACCTGAAATCAATCAAATAAAGTACATCAAAGTCTTGCTCTAATCATGAGATCATGCATCATCCATTTTATCATTCAATTTATGCATAATTCTCATGAAATCATTCAAAATTCACAATGTTTGCTTGAATCATGGTATGAATGCATTTTCAACCAAATACTTGCTTATTTCCTAAGAAAATGCATGAAACCAACCTAAAGCATACAAAAAATGGCTAGTAAAACTAGCCAAGATGCCCTGGCATCAGTTGGGACCCGAAAAGGTGGCAAAGTGCATGTTTTAGGGGAGATGCTGCCAAAATTTTTATAAAATCTGAGACTTTGTTTGAAAAATTATTTTAAAAATAATGAATTATGCTTTAAATTGAATTATTGATAAATGATTTATGTTTGAACTTATTTTAATACAAAAATTATTATCTTTTGAATGTAATTTATTTAAGAAAAGAATTATGTTTTAAAGTCGATTTAAAGATGAAAATTCTTATGTTTTGGAATTTGATTTAAGTGAACAGATTTGGAGGAGTTTTACTGAATTTAAAAGAAACTTGAATTTTGAGTAACTAATTTCACTTGATGATGTTTTAGGAAAAGTTTAAAATATTCTCTAAAACTTTGATTTAATAAAACTGAAACAATTTCCGAGTCTTTGGAAACAGGTTTAAGAATGAAATTGAAAATTGGTTTTCAGTTTAAAAGGATTTGGTTTTGATTTAAGTAATTTGGTTTTGAAATTGGTTCGGAATGTTTGGATACATGATTTGGTTTTAGTTTAAATTCTATTTTATTTATTTAAATCAAGAAGCTGAGGTTTTAGAGGTTTTCAATGAATTTAAGAAAGGGAGTTAGGTTATTCTCCCCTAAAGTCTTGAGACCCTGCTGAGGAATCTTTTGACCAAATCCTAATTTAGGATGAATGATTTTTGACATAAGACTTTGAGCCTGATTGATTGTGGATATTATTGGTATTGATGAGATATTGTTGGATAGGCGTAAGGGCCAGGTTCGTTCCGCTTGCACTGAGTTATAGGCATAAGGGCCGGGTTCATCTCGCTTTATGCTGAGAGATTTGATATTGATGAGATTGTTGATAAGTCGCTTGCGCCTAGCAAGGACGGTGGTTAATCCCGCTTGTCGAGGTTGCGGCGCCTGCGTAAGGACGGTGGTTAATCTCGCTTACGTGTAGATGTGAGATCGGAGGCAGAGTATCCCGCTCACATCCTTTTGGATCACAGGAGTATGCCCGACACTATATCCGTGGGGGGTTCCCGTATCTATATATGTGATCGAAAGGCAACATTCCCATGGGAATGTGTCGGGGTGGCAATTGAACCGACAATGTGATATCACAACCAATAGGACAGACATTCATCATTTGTATTTATGTGACATTGTTTGGGTGTGTATATTGTAATAGGTTTGCCTATGTGAATACTTATGTTAACTGCTAACTGTTATACTTGTTGTAATTGCTCTTGATTGTGCTTGAACTACATTAATTGTGATTGTGTTTGATTGGTTGGCTTGTGATTAATTGGTTGATGATTGAGTTGTTTGGGCCGGCGGCCGTGTTGCATTGGATGGGCCTGAGGCCGTGGTTCGTATGTTTGAGGTCTAGTTTTGTATAAAGTATCTGACTGGTTCATCATAGACTTAATAAACCTATGCTTGGAACAGGATGATCATTTATACCACATAGATAACTGATTTCATGGTTATGGTCTAGAAAAGTATGAAAAATCAAACTCTTACAGCATAGACTTAATTGAACCTATGCTTGGGACATGTTGGTTATTCATACTGTCTAGGAAAACTTTTAAGATTTTACAAGAAAGGAAAAGGGTTTTTTATTTTAAGAAATTTACTAAGTCTTTAAAAAGGATTTCTGGATTTCTGGATTTCAAATGTGAACCCATGTTTTTGGAAAGACTCATAAGAAGAGCAACGATCACTGTACTTTAAAAATAGTTATATTTTACGTATCTTGTTATAGCAATTTCTGTAACCCTATAGTGAGAACTAGCGAGGACGACGTTCTCACTCCCCTACAGGTTTTTCCTTTTCAGGATATGGACGATGAAGTTTCAGAATAGTTTATTTCATTTTTTGTTTATTCGATATTTTTGTATTATCCTAGTTATTATTTTTTCCTCGCCTTTATCTTTATTAATTTTGTAAGAGGGATAGGATTTTGTGATATGTACATTTGTAAGTTATTGTTATGTATATATAATTATAAAGTATTGTACCTGTGTTTCTGAAAGGTTATGCGATTTTAAGTTTTAAACAGACTCCTATTTTATTATTAAATATGTTTAGAGTCATCGTAATACCCAAGCTATCAGAGTGGCGTAGCTGGAAGCATCACATTCGGATAGTGAGGGTGTTATAACATTAATGATGTTGTCCTGCATGACCAAATTAGAACCAAAATTTAGAATAAGAAATCGGTTCAAAAACAACATTGAAAAAAACAAAATCCAAAACCAAAAATTAGAACCGGCAACAAATAATCCTAAGAAAGAAATCAGAATCAAAAAATAATAACCAAGAACAAATAATTAGATCCAAAAATAATTAGAACAAATAATTATAAGTAAAAAAAGGTAGAAATTCAACAACTAACTATAAATAAGAAAAATAGATGCAGAGTTTCAGAGAGCTGGGTGAAGGATGTAGAGGAATGCGACTGTTTATTGCGTTGTACCGCGGAGGACGATAGCGGCTGCGAGTTCCGCGGAGGACAAAAGGGGACGGGCGAGTTCCGAGGAGGACAATGGGCGACGACTTCTGAGTGTGACTTGGAGTGACGGACGAGTTCCGCAGAGGACTACGGATGATAGCCGCTGTGACTGTGAGGGAAAGAAAGGGTGAGCTAGGGACTGCGACGGTAGAAGGGATGAGTGGCGCTGAGTAGGGGTGGTCATGGTTTGGATTTTTAAAAATCTAAACTGGATTCACTCCAGAACCATTTTTGTGGTTCATAAAACCAAACCGGAACTGGATTGAAGAGAGAAACTGGTTCTAAACCGGTTTGAAAAACAGATAACGATTTCAAATCGGTTTTAGAATTTAAATTCGGTTTTACCTACAAACTGATTTTAAATTCGATTTTTTAATATCCAAATCTAAAATTTAGTTTTTTTTTTTTTAAAATCCAGTTTTATAACCATATTTTTTAACCAAAAATCCAATTTTCAAACCAGTTTTTGAAAATCCAGTTTTAAAACTAGTTTTTTCCATATTTTTTAACAAAAAATCTACTTTTAAAACCAATTTTTAGAAATTCAATTTTCAAACCATAATTTTTTTTAAAAAAAATTAATACTAAAGTCATTTTAAAGTGTATAGGTTCATTACAACTAGGATTTGATTCTCTATAAATCTAATGACAATAGCTAATCTATATAACGTTTAATCATTCTCAAAACATTAAAAGGATACCACCAAAAAATATCTCTAAAACAACAACCACAAAATATCAAAAGATGCCAAGTTGCCAACAAAATCATAAACAACCACAACCTTTGAGAAAAATATATCTCTAAATAACAAAATATACCTTTATCATTTTGTGACAAATCTTTGAATAAAAGTATTAAATCAAATGTGAATACTAAGCATACCTAGTCATCATCAAGATTATCAATTGATGCCGCTATAGAACAAGCACCATCATTAAAGAAAAATATATCTGCCAAGAGAATCAAATTAATTATCAAGTCTATATTCAACAACTTTTAATTGGTAACTAGTACCTAAATTCTAAAATAGCAAGATGACAAAAACAAAAATAAAATAAAATGAGAAGAAATATGAAAAAAATTCTAGACCTTGATCAACTTGTTGAAGAACTTCACCATCATCATCTAAAGTAGAGAAAAGATCTTCCTTAAGCCAATCTCCTGTGCAGACTAAGGCATCTACCATTCTAGGTGTTAAGGAACTGCAGTATGGATCGAGGAATCTTCCTCTAGTACTAAATGCAAATTCTGAGGCTACTGTAGAAACAGGTATAGCCAATACCTCGCGAGCCATATTTTCAAGAATTGGAAATCAGGTTGAGTTGACCTTCCACCAGTTTAGTATATCGAACTTATGGGAGTATGGCTCGCATTCTTCTTGTAAATATCTATCTAGTTCAGATCTTGTATTTGTTCTACGACCGGTTGCTTGCAGAAAAAAGCCCATGCCATGAACATCGGTATTAATATTGTTGGCTTGAACATCTTGCATATCAGCTTCACTTGCTTCCTTAGAACTTTGGTATGGATAATAAAGTAACTTTATGCACTTGGACAACTTTGGCTTCAATTTGCCTCCTTTTTCTTCTCCAAATAAGTAATCCAAGAAATAATTGACATACTCAATCTTTTGCATTGGTTAAGTACAATAGCAATCAATAACAACATATTCACCGAATTAGGATTGCCCCAATACTTCTCATACTTAACTCTCATCCTTTCCGCCATTGACATAGTCCTGAAATTAGTAGAATCACAAGAATGATGAATAAATCGTCCAATTGCAAATACTTCCTTCATACACATATCACTGGTAACATATATGGTACCAGAAATACATACAGTGGCATCACTGAACACTTGCAAAAATGGTACAATGGACTTAGCATACTCCCAGTCTGAATCAGAAGGCACATCTCTCCCTTTTCCTCCACTCATCTCTCCTATATAGGTATTGTCTTTCAAAAGCAAGCAACTCAAATGCTTTGTGATGCTTCAAAGCTACCTCTAACATTTGATAAGTCCACCTAGTCTCAACATCCATGCAAGGCAAGCCTTTATATTGGATTTTTTCTAGTTCAACACACTTTTGAAACCTAGTGGCTCTAGATGGGGAAGACCTAACATATTTTACTGCACTACGAATCCTCAAGACTGATTCATCAATCTCTTTCAACCCTTCTTTTACAATCAAGTTTAGAATATGTGCACAATACCTCATATGAATAAATTCACCATTCAAAATAATGCTATTCTAAGAACTCAATCGCTGCTTAAGATATTTAATTGCAGCATCATTAGATGATGCATTACCAACTATAACATTAAATATTGATTCAAATTTCAATTATTTAAACAAGACTCATTGTTGCTCCTATAACCTCTCCTGAATGACTTGTCACTTGGCAAAAATTAAGTATTTTTTATGTAATTTTTAGTCCAAATCAACAAAATGTGCTGTCAAACTCATATAAGTAAAATTTTGAATTGAAGTCCAAGTGTCAATTGTTAGACATACTCTACCACAATTTGCCAAGAGAAAATCATGCAACTTCATCTTCTCTTCATCATAAAGAGCTCCAATGTCACGTGCTAATGTAGTCTGTGAAGGAACTTTGAATCTTGCTTGTAAGGCATGCACAAATCTTCGGAATTTCGGGCTCTCAACAAAGCGAAATGGTAGCTCTTTCCCAATAAAAATTTTCACAAGTGCCCTTCGAGCCTCCTCTTGGTTAAATTTGGATGCACTTGGTGAATTTAAAACACCATGCTCATCTATAGTCGGTGTGGTCGTTGTTTTTCTTCTTTTGTTCGAATTATTATTAGGATTTTGCTTGCATCTTCTCAAATGACCTCCTATTGAGCTGGTTCCGTTCCCATATTGTATTAAACTACCACAATATTTGCATTTGCCCTTCTTCTCGGTAGCATTCGCTACATCAAAATTATCCTAAACAGCTGACCGATTTTTACAAACACCTGACGGTGGGAAAGATGGTTAAGTGCTAGCAAACATCCCTACTACTTCAATATTAGTATTTTCAGTTATCTTGCTCTGCATATAAAGCAAGGTACATAACTCAAAATTTGGTGTCAAACATATTAAAATTAACACAAATTATAAATAACACAGAGAGAAGCAGAGAAAGTGCTTCGTATCAGACGCTATAAATGGTTCTAAAACACACTAAAACTACGGTTAATTGCTGCCTCCATTATTTCATATACAAACACAAACACAAATGTGAAATACCAATCCATGTCATGATCAAAACCAAAACAAATGATGAACTGAATACATATGTTCTACCATTTCTGTAGGGAGCAGTAGCTTAATTAGCATGCATCTTAATTAGCTTCTAATTAATATAGTCTCTATATAAAGATCAAACAAAACAAACCCTGCATAGCTACAAATTAAAGAAGAATATTTTCCAAGAATAATTATCATCAGTAGTCCACAACAAAGAATTAAATTAGAACCCAAATTTCACTCTAATAATTAATAACTGACATTTTTTGGTGACATGTAATTAAAAAGAAACAAGAAGATGGAAGAAAAGGAAATACAAATTAAAGAGCACTACTAATAAATAGTTTAGCTTCTAGCTTATCTATACCTACTAGAAAATTACATGTTTCTGAGAATTAACCATTACTTAAGGGAAAGAGAAATTAATAAATTCAAGTTAATGAATCAATAAGAGTTCAATTTATAGGCTTGGATGATGCATCATCATATCTATCATCAAAAACTTGCCTGGCTTGAGCCTGTGTGCCGTAGCTGTTAATTAAGAACATACAAAGATAGCAATAATCAATTGAAATTAGTAGTGATTATCATATCACACCAATAATAATCATGGTCTCATCTTCACCGTCTTCTATTTTCCTCTACCGTACCTGTTGAACACTACTTTTGCCTATAAAACCCTTTGAATCCATGGGAATCATGCTTCTGCAGTTTTCTATCTATTAATTAAAATAAGCATCTTGGAGAATTACAGCTTCTCCTAATTTGTGAGTATAAAGATCCAATCCATATTAGTTTTTTTTCCAATGGGCACCACTACAGAGACACTAGTTGGAATCGATTGAAGAAGTGAATTAAATAGAAAAGAAAATCGAATAGGTAAAACAGAGAGCGCAAGAAGAAAACGAATTACTTGGTGAGCTACGACAGCAGAAGCGTTGATCGGAGAGAGTGATGATGTGAGTTTCCTGTGCCGGTGCCAGTACCAGTTGCCTGCTCTGGTGCCGGTGCCAATCGCCTGCTCCGGTTCTGGCTGCGGTGGAGACTACAAGAGCTGAAGGAGAAGAGGACTGGATTTGTGCTTGAGACAGGGTGAATTGGTTCCAGATTTAAAACTATTTCAATGATTTTGATTAGAAACTAAACTATAAAATAAATATAATTTGGTTTGAATTTTTTTTATTTAAAACTGGTTTTAGGGTTAAAAGTGAAAACTTAGACAAAACAAAAATGTTATCACTTTTAGGGTTAAAAGTGAAAACTTAGACAAAACAAAAATGTAAATTTTGGGTGGGAACCCTATCGCTACGTTTTTGTAAGGTGTCCAAATAAATACATGATATGGACACGCTTTAAAAATGTGACCGTTGGAAGACAAATTAGCCACGCTTTAAAAGCTTGCCCATTTTTCTAGATGGCCACCCTTTTGAAGCGTGGCAAAAAAAACGTGGCCAAATCACAAATAAGTGGCCACCCTCATAAAAGCATGCCAGTTTTCCTTTATGGCAACGCTAAATCACAAATCAGTGGCCACCCTCATAAAAGCGTGGCCATTGACCATTTTTGGCAACACTTTAAAAGCGTGACAAGAAAAAAGTGTGCCGACGGGCCTTCTTTCTTGTAATGTCAATTCAACACAAGATAAATCATAAAATTGTGGTTTACCAAGGTACAAGAAAAAAATTAAAACTACTGTCGGAATTACCCGACGGTAATGATCATCCAATTTAATTAAAAAAAAAAAAAGATAACTGTGGGATTTACCGTCGGATAATTTTCAATGATAAAGTGGAGCGAACTCACTGCGCACGGTGCCAAATTTACCGACGGTAATTGGCATCTCATTTTTGTAACCTTAATATCATAATCCGATGCTAATTCTGTCGCAAATTACCGTCGAAAAAATAAATCTACTGGAAATTAGTTACCGGCGAGGTTTATAATATCAGATTTTATCCGACATAAAATTCGACGGTAAACGATTTACCAGCAGATTATTTTTGTTATTCTGCCGGTAAATCTTACGATATTCATTGGTTTTTTTTTTTTTTGGTAGTGCAGAAGAACGGGTGGTCCAACATCTTCAAGATCTTTCTCTCCATTGTATTCTTGCAATTTGTTCTTCATTGCCATCTTGCAATTTGTTCTTCATTGCCATCGGATCCTTGTCCACCGCCTTCATCGCGTAAAAAAACCTAGAGGGCTCATCGTTGACATTCCTTTTGCAATTCTCGTACTCGGCGGAGGGAAAGTCAACTGAGGCAATAATGGCAGTGGAGTCATGGAGGTGACTGAGGTAAACGGTGTCGATATCATTAGCACCGATATGAGGGACGGTGGGAGGAGGTGAAAATTGTAGAAGATGATGTCAGATTATAAAACATTGAATGAATCCCAAAAACTCAGAAGCTACTTCTTTAGAGCGGCAGAATGATAGATTTGAATTGAGAGAAAAACAAAATGATGGAATAAAAAGAAGAGAGATGCAAATGATAGATTTAGACTAGAGAAAGATTGAAGCTTACCCAAAAGCTTTTTTGTAAAAAATTTCTCGCGTAGAGAATTTTAAATTTTTTTGTCAATAAAAACAATGAGAAAGTTACTGCCACAATTCTAGAACTCTGTACAAAAATTGAGCTCGTTTTTTACCTTTTATTATGCACCACTTGTCAAGAATGGTTCTTTGGGTTAAGCAAAAAAAGTTCTATTTGTCAAATATAGAACATTCAGTACTCTCTCATTATGTATTAATAGATTTATCTTTGGGTTTTAGCTTGATACTTG